>NW_020450738.1:2560135-2838177 GCF_003343035.1 Apteryx rowi | reverse complement strand
AGAGAGAGAGAGAGAGAGAGAGAGAGAAAAGACAACAGATTTTTTTGTTGTTGTTGTTTACTTTCCAGGAGTAACATTGTACCTCACCCATTCTTAGGACATTTCCCAACATGTCCTAAAGCAATTTAATCATATTATTCATTAATTGCTTTCCTAATTTTCTTTTTAAAGTTAACATCCTGTTTTAATTATGCAACGCAAACAAAGACTAGGGAATTTCAGAAGGAGAACAGCTAGGTTTGACTTTTTTATATAAAAGAGGACCACATGGATTTCTTACGAATTCTGTTTTTTTTATATATATATATATATATATATATATATATATAGAAACAAACAAACAAAAGTCTAATAGAGTTTGTCACTCTAAAAGACAGAGGAGCATAAGGAAAATGCTATTGTACAGCCCACTGGAACACATGAAATTTCTTTGAAAAGTCAGGACAAATGTTTAAACTCCAGCTTTTCTGAATATTAAAGACATGTTAACTTTTCCTATTGTAATTCCTCCCTAAACACCAGCATATCTATTTGTATAGCTACACAAAAACAAATTATAAAACAAGTGAAATGGAAAACAGAAAGAATCCAGCTAACATCAGATTTTGACATGCTTTTCCAGCATTCTTTAAACTTGTTTAGGATGCCATTAAGTTCTTTGGTCTATCCATGAAGCAAGGTACAGCACGAACCAAGCAAACATAAATGAGTACTTGCATGAACCAAGTATTAGAGGATAACTCACAGACAACTGTCCACGATTTATGAGCTCTTCTTCTACTGTACATCCAAGCTATTAACAGCAGCAACTATTTCCAGCAGTCACCCTGCCACACAGGTCATTTAGCATCGAACAGGTGGAAGAAGAGGTACATTCTCCACCATTTTAAAGAGGTCAAAAATCACACTAAATTCCTAACTAATAAATAGTGACAATAAACAGTGAATGACACAGATTCAATGTATAGTGAAGAGTGCAAACTTTTACTTGGGAAAGGACAAAGGCAGCCAAAGCTCTAATCTAGCAGCATTTTCTTTTTGGAGATGCAGAAGGAATATGTTCTCAATCATGCAGCATCTGTACAGCTCTCAAAAATCAGAAACCATTTCTGGGTTTTGCTATGAAGAAACCTCTAAGAAAAGCAAAATCACCATGTATCTTTTTATTGATACTCATTTTAACTGTTGAGCCAAACTGTTCCTTCCTCCACAAGTGTAAGTTGCAGGATTGTTTGAGGTGCCTTACTGAGTCAAAATCCTCTAGAGTAAAAATTTTGTGGGAGAGGAAGAGTTTATGGAAGCTAACGCTAGAGACATACACAGAGAGGATGAGCAGCCAAGAATCACCTTTGACAAATGCTCGTTAATAAATCCTAGAACACCAAGAAATTGCAGGGCCTATGATTTTATCATAGCCCTGCCTCCTCTAAGACCTTGAAAGGAGCCAATTTTGTGACACTTTTTACTTTTCAATTGAAAAAGTCCTTGAGGGAGCCAGTTTTGCAGATGCATCAAGTCTGTTACCAGAGATATTTTCTACAATAGGTGGAAGTATCTGAAACCAGTTCAGAAATTGAAGCAGACACTGTTTCAGTGGCACAAGCTGAGGACTAAAGCTCATAAGTTGTCTCCMAGACAGCAGTAAGAAAAGCGTCCAACAAAAAAGAATGTGTCTTTGCAACTTTGATTCTTATTTCAAAGAAATTGAAACCATACTTGGACAGGATCAAACACCATTTCACTGGCAGGAGTTTCCCGTAAAGAAAATTTGAACCACCTACCACCTCTATCGTAAGACTACTTTGCTTGACATCACAGTCTGAGATAATAAAATTGAAATAAGGACTGAAGTGTATCTCCAAGGAGAAAATCCATATCAAACATGAATGAACACATCATAAAAGAGTTTGAAATACCATAGAAATGCTCACATACAAAGAGAAAAAACAAAACACAGTCCTACAGGTACTACAGTCACTTTGAAATCAAGACATACTCAAGCTTACATTAATAGAAGTTAGCATTAAGAATGGTTTTTGAAATGAGGCCCTGGACTAAGTGACTCAGGAGTCCTGCTTTTAATTCCTTTTCTGCTTTAAAGGGCCTTGAGACATCTCTGATTTTTCCCAGTTATCTCTACAGAGACTGAGCATTACAAGTGGTGCCCTCTTCAAAAAGATCCAGTTCCTAAACTAAAGTCCCAAGAACATGGTAAGATATATACATTTTTAAAGACATTTCGGGGGGGGGGAGGGGGAGAAGAATGCATAAATCACTCACTTCTATAGGTTTAAGCAGTGGCTTCAAGCTCTTTGTGGGCTGTTTGACAACCGAGTACTCATATGAAGAGTATGGCCAGTCCTAGGCAATCAGAAATAATGAACTCAGCCTCAAAAGATTTTTTGTGTGGGTGTGTGTGCGGGCATTAAAAAAGAACCAAACAACAGGAATTCTTATTTGTCTTACAGTTTAAAGACTTCAGCTTCAGGTTTTCCACATTCTCCCGTCCCCCTGCTTTTCCTTTATTCTTTTGTAGAATGATGAGAGACTTGTTATAACTGGGGCCTATTGAYCTACTGTAATTGTGACCTCAGCTGCAGTCAGCAAGACAGAATTGCTTAAACATACACTTAAACTTGTAACAGTGAATCTTGATAGAAGAGTGACGGAAGGAGACAAAGTCACATTAGTTCACTAGTTCAAACCAAGAACATGTATGCTTTCAAAGGACAGCTCTCGCAATTTTCTAGTTTGCTATGAACAGCTCACTGCAGCACTTGACCCGAGAGCCAGAGACCAGTCCTCAGCTTGCTCTACAGGCTGTACAGGTAAAGCCTCCAGGCACAGGCGCTGCGGCAGACTCCTAGCAGCTGCCTACAGCACCAGGGGTCCCAGTGCATGAGAAGGGCTGCGSTATCCACAAGATGCTGTAATGGGGGAAGAGGGAAGCAAGACCGCCTCCAACCCCAGGCACGTGGAGGACTCAGCAACCCTTTAAGGACCGGATCTAGATGGCATCTAGTAAATGTGGAGAATATGAGACAGATGGCAGTGATCAACCAATCACATGTCAATGTCAGCCCAAACAGGTGAGTGAAGTGATGGAAAGATATGTTACCTAAGGCTACTACCTAAAAAGGTTCTTTCACACACCTCCAAAAGAGCATTATGGGGTCGCAAGTGGATGGACAAGGTCTCTAGAAGCGAGAAATTGCCCAAGGAGCCTATGACCAACAAAAAAGTTTTTGTTGAGTTACTACTTCTTTAAGCCATGCTACAAGTGATCTACAGACTTTTATGAAACCTTTCTCTGCAGTCATGCAGAGAAAAAAAAAAGTTGGCAAAGCTCCTGTTTCTGAAGTTGAACTTCCTACAACACATACATGAATATTCAAAGTAAACTGGACGAACGAAGAATGCCAGGTTAGCAATAAAAATGTATCTTAAAAAAAAGTTGAGTCCAATTAGTAGAATTCAAATATTCAATGGCCTTTTCATTAGTGAGGGCTGTAGTTTCTCTTTCTTCACATCTTTTCCCTAGACCAGTACCAGTTTGTTTATTACTGTAGTCCATTCCTTGCTAGTAAGAACGGATGAAGATAAAAATTAACAAGCCCCACATTTCATTGAACTTAATAGCACTGGACAATTAGCTTACACCTCTCCCCTCAGCCTAAAGAACTAATCAAGCCAATGCAAGTTAGAATTTGCACTACAAATATCCCTGAAAGAAACACAGAATAGAAAACAGCATTATTTTTGTATGATTTGATAAATAAAATGGAAGAAAGAAAAACAACCAGAACAATTTCCACAATTGCAATATCAATTGGAGGCACACAGGAAATGAAGGAATGGATGCCTGGGGATTAAGGGCATTTCTTCTTCATCAGGGATCAGGTACTGTTTCCTACAGCTGATGCAAACAGTAGGTGCTGTTGCTACAGCAAAACACATTTTGCTACAGCAAAACACAACACAAAGTTCACTACAACTAGTACTTCACTATTAACCTGTATTCAGAAGCTAGGTTATGTTCAGATTACTCAATTGCTTAGGAATTTACTACTCAGTGCAAGCATGTCTCCTTTCAGGACACATTTTTGTAAGTCATGCTGTACATTTACCATCTGAAAATGTGAACTGTATTAGGATACAGAGGATCTCATAACAACAAGTTTCAGGAAAACAATTATGGAATGATAGAAGCATAAAACTAAAAGGCAAGATAAAAAGCTTCTAGAGTCCAAAAACCTCACCGTGCAACATTACTTGAACAAGATTACTTGCAATCAGGAGCTGCACATGG
This sequence comes from Apteryx rowi, assembly GCF_003343035.1. Taxonomy (NCBI): domain Eukaryota; kingdom Metazoa; phylum Chordata; class Aves; order Apterygiformes; family Apterygidae; genus Apteryx; species Apteryx rowi. The sequence goes on along the minus strand of NW_020450738.1, from coordinate 2,833,868 downwards.
AAAGCTTCTGAGGAAAATGTTGTTAGTGCAGGAAGTAGCACTGGAGACTTAGAAGTTGGCTCTTGCACCTATGTATTGCACTTCTGTATTATCTTTCATTTAGAAAGTCCCAAAGCATTTCCCCAAATTATCTGAATTTTCCTCAACACTTCTTCAAGTCTCAGATATATAGTCATTGCTTCTGATCTAAAAAGCAATCGTACTGGTGGTGGAACAYAGCAACTTTTTAAAACCATATGCAGCAATCCTATATAGCCAATTAGGACAGGAAAGGCAACAGATTAACAGAAATCACGTAATTTAGCTGGGGGAATAAGAGTAGGAATTTTACCTCTCAAGCAACCAAATTCTCTTCTCATAAGAGCTGTACAAGAACTGTAACGGTACAGGGCCAAGAATTCACAGAGTGGGTAGCAGGTCTGCCAAAACGACCCTGGGATCCTGGTGGACAGGAGGCTAAASATCTGTCAGCAGCCTGCCCTGGCAGCAATGAAAGCCAGCAGCCTACAGGGCTATACTAACCAGAGTGTCGCCAGTATTCTAGGGAAGTGATTATTCCTCTTTAACTGGGGAATTTTAGACTGCATGTAGTTTTGAGACCCCCCCAATACAAAAAAGATGTTCAGCTGAAGTCTGTTCAGCAGCAGGCCACATGCTCTGTGAGGAGAGGCTGAGGGAGCTGGGCTTGTTCAGGTTGTTCGGCTCAGGAGACCTWATGAGCCTCCCAGTACCTACCAGGAGATCACTGGGACAACTGCACCTTTTAATAAAGGTGCACTACAGGGAAATGAGAGACAACAGGCATAAACTGAAACAGGGATATTCCAACCAAATATGAGGACAAACTTTTTTTCCACCCCCCTTTTTCTTTTAATATTCTGAAGATAGTGAAGCATTGGACCAGGTTGCCCAGAGAGGTTGTGGACTATCCATCCTTGGACATTTTCATGACTTGACAAAGCCCTGAGCAACTGGGTCTGAATTCAGTGTTCAGTCTGCTTTCAGCAAGGAGTTGAACTGGATGACCCCTTGCGTCCCTTCTAACCCAACCGATGTCATCAGTGCCACCAAGTTGTCAGGATCATGGCAGCAGCTCACTAATAGAGAGAGCACTTCCAGCAATGCAACATCTCTTAAAATAAAACCATCTGCTCCTGTGCACTACTGTGCCCCAGGAGGTTTCCTGTTCAAGATCTAGCCTCATCTGATCCTACCTAGCTTTCAGGTCAGACAAGATCTCTACGTAAGGTAGCAAAATTATCATTTGGTATGTTTCTAACGAATGGCACCTATCATGCCAGTCGAATCAATCAGTCTTAACATCCACGCCAGCATATTTGAAAGATTACATGTACAATTCACTCATTTAATACAATTACTGTGATGTTTTTATTGGAAAACACTTGCATTCCCCAGATTCTCAGTGCTAGTCCCTTGCAAACAGGCCTATTAGTGTGGAAAACCATTTCTTCTGTTCTTTTGTTTATCATCACCAACACAGGTACCATCACCCCAGTGAGATTAAGATATTGATCTAAAGTCAAACCAGGGCCAGGTAACAAGCTGTGTGGTAAAAAAAAAACAACAGTCACTATGTCGACAACGTGCATAAATGCTCTCTCTAAAAACTACCATCTGAACTGAGAAGAAAGCTACTTACTGTATTTATACTGTGTAGAGTATTGATTTAAATTCTCCAAACATACACATGCGCCTAAAGGATTCTAGTCATCCACCATATACTGCCACTTAGTTATACCTCTTGATATGACTGTATCTGGGCCTGTGTTGCTGCAGAAACAGTTAATATCTTTTTCTCCCCTGCCAAGCGGGAGAAGGAAAAAAAGGGGGGGGCAGGGAGAGAGAGAGAGAGAACCCAGATACTACATAGCATTTGAGAAATTTGTAGAGTGCGATTAGTACATTCCAGGTAATAGATTAAAATGATTTCATAGTTCAGGAATCTCACAGTGTTTAAAGGATTACAATAGGTAAGTATTACTTTAAGGAAGCACCACATGGGATCACTTATTATGAAGTCAGAATTTCAAATTAAACACATGGAAAAGAAATGCTTTGGTAATTTACTCTACGCCTACCTCTAAAACTCCCTGTTTCATCTTTTGTGCTGCCTGCATGGTTCTGTGTCAAATTGTCTTCCAACATACTCATAAGTCCTCTCTGTATCTTGTTATTGCACGGGCATGTGCCAGGCAGCAGGCCAGCTGGAGGCATGCATTTTGATGGCTAACTGATACCAGCTGATTCTCTGCCTCCTATAGTTAGTATGATCCACTGTCGCAAAAGAATCACACTTCACTTTCATACACTAATCAAAAGCACTCCTGCCTTACACCAGTATCAAGTTGTGATAGCTTTGGTCTTAAAGTTAGTGCAATTTTCATCCTGAATAAAGACTGTTTTAATAGTTAACTAATTCCCTTCAACAGGAAAGTTTTCATATGAGATTCCAGAGGAAGAATTTACTTGACCAAGTTTAATAAAAAGGAAGACCAAAAAATAAAGCTACTTGTGGGTCTGGCATATTTGCATAAACTCAAAATGAATRGATTATAGGAGTGAAAAAAAATGTAGCACAATTTCTGCCTAACCAGTTCCCAGCATGTGGCATTTTAAGAGCAACACGAAGAAACAGAGAGGAACTCTTTGAAAAGCAGTCACCCCCTTCACACACCTGTAGACCTTTCTTTTTGATTTTGACCTCTTCTCCATTACTTGCATCTCCCTAGATACACACGATAGACTGAGATGAGCAAGAACGGCAACAGCATACATAAATTACTTTTCTTTATAGAATTTAGGCACAGCATCACCAACTTTCTCCCCCCTACACACCAGTGGATGCAAAACACACTGCAAAGCTGTACATACTTGTGACCACAGAGCCCTCCCACTCAGTACTTCCAGGACCGTATTCACCTCTGGGGTTACTAAGGCTCAGCACAAGGCATTTATCTACATTGGGGARATTAATCAACAATCCGTGTGCCAAAGCATTTGTATGATTTAAAGCCACATGGCACATGCTCAGGGAGCTGCAGAGCTCTAGGAATAAAGTCACCATTCCTCAGGCAAATCTAAAGAGCTCKGTCTCTCAGCTAGGTCTCTGTTCAGGATTATGGGAGTCAGACTCTCAGGCAGTCTTGCCTTTTCAGAAAGTGTCAACCTCTCTCCCTGCTTCTTGTGYATATGTCTGGATGTGGAGATAGCTAGTAGGACCTGGAGCCTTTCCTCTCCTCCATCCTTCTTCAGGAGGCTGGTCAGGTACCCAAAGGTATCCTGATCCAAATGGTTTGCACCTCTCCGTAAGGAGCCCAACTGAAAGCTGAATTGATAATGCTCCCTCAGGGAGCTCAGAAGTACTGTTTGTTAGTGAGGAAAACCTCTAGAGATTAAAGCCATTCAGGCCCAACCAGTGTGCAAGTGAATTTCTTAGGCACAGACAGGAAGAGCAATAGTTTCCTAGAAACTTTACTGAAATGCTTCCAAAGCTAGAAGAGAATTAGCTTCACTAATAAGTCAGCTTTAGAGGCTCAGACACTCCTGAAAAGAAAAGGCATCAAGCCCTCTAAATCTTAACTCATCCAACAGAGGAGCATAAGGGCACAGACACATCAAGATAAACAGGGACAAACAGCTCATCCATAGGCAACAGATAGCAAGAAGCACTGAAACAGCTACAGGGATATAAGACAGGCCAGATCCTTTSGTACACCTGTAAGCGAGAACTAGTTTAACAGGATTCATCTACATATCCTCCTCTTAACCTATCAAGCATCATCACTTTTCTAATATCTCAATCCATCTCCTCTTTTTCCCCTATCCTACCTTTGGAGTATTCACTTTGTTCATCAGGTCCCTTCCTCCTCTTTCCATACCTTCATAACAAATTCCCATACTCAACCCTCACTTCCCATTAGCAGCCAGTCAACCACCTTTTTTATGCAATACAGGAAACCAGAGGCTGCTGCACCAGAAAGGTCAGCTTCTCTTTTAGTTTTGCAGATGTAGAAGAGAATTAAACTGACTATAAACCAACAACTATTGTTCTTCTTTGGGGAAAAAATCCCACACAGAACAGACCTAGGCACACACGCACTCTCAAATAAAGGAGCAAATCCTTCACGTGGCTTGCAAGCAGGTCACAGGTGCTCCCACTCAGTTTGGATGATCACCTGTGTAGCACAGGTGGTAAGAATCAAAGCCTAAATCATCACTCAGAAGCACTTTTGCTGGTTCAAAATTTTAACAGCATCAAATCAACAATGCTTTATAGCTGTTAGAAAYGTTTTCTTCATATTTTCTTTCTATTGTTTCATTTGCCAGAGTATTAACAAAGCTGTTTCTTTTAATAGTGAAGAGAGGGGCCTTCCCCCTCAGAGCTCTAAAGCCTCCATCCTTTCCTGAAAATCCTTTTGGTGCATGACYTAAAGAAATTAAAAGAAAGCTACTGTTTTCCCTGGGAGAATCAGGTTCTCTTCTCCGGCAAATCCTCTTTTCTATTCTCTCTCCACCATTTGGTCATAAGGATTATCCTAAGGAAAAGGCAAAGCTAACCAGCCCTCTTCTTCCTTCACYCTAATTCCTATCCAGCTTGCTCAGCCTGAGCTTGAACTTTGCTTGAACTTTTCTATGCTTTCTGATGTGAACAACTACAGTAAAGTAAGAATTTGACATTTTCCCTGAAAAAYTGTTTTGTTGGAATTGGTGTTCTTAACAACAGGGTGATAATACCACATTAGCTATGATATTCACTGCTGCTTCATGATGAGTGTGAAAATATTACCAATAGAGCACCGGAAAAGACAGTGAGCTCCGTGGAGCAGTATGCACCCATCTGCTGCAGTTCTAGTTGCTTTACAGAAGTCTGGCAATTCTCCTTGCTTAGATGTAATAATTGTACACATTGTCTTAGGCTTGATGGATTTTTCTCTGGAAATTGTCTCCTAGAGAGACTGAAAAGGGGAACCTCGAGGATGACTGGGAACAGTGTTTCAGAGCTTTGAAATAARTGAATACAATTGTATTAGGAGTCAGCAGGGCTATTTCCACAGGAGATCAGGAATGGCATTAATACCATTTTGAAAGATACTGGTAGAATCTCATCTTCATTACCTTAGTAATCCCGGAAGGAGGAGAAGCCAAGAAACTTGTGTTTAAAATTTCAGTTACGTAAGTTCCTTCATGTGTCACAAGAGACAATTCTACTTGCCCTTCTCTGTTTACTATGAGTGAGAGCCTATTTCTTCCCTTGCTTTTAGTTGCAAGTTCAGTTTGTATTTTATATTTTCATTAGTATATAACCTTTGTGGTTATAATTGGTTGTATATCACTGTCCATTACATCAAGCAGTGCATTCTCACATTTTAGAGTACTATATGAAAAACAATGTCATGCCTCAGTCTTGAAATAAATTGTACAAGCAGCTGTGGACACAGACACACATGATACACCGTTTGAATACTGTGCTTTGAAGCATCCTATGCTTTGTTAGCAAAACTGTTATCCTCAGTAGGGGGTTCTACTCTTTTGGCTGGCAARCAGAAAGCTGTTGCCAGAGTTAGCTCTCAGAATCTATTTCTCTTCTCTTATTGTCTTGTCCCATTAATACATTCCGATTATATCGTTGTGCATGTACTTACAGTTTTTTTTCTCTTTTTTTAATGAGTTTTTGATGTGCGATATAGTAGGAAAGGCTGTCAAAAGTGCCCGTGTCAGACTGAAAAACAGCAGTGTTGGGATGGTCTTCAGCATTTTTATTCAGAACTCTGTGCTCAGGAATGCTGGAACTGCAGGCTTGTCCAGGATCCTCTTCTTCTCCATAGACTCAACTTCTCTTGTAGTGTTACTCCTTATATAAAAGAATCAGGTCTATACCTGAAATGCGGCCACCTTCAGAGGGAACAAGGAYAGGCAGCTGGCGTATAGCAATTCATGATGGGGAAAAGATTGTCCAAAAAAAGCCTTCCCTATTAATGGTTATTTTTACCTTCAACTTCCATAATATATTGATTCTGACACCTTTTTGCCTTACCATGTTTTAGATTCTTCTTTACTCTTTCGACTCGCATTGTCCTTGCCCCACAAATGCCGCATTTGTCAACAGAGCTCATGGTCTGTTTGCTCCTCTTGCATATCCCTTTGTGCCACACATCAAGGCTTCCTATAAATAAGATCAGTCTCCTTTAACGAGTGACCTGTTGCTCAGCATCTTGCTGTCTGAAATTTGAAAATTTTATCCTTTACAACAGAATGGAAATGTGAGATGTGACTGTTTTGTCAACCCTGTATCACTTCTTTTCAGAACTTGCCTCACTCTTGACAAATCTTTGTATTTTGAGAGCAGAAGCAGGAACTTGTTCAACTACAACAAATTTCTCTACCACCAATTTAAAGGTGAGTCCTTTATCACCACCAATATAAATATTTACAATCTTACAAACCATCACTTCAGGTGAAGGTATGTCCATCTACTAGCGGTACGTCCATCTACTAGAGGCTTCCAGTTCTCTCCAAATTATGGTTTGACCTAATGTATTTATTGGACTTTTTTTAGCATTGCACCAGAACAGGATGTCCTATAAGAACTGGCAGTGAAACCTGCAATCATTAAAAAATGCRGTACTAAATTTTGCAACAACGTTTTTAATGAATCATAGGATAAATAYTTGGTCTGAACATGCTTTCTGCAAGCTTGAATTAACTTTTCCCACCCTATTTTCTTGTCCCCTGATGCTTTGATCTTGTGTAAAAGGAAGAATGGACCATAAAGTCACTTAGACAGATATTCTGGCTTCACAGAACACGTTTTTTCCATTTGACAGTTTTTAATGAGGTTTCTGATTTCTTAAAGAACTGTAAAAAGAGAAACTATGATTTCCAAGAAAAAAAAAAGAAAAAAAAAGAAAGAAGGAAAAAAGAGGGATATCCAGAAGAGTWATAAATGAGATTTGAGATTATTCCATTTAAAGTCCACCAAAGCAAGTATCTCAAGATGTGTGTTATAAAATGGATATAGGCTCTATAAAGAGCAGCTATAACTGAACACCGAAAATCAGGATTTTTAAATTGTCATAAAATCACACTTGGCTAAGATGATCTACAGTGAATGCTGGAAGTTTTGCTGGGGACTYGGAAGGAAGAAAATGAGGCTACTTGTTGCTAATATAGTTTAAATGGTATCACTTAAGAAGTAACATTAAATAGAATAAACCCAGAAATTAATTTTGAAATTAGAAAATTGGAATGGCAGACAAAATTATGAGAAGAAAAGCACTGTGCTGGTTAAAAAATCATTGAACTGTTAGTTTGACTTTCCACTAATACCTTTTTTGTTCTTAATTTTCTCTGTGCAGTGCCAAGATGTTCATTGTTTTTTATTGATGGCTAAACTCTAAAAGACTTTATACAGCTATACCACAATTATCACTTGTGCACTAGGGAAAAAAAAACAACTAAGATGAGAAAAAGAAACATGTATGATATGCATCAGAAGGGAAATGTACATATACGTTTGTAAAAGTAAATTTCCTTACAGATATTTCAGTTTTCTGACTACTAAGGTAACAGTCATTAGTTCACTGAGGACTGGCCAGGCTGCTAAGAAAATGTATTTTAGTATTGTTCAGTTTTTTCTTTTCTTATTGAGACGCATTAAAAGGCACATATCCAAACCAAAATCTTAAAACTGCTCACGCATTTGTATGCTCTTCCAGAATCTAATTTGATACGGATACAATCCCCAAAAGAAAAAAGTCAGGATAACTGTTCATATGTAGCAACTACTGACCCTCTGTCCTGGCAGGTAGGAACGTGAGGATTGCATCACTGGAGCCGTCTGTTGAGGAACCCAGCAAGGCCAGCGCCTCTCCCCATTGCGCATCCAACATGAAATTTCCGTGATGGGAACCATTTCCTTTGGCATCAAGGTGCAAAACCTGAAGTTGTTTCAATAAAGCCTGAATGATCATTAGTAACATGGAGGAATTCAACCTTATCAGTTGCACCAGTCTTAATGAGATACGAGGTAGGGAATGGAGGAGCTGATTTACAGCAAGAGAAGTACCAGTATTCACCAACACGCAGAGGTCTCCTGATGGGAACAGCAATGCTTGGTTCTGCTTAACCTTGACTGGGGCTCTCAAATAAATAAAGCAGGGACACGGGAGAATTCCATTCCTCAACACCACTAACAGAAATTAAATGCCCGACTGGGAGTAATGGAACAAGAACTTAATAAGAAAGAGGAAAAACGCTTTTTCATAGGCTTGAAAAAGCCGTGAAATTTCTCTGTCTTGTCTGCTATTCTTAATTACRGAATATCATCACTTCTTGTTCTTTTGTATACAGAATACATGACCTAAGAGAAATGGGTACCGGGGGAAAGAAAAGGCACTTCAGGATTGTCTTTCCATCACTCACAAAATATTTGTCTCCCCTTTCTTGAGAAGGGAAGTTTAGAAAAGTGTTGCTTTTTATCCTTTCAATAAATATTTTTCTCTCTCTCTCAATTCAGACTATTAAAAATAATAAGAGAAATATAATACAACTTTAAATGAGAGTTTATATATCACATGCTTTATGACAGCTGCTTTTATTTCACTTTAGATTAAACAAAGCCTTTATGTTGAGTCTTTGGAGCTGACCTTACAAAGCAGCAATACCATTAGCCCTGAAGCACATGTTTCCTATTTAATGCTTCTGAGGTAACATTCTTTGGGAGAGAAATCAGAATGAAAACTTGCAGTAAAAATAAAAATTGTGTCCTCCTTTTGAACAGATTTAAAGTCTTTGGACACTTGAAAATACGAACTGAGAGGCTATGACCTTACAAAGAGCTTCTCCATATGATCCCAAGAGTTACAATGCTTAGCTTTCCTTTAGTATGCCATAGTTCCTCGTCATTTCCTCTCAAGAGGCTGAACATATTTTGCCATCTCAATTTGAAGTGAAAGGTCTCACTTACATCAGTGTTATTTCAGTTTTAACCAGCATAACTCAAATGATTTATGATACCCAACCAAAAGAGCACTGCTGTAGTTATACTGAACGAACCCAACCAAATTATTCCAGGGTACAGCAGAAACAAATTTAGTCTATCGTATTTGCAAGAGTCATGAGTTACATTTGTGCATGGAAACTTCAACTAAACTTTTACTATTTTCTGGTGGCTCAATGCAAGAATGATGTGCTTGCTTTTTTCAGGTTAAGCTTACCAGTGCTATGCACAAGTCCTCCACACTGTTTTTGTTCAATACCTCCATGTATTGAAGCCTGTTGAATGTTCTTAAGATACTTCACATCCACAATTTCATCCAAGYTGTCCATAATGCTTGAAACACTTTCTACACTCTTTTCAGCCAGTGAATCTAAAAAGCTGCAGACTGCAGAGCCTGAAAGGYTCAAGAGCTCAAAAAGTCTGACCAGATGCAGGAAAGAGGTGGAGAGGGGCATAGTTTGGTAGCCACTGAATGCTGTTTATATCTGGGATCCTGCCAAAGAAAAGAAAAACTGGATGCACAAGAAAAGAATAAAAACTGYATGATTCAGAGGGGAAGCCAATGAATTCAGTGGTAAAATTCCCATCAATGACAGTGGAAACTGGATTAAGCTTCTTGTAAACATATGGCCTTCCACTCTTAAATCAAATCACCCCTTTGAAATACCCTTCTTCTGCAAAGCCTTCCAATAGTAATGATACAAGATTTGCTGGAGTTGCAGCCATGTTCAAAATCCTAGAGACTGTGACTGTGTTGTGTTATCTACATCCAATTTAGAATGGGATTTTTTTTAAAGCCGMCGAAAAATTTGTTCGTTACATCCATGTTTAAGCCCTTAAACTCACAATCCTAATTCWAGACTGCAAAACTTTTCCTTTCCTACTGACTCAAATGAGAATTCTTGGATGCTGAGCACTGCTGGAAAGCAGACCTGATATTTAGGAGGCAAGATGATGAAGGAATGGCCTACTTTTGAGCATCCACCTTTAATATTCTTGTCCTAAGCCTCAGAAGTGGCAGCTGCTTTTCGCTCCAGGACCAATGTCAATTCTCAGAGACCCAGCAGCAGCTGCAAAATACCCTTTCCTAATCTTGCAGATCCTCTGAATTTACATTTCATGATATCAGATGCAAGCAGACACACAGGTTTTCYAAGGCTTTCAAAAATAAGCATGCTCATTTTAACTTGCACAAGAACCTGGGCACAAGAACTACTGGGACTGCTCCTGGGTGTTCTTTAGACTCAGGTTAAGACTCCTCCAACCAACCCAGKGTCCTCCTACATCACCCATTTCAACCACGTGCTTCAGTTCATAGCTTCTCCCCTACTTCGTGGTGTCTTTTCCTCACTTGTTCAATCCTTTGTCCTTTTCTGCAGGGCCTGCAGACTTGCAGCACTCCCTTATGTAAAAGGGCGACATGTTCTTCCTGTGTCTGCACTCCTCCTGCTCAGTTTGGGCAGGGTTTTTTTCTTTTATTTTTGTCTTGTGCTGTTTAAACACAGTAGTAGGGAAGAGAGAATAGCAAGGGCATGATCATGTTACATTTTTGCCACCAGTTAGCTGGTATGCCTTGGCAATATTCCATGTTAGAAACTACTCTCTGCCTTTTATAATCTGCTAGTTTCCTTGGGTAAATTTAACTTCTTATATAATTATAATTATATATTATAATTATATATATAATTATAATTTATAATCTGCTAGTTTCCTTGGGTAAATTTAATTTAACTTCTTACTCTAAACTGTTGTATAGTATTTCTATGTGCTATTAAATGGTTGCTGTGTTTCACTGGAGACATGGCTGCACTGATTCCCACACCTAAACTTGTGTTTCAGTAAGGTCGAGTATAAAATCATAGGGTRTTCGGATCCTAGAGATCTGTAAGGTGAAACACTATAAATAAAAGTCACTTATGTGCAAGGGCAGACTGACATACCTTGTATGTCTTACTCAAATTACAGTCTAAATTACCACATCATCCTTGTACTGAGGTTCAAAAAGGCTAATGTCACCAYGTTACAGTCCCAATTACAATTTTTCTACCAACTTTTTGTTCATGATTAAATACAAACTGTGAAAAAGTTCCCTCTTTCCTTTCTTTTTCCATTCTTCTTTTGTTTTCTCCAATAGCTGGTATTGCTATCATTACATAGCATAAAGCAGGCCAACATTTAGATTTCTGTACATTTTTTTGTGCTTGAATTGGTCATTTTGACCTTGTTCTCTTTGATGTCTAGAAAATAACCTTTCTTCATGCTGTTTGCATTCAAAAGCAAAAAAAAAAAAATCTGTGATTCTTTTGGTGTGCTATGAATAAGCATGGACATGTTGGGACAGGAAATGCATACATGCCACTAAAATGAAAAAAGACTAATTTGTTAGCAATTCTGTAATACTCCCCAAATGCAGAAATTCTAAACACTGTGAAGTCATCTGCGTAACTCCTCTTTTCAGCTGCCAGGGTCCACAAGCTGAGTCTTTCATAACAGGGATTATCACGGGGAGTAAGAAAGCATGCGAAATTTTGTGGACTAATGTTGAGTAAGTAACAATATAGCTCTAGTAAGTGCAATCTAGTGCATCCTTCATACAGCCATTCAATCTCCAATCTGCTAAAGCAGTCCTTATCTTCTTTTTTTTTTTCCTCTCCCTTCTTTCACATAATGATTTGTTATGCATTCTCAGCATGCATTGGTAAATTTGTTGTTCCCGACATATTCATTAATAAAGCCCGTCAGTTCCACACACTGCCTTCGGATGCTTACAGCGAGTTAAGARTTGCAGGTTTAAGAAGTCATTTCTTGTCACTGTTTGAGAAATTCGTTACTTGTTTTTAAAGTGAAGTTACATTTTTGAAGGACAGAGAAAATACTGCAGTACGGCGGTACTTAGAGTCCCAACAGAATGACTGAATCCTTTATGACATTCTGCCACTGTCCAGCAAACTCTGGTACATGCTACCAGAAAAATACCTGTTTTATACCAGATAGCTTAAGTGATGATATCAAATATATACTATATCACCCAGGCAGAGACTTCTCTTACTTAAACAGGAAGATTTCTCCTCTACTACCTTGATCCAGAAAAGGATATAAACATATATGTAAGGCTGTCTCTCTCTAGCCACCTACTAGCATACACTTAGTAAGGCTTGATTATAACGGTGCCCTCCCAGGAAGCCCTGGCTCACAGCCACTGTTGAAGTCTCACTCAGGAGCTGGTCATTTCTGAGGAAAATGGCAATTTAGCCACTGAACCCTAGCTGTATACATGCTAAAGAGAGCACGCTTTTCTAAATCAGGATGGATTTATCATTCTGCTAGAAGAAGAATTGCCAAAAACACTGTTTAAAGCCCCAGACTGTCACAAAATAACACCCAAAAGGAGATCACAGAAAGACAATTTAAGATGCAGCCCTCTGACAGATGTGAAAAATGGCACATCTTCTGCACAAATGCAGTAAAAATATATAATCATTCAGTTATTCAAATTTGAAACAGAAAAACAAAAACATATTTTCTCCTTACAGCAAGATTACAAATTAAGACAACAAATTGGGTCTTGTGAGGTTACGGAAATGCTGACAGCTGTAAGTTTTTGTTCCCGCATTAGGGTTTTGGTTTTTTTCCTTTCCTTCCTTTCTTTTTTTTTTTTTAAATCTGTTCTCTCATTTGAGACAAATATGATTTCTAAAGAAAGAGCTGTGGGTGTAGGCTTAAAAAAATAATTAGAACTCTTGTTTGTTCTTCATGGCCCATAAATGATTGTGCTGACTCTAAATTAAAAAAAAAAAAGATTTTGTGAAATCTTAACTGATGATACGGGCAAACACTGTTTGAGCTAGAGGGAAGCTAATGTAAAAACATGAACTCACTATAAGGTTTATTTTTTCCAGTTCAAAAATAAACTGCATTTGAAGCCTTTCATTTTTCCTGCTGGTTCACTTAACTGGTAGATATAAGCCTTCTTTAACTTTCTGGAAGTCAGCATTTGGTCTCCCTGCTAGGTGGCTGCTGCCTATGAACTGCTGTGTCCTGTATGCCTGTGTTCTGACAAAAGGCCTATTAAATATTGCATGACAATAATTTATAGCTAACTTTCTACCAGCAATGTTACATTTGCATTGCGCTAAAAATGGAATACTCTCATCTCTCCCACAAAAGTCAGTCTCAGCATGATACCACATTTTAAACTCCTCTCATGGTTTAGTGCATTGTATTGTAAAACACATCAGGAACTTAACTGTTTGGATAAAAACCATAGCTGACTATATGAAGGGAAGACAAGAACTAAAGAGAAATTGTTGATTTCCACAGAGCTGGTAATTTACCAAAGATAATGACAATATTTGTTAGGCTTTGAAATGTTATACAGAATAAAGCACCAATGAAATGATAACCAAGTTTGTGTATGGACTGACTTCTAAATTTGAAGCATTATAAAGAAAGAAAAGTAGTACAGCATTTATGTTCATGCAGTGGAGAACAGAGGAAAACTCACACTGTATTGCAGCAGATGACAGTTGGGTGAATTGCACAGCAATTACTGCATCTTTGTAACAATACTTTTGCTCTAACTTACTTTATCAGACTCCATGAACTTTACTGAGCAACAGTGAAGCCATATAATCGTTAGCCTTCTGTTCTCATCCCAGTCAGCCCCTGTTGTACAAGGTGCCCAGAAGAGCAGCAGAACAGGAAGCATTGGCAAGAAAGAAGTTTTTCACAACGCCAGATACCTCAAAGAGGAAGAAAACCTGGTTCCTACTTTTATCTTCATGTATTAATACCCTTTAAATTTTCAGCTTTTAATTTTTGTTGACTTTCCCAGCTAAGGTGTATGACGCAACAGGAACTGAGTTCACATCTTACGTGTCCCAGTGTAGGGGGTACTAGGGCTTGGGACCATTTTTATCTGAAGGGACTCTGAAAGTTTCAGCAGCGAGTAGTTGATGAAGCCTGCCAAGCAGCAATGTACCAAAGGTGGAGGACTTGGGTGGGGGGGGAGTTCAGCCTGTGCACTTCTCATCCCTTTGCTGTTCTCTCTCCAACATCTTTGAAGCCAGAGACTGCAATATCCATTGCTCCAAGTTATGTCAGTGTTCACTGGGACTAAGCTTCAGGTCTGTAATATTTGCATAGACTTGAATTTTTCTTGTCTATACGTACAAAATTAAATTTCAGGAGAGCAAGTGGTGATGCAGCTCTGTATTTTACATCAACAACAGGTAAATTTCCAGCCACCAAATAAGATAATAGTCTATTACACTTTGAGCCCTGAAAGATACTAGAAACACTCCACGGTTTATATAAGTACCATTATTACTGAATGCAGCACATTACAGATGCTACAACATAGCACTGAAGGGAGGAAGCATTCTGATTACATAAATCCGTTCCACTGTGAAAAGTGGGCAAGGATTTTTGCCCTTTCATCCTCTCCTGCAGAAAGGACAACAATTTGAAAAGCTCCAACTTCAAAATATTTTGTGACACAGTCTATATCAGGAAGTTAAAGCATTGTGGTTAACTACTGAGTCTTGGGCTCACAGTTCTAACCCATACACCAATTTAACCATATACTTTGCACCCTTTAAGCATATATATGCCCTAGTCAGAATGTAACAAACCAGCTACAACAATTCCACTTTTCTGAACTACATCACCACAGCAAGCCACACTGGCTTGTAAAACAACTCTTACAGCATAATTCTGGCATTACATATTCAATGGCTTGAAACCATGAAATATACTGGGAAATATCCTCAGATTCAGCTTGTTTGGAATGTTTTAAATATAAAAAGCGTCTGCTTCAAGCTTGATGTCCACAAGCTATCATGGCTATCAGAAACAAGAAAGGGTAGTATTTCTGAATAGTATTCCAGTTTCTTAATTTATGCTATTAAGAAACACTATTTACAACTGAGCAGTTTGCCTATAAGGTGTAGGTATATAGAGAGAAGATTCATAAATGGAATTAAAAATAAAAATCAAATTGTTAGTTATTAGGTATTTCAAGTCCTTAACATGTGTTGTATCCTTAGAAATAGAAATACCTCACAAACCCTGAAAATAAGAAAATGAAGCAACTAAGTACTAAATCCGTCCTGAATACACACAGATGTCCATGTTATTGAGTAGAAAGTCATCATTTTTACACTTAAGTAGAAATTTTATATGCCATGTATTCCTGACATCCTATGAAACATCACTTTAAGGATTAGAGTGCAGACGAGTAGCATTGTGACCAGTTCAACCCTGCATTTAAGTGCAACTTCTGTGGTTATTAGAGTTAAAATGATTATAACATTTCCAGACATCATGGGAATACATTCGGAAAGTCAGTCAGAAGTCATCTAGGTCCCGGTGGTGCATTTGACGTAAAAAATATTTTTATCCTATCATAACCAATGCTGTTACTGCCCTACAGAAATCCATTGCCTTCAGCTAAATCTATCCCACCGCACATCTTTAAAAGAAGCAAATACTCTCTATACTATTTAGATGAGGAAACTAAGAAATTGTGCAGCTTCTCAAAATAAGGAAATGAATGTTACAGAATTAGGAGCTGTACCCAGGTTTCTGAGCTTCCAAGTACATTCCCCACTAACAGGATTTTTGCCCCTTTTCAGGGACAAAATGTTTTTGACTCAGGGTGAATTTGAGGCTAATCACAAGAAGGTTAACGAATGCGGTGTTCCATCTGACTCAGGGGGTCAATACTGAAGACATATGGGGCCGGTCACAGAGCTCATCCAGATAAATGCAAGGAAAACACTATTCTTCCGTAAGTCTATATTTTCATACTTTCTGGTTATTGTTTCTTTTCCAA
Organism: Apteryx rowi; assembly: GCF_003343035.1. Lineage (NCBI taxonomy): Eukaryota > Metazoa > Chordata > Aves > Apterygiformes > Apterygidae > Apteryx > Apteryx rowi. Next base: position 2,818,014 of record NW_020450738.1, on the reverse strand, counting down.
ATATCTGCCTTTAAAATCAAGAGTTTATGATTTGGTTATTTTTCCTCTACTGTTATTGGTATACGTATAGTCATACTTGTAATAACACCCTTTTTTTGGCTGTTGTTGTTTGGACATTTTGCCTATTTCCCTGTGAAGTACTGAACACAGAGACAAACGTATCAGCCTTGCTGCACAGTCCTATAGCCAAACCTGCCCACTAGTGACTTATGTCCAACCTTTATACTGCAGAAAACGTATCATGGCAACCCAGCTCAAAACAAGTCAGTTCAAATATCTCTAAGTAATCTGTTCAAGAGAGAGTATAGCACAATATGGTATATTAAAAACATTCCTTGTATATTAAAAAAATCTGATATGGTGCCATGGGGGAAATCATTAGTTAAATTGGAGAAGGTGGGGATTAGTAAGAGAATTAAAAATTGGCAGCCTGTGACAGTAAGTGTGACATGCCCCATTACACAGTGCATCCACCAGCCCCCTCCTCAAGTATTTTGAAAGGCCATCTCACATCGAACCATACTAACAGCAAGCAAGATGAGACTGTGCTCCTGCGGCTGGTCACAGAGCAGCACTGAGAAGCAGAGTGCTTGGAAGGACAACATTGCTGCCTCGGAAATGCAGACAGTACTTCAGCAGCCAAGAGACTGACCCAGATTAACGTGTCTAAGATACCGGTTTCTAATCTGGTATTATCTCCTATTTGTAGAGGATGAAGGGAAAGGAGATCTAGTTGTCTTGGTGACTCACTGGGACAACAGAGAAATGATTTCTTGCTGACATGCTCATTGTGCTGATACTTCTGCTCAATCTCCTTTCAAAGAGGAGGCAGGGTCCTTGATCTGCTTTTGTGCCAGCAGTATTGGCCCTGAACCCACATCCCACCGTAAGAAGTTCAGCTGAATTCAGGGGAGCTGGTTCTGCAAGCATGCCAAGAGACACTGTCCCAAGGCAGGTGCAACTTCAGCACTAGTCTGCAGCTATACCCTACCTCCTCTCCTCTTGGCAAGTCCAGTCTAATAGCACATAAGCTACACGGCCACCTACACTGCAAAGAGAGGCATGATCTTGCAGATCACTGGATGATTGTTTATTTTGGTTCAGAAATACTAAGAATATTACAGATTGGATTTAGCAAAGGAAAAAAAATGGGTTTTGAAGAAACACTACGATATTTTCTGTGCATTTTCCTTTAGCATAAGGATGGAAAATTTTGTTGTGAATGCAATCTGAAAGGAATCGAGTATCAACAGACTGTCCTGTCTTCCCCTCAGTAAACAGTGACTTGCCTGGCTTTTCTTAGAAATTAAATGTGTAACAGAACTGAAGCCATGCTGACTACATGGACTACATACCTTCCTAGATTTCTCATGTTGTTTGGGAAGGCTAAGAGCCTGTCTCCGTGTGTGGTAATCCATCAAGTGGGCTCACTGGGTTTTCTCTAAGTAAGCGAAAATCATCAAAGCACATCTTAAATTACTTATGGCATCATCCTGGGCTAAACTGAGAGCCCACATAGGGAAAGAAGCTGTAAGGGATGGGAAGGCATGGGAACTGAAAGGAGACACACGGTGAGATACCACGTGCCTAGAGAGAACCTATGTTATTTCCATTTACAACATCTAGTCTGCTTGGAAGACGCTCAGCAGCAGACTGGAGAGCTTGCTTAGGGTACTAGCAAACCAACTGGGTGATCACAGCATTGCAGTAGAACGGCAGTTGACACGCTAATGTAGCTAAGACGCACTGCAGCTCTAGTTAACTCTGTAGCTATACCCAAATCCAATGCTACTTGCAGATGATTTTGTTTGATCAGCCTTGGTTTTTCAAAGAAAACTAAAGAAACTGGATACCCAAATGCCACTTATTTTCAACAGGATTGGGGGTCTTACTTCCTTTCCTTACTAGATTTATTTTGGTATTTCTATGGGAACAGTACAAAAGCTCCTTTATCACTTACAGGCAGCCTTCTTGCCTGCACCAATCCATAATAGGTGCAGCTTTGGTTTTCTCTTTGCCATTTTTTAAATAAAGTTAAATAAACACAAAAACCCAAACAATAGGTTACCCACTGGTAGCGCTAAAAACATCAAAGGCAATTCTGTTACACCCTGTACTTGTTCTTTGCTAATTCATACTCCCGAGAATGACAGTAGATTGATGACCTCATTTCCAAAGCCCCATAAATAAATGTGACCAACTCAACTAAAAAGCTAGGGAAAACTGAGGTATCTCTTACAAAAAGAACCATATAAGGGCCAGTAAATAAACCCTCTTGTTTCTTAAATGCTACCTCTTCATTATTGCTGTTCAAACCCATCAATGTGCTGTGCTGTCTTTATATTAAAAAAAAGAGAGAGAGAGAAGACTGTTTCTTGGGCAAAAGGAGGGAAAAATGCTTTACACATCTCTTATTTCAGCAGACCTATGAAGACTGCTGTAATTATCCTATATTTTCTAATGCTTTAACTCATTTCCCATCCAATATTTTATTTCAGCATAGGACTATAGAGCAAGAGGACCCCAGCTGAGTTTTATACCTGTGAAACAGGCTGATACTGCCACCTTGGGGAGGACTCTTTCCACATACTTTGAGGCGCCTAAGCAACCATCATATAAATCTGTTTGTTTTTTCCCCATCATATCTTCACAGGAAGCCTTCTTAAATCCCTCTGTACACGCTGTCGTAAGATCCTCCAGATGTGTCCCACCTCAGAGTACATTACACTCGTTACAGAACTGGAAAGAAATGCCTTTTTTGTGGGGAAGTTGTTTAGTTAAGTTCTAGACACCATTAGCAGTGCCTCATTGACACTACTCTTAAGTTTACAACCATCTTGCCAGCATTAGAGCCCTGCTCCGTCTGTAGCTAGGCAAGATGGGTTCTGTGTACAACATCCCTCTGCTTCTGGGATTTTAGCTTTCTTGGTAATTTTGAATTCTTGTCTGTGCAAAACTTAAACTATTTCCCCAACGGGCTACTGGCTCAGTTGGATGCGACTGCTAAGACATATACTGCCTCAGATATAATGAGACCCATTACTGTGCACAGGACTGGTCTGAAGAAAGTTCAGAGCTGGACTGTTATAATTAGACCAAAATCAAGACTTCTGGGCAAATTAAGGGAAACATCTGGATTTAATTGTTACAATATCCTTAAGTCTTATGAGACTGACCAACTGTTTCACTTTTCAAGTGAGCGATCCCCTTTGCAGTTGTCTTTGAGTTTGTACCCACCAGCAGATGAAGGAACCTTGCCATACACTTTACATAAAATATGCTTTAAAAGACAAAGCCTGTGCTGGACTTAGTTGCATTTAGCCCATATACCTTTGAGCTGCAAGGTTTTTTGCAGTGAAATCTAAAACCTTGTGGTAGGTGCCTCAGCTACTCATACAATAGAGGGAAAGATTTAATGTCTCACCTCTCACCAGAATAGGCAGGCCCAAGAGCAGGGAACTGCCTAAAAGAAACTGCCTATGCAATCTTAGAAATATATAGCAATGAAATTATTACATAGCTGTCTAGAGCCAGGTAACAGAAATGAGGGGCTCATGTGATTATACATGTGGAAACTGTGAAGGCACTAGTTTGTCTGCATTAGCTCGCGCCACCYGCCAAAACACTGGCTGTGCTTGTGGCACCGCAGTGGGAGACGAGGCTTTTAGAGGAACTAAATCTCACTCCGTTGCTGGAGCGGGCAGGAGCAGCCCTGGCATTGCAGTAAACTCACAAGCTCCCACATAAAGCTACATTTTGGATGACAATATCCCTGGGCTCTGGAAAGCGCCTTCCTCTTTTCTCCTCACCATAGACAGCATGTGTACCAGGCTCTTGTGCTGCCCATAACGACGGAYATCTTAACTCCCTTGGAGTGAACACCCACCCACTCACCTGGCATTTACAGTCCGAGAGGCGGCATCTCAACCTTCCCTTGCGAACAGACACGCAGGGCTCGCTCCAGTCTTTTGTTCTATTACTATAACCCAGTTATTAAAGCACTAATTTAGATTCATTTTCTGTTAAGGCACAGAAGTACTTCCCCCTTGCAGGAAAATGTCTAAATGTCTAAAAAGCAAGTGATAGGCCCTTTCTGAAGGGTCTTTTCACCCCGAGTTTTAATGCTACCACAGCATAGCAAAGAATGAAGCTTTGTGAAAGAAAGGTATTGCGCTAACAGGAAGGATCGTGGCTATCTAGCTAACAGCTGCTGCGCATAACTGGCAATGGTGCAAACCTGCAGGTTTTTTGCTGATTCACAAATAACTTCCGTATTTTAATCCATTACTGTTTGTTAGGCAAACAGCTTTACGTCTGAATTAGGTTTAAATCATGCTTTGAAAACATCGCAATTATTTCATTGTAAGTGCATACGCACTGTCACACACACAGATGAACACACATTCAAGAATACACAGCACTGAATCTAATCCCGCTACCTCCACTCTCATATTAAACTCTCATACAAAACTGGTGGTAGACTTACATAACTTTCATACATACCAACTTCACACAATCTCTAAAGCGATTGCAAAAAACTGTATCTGCAGGTAACTAGCAAAAAATTAATAGACAGTTCAATTACTGACCAAACATACCAACTGGATGAGGATCTATCAGTAACAGATTAACCAGAYTAATGTGTGCGTAACAGTCTCACTGTGGTACGTTGCCACTATTAGTTTCAAAGTTCACGTATGAACTTTTATTATTCAGGACAAATGGTGTATGAATGAAGTCTGAACAAAAGAAGAACTTAAGGGAGAATAAGGTAAGTGACAGCATATGAAATTAATCTAAGGACTTTAGACTGCATATAGGAAAAAAGGAAAAAAAAATCCTTAATGATGATAAAAAGCAGTACAGAATTAAAAAGGGAATACATGAATGCATGTCCATCTAAAGTAATAYTATTATGTTACAGAGAATTAATACAAAGCACATCTAGACTGACAAATTACTGAAGACATCCACTTCAATAAGGCGCCTTTTTGTTAACAGGAATACACTGGTATTCTCTTTTAAAAACAGGGAATTGATCATTGAAATATTCTTGCTTTGTACGCTGTAAATTCTGTAAGGAAAACCATCATGTACAGAATTCAATACTGTCTGTAACAAAAATATGTTAATTAAGTAACTCTCCCATGTTTGACCTCTTGCTGAAATTAGATTAATTTGGGCATGGATTTAATATGAGGGAGAAATCCTGAACTGCACATGCAAGAATCTAAATAAATTAAACAATCATAGGCAATCCCAGGATGATTCTAAAATTATCCATAATCTCTCTAAAACTACATAAACATAATAGCTCAAATAATCTTTCCAAAGTTTCAGGCGCCATTGATAACTTAAAATCAACTACTTATTCCCCAATATAGGCTTCCATCTCAAACATCTCTGAATTTATTTAAACAACCAATATTCCTGCTAGACAATTAATGTGCAGCAAAACCCCTTCAGATATTAGATTACAGAAAAGAAAGATGAAAAAGAATGAGAGGGTTTATTTATGACCAGTTATAGTAACTGGAAATAATACTCACATCTCTCTTCTCCATCCACCAGTCTATGCTTTCTTTCACACTAGGTGTGCCACAGCAGTCTAAAAGATTGTAAAAGTTTCCAGAGTCTCAGTTTGGACTGGGGTTAGGATCTGGAGCATTGGCTATTTCAGGTCTTCTTGTTTCATTAAAACAACTTCCTATAGCTATCTGCATCAGAAAACCCTTTTGGATCATTGTCTATTTCAACTTTATTTGTAGCTGAAGACAGACATACTCTAAGCTGTTCTCTGCTGTGAAAAAGTGCTTTGTACAAGATAGGCTACTTTTCCCAGACCATTCTTTTTTTTTAAACAGGTAAAGATTTACTTCTGGAAACGTGGTTGTTTCATAACAACACACATTTTTCACTATTCTCTTCTTCCTCCTCTGTTTTTTCTCCTTTTCATAGTCATTCCCTGCATGCCAATGCTCCTTTCCTCAGTTGATTCCCAGCTTCTCCTTTCCCTCCCTTCTTTGTTGCATCTCCTTAGTGCATATTTGCTTTACCTGTTCCTCAAACTCTTGTTATATCTGACTTTCTCCCAGTTCTTCCAGTGTAGGCGCTACACTGATCAGTCTGTTAGGCTACGGTCTCATAGCTGTGACACCTTCCATGGAGTCTCACTACTCCTAAGCAGTAGGCTGGAGAAGGACACCAGATGAAGATCTGTCCTTGGATCAGACAGAAGTGTACGTGTTGTGGTGACTGCTTATCCACACTATGCTCTCCTTAAACATTTCAGGCAGGAAAAGGCACTCAAAAACACTGAATTTTGCCATTCTTGTGCATATTTTTTTCAAAGTTGCTAGCTGAAATAGCTCATGTTATTTGTTCTTCACTTAATGACAGGTTTGTGGATAAAAGCATACACAATGGCAGAGAGCAATGAGATGACCATCAACCTTCTTGTGCTTGGAAGAACTCAGACTGGTAAAAGTGCTGCTGGGAACAGACTGCTGGGCAGCTRCGACTTCGAAAGTCATCTCTCCCCAAGCTCTGTGACTACATGTTGCAGCCTTAGACGCAGCAGTCGCATTTCAGGGATTATACGAAGAAACGGCTGTGAGCTAGCTCTCCGYGTTCGAGTACTTGACACTCCAAGCTACCCCCACAGCAGTCTGAGCAAAGAGCAGGTGCAACACAAAGTGAGAACAGCCCTGGCTCAACACTTCAGAGAAGGCCTACATCTAGCTCTTTTGGTCCTGAGGGCTGACTTGCCTCTGTGTCCTGATGAAAATGATCACACAATTCAGTTCATCCAGGTAACAACAAATAAATAAACAAACAGCCATCTCTGCCATAACTGCAACTCTTTTGTCTTCAGGTAAAAATAGAAGACAACTATGGAAGTTAACTGCTTTACTTGTTCCTCTATGGAACTCTATGGAAGAGTTAACTGCAAAAGTAAAATAGAAAAGTACATCTGAAAATTGGAACACTTTCCAAGCCAGAGGTCAAAACATATTCCATTCAGAACTCCAACCCTGCATGTCATAGTTACATTTACACTAAATCTGAGAAAAGAGAGGTAAGAACTGGTATTTACTGTACTTGGACTCAGCATAAAGGAATTTAGGAATCTAATTTACCTATTAAAATAAGCTTTTCTCTCAGGAGTTACATTTAAAAGTTATCATGGCAAATCTAGCTCTGCTGAGGAGAAGTGCTATTTGAAGTAAAAGTCAAGTTACCTCACTCTAATATACTTTCTATAGGAAAGAATACTGACCAAAGCAGGGAATGACGGGTCCAAAATCATGCAGAAGATCTGTGACTGGGACAAGGGTTTAGGATGCTCGGCAATCTGTCCTGCACTGTCACTACTGCTGTATCTGTTCAAAAAAAAAAAAAAAAAAAAAAAACTAGAAAGTTACAATAAATTTACTTTGGCTAAGGAAAATTTCTAGCATAACTGACTGAAAGCAAATATTTTGAAATTCTGGGGCAAAATATTTTTGGAAGTGGATGAGATGTGTAGGAGAAAGACAGAAATTTGAATGGCTTTCTTGTCCTTTTCAATCAGAAATTTCTCATTTCCATGAATACACTTCTTTGAAGAAGAAGCCAGCAAAGGGATACTGTTCAGTTCATCTACCTGATCAGACAAACCAGGCTCATTCATATGCTTTACAAAGAAACAAAGCATTTCCTTCATTATTCTCAAAGTCCGTACATTACACTCAGCACAGTATCTGTGTATTATAGGAATGAACTTTCTAAAAACCTGTAAGACTAGAAGAGACTTCCTGGTGCATCAAATCTTATCACCTGGTGCAACCGGCAAAGTACAGTCATACACATAACTTGCGAAATGTGAGTTGTTCTTCCTTTCCTCCCAATAACTCCCTGTTGGTAGGCTAAACCTTGCTTTTCTGAGAGTTAGAAACTTGGTTCTAGTTTTCAGCACGCTTTTACTCATTGCCAGTTTAAATATATTTGTTCTCAGCATCACTCTCTTCCTTACGTGGTTCTCCATCTATCTATACTTCATGGTATTTAAGAGAGAGCAGTATTTTCCTCAAATATTTTTACTCTGATCCAATGAAAAACCATCATGCTCCCAGTTTGAGATGCTTTTGGATCAAGTCCACCTGGGAATTAAAAGTATAAGAGATGCCAGAATACGTTTTCTCTTTAAGTTGGGCTTTAAAAACCTCTGCTGGAAAGGAAATAAAGCATGTTAAAAGACAATGAGAAAGCAACCCTGCTACTTCTCTTTCAAGATTGTAACTGGCTCTCAGCTTATGTAATGGTTGTCTTTTTAGCCGTTTTACCCTTAAGAGCCCAGATGCTATAATAATTTCATTAGCCACTAACAAATGGGACAGGACAGCTAGTGGGGTCCTGGAAAATAAACAGTAATGGTTACTCATGAATATGTCATTCCAAAAAGAATCTAGCATGAGGACCACCATTAGCTATCAGGAGTTCTTGCAATAATTCTCTGCATATTAGGGATGGTATATCGATAATCCACACAGGCTACTGGTATTTAAATCTCTCTGGATTTTTTACTTCATAGCCTAATAAATTGAGAGAGTGGCAAGGGATCACATACTGATTTTGGGAACATTAGCGCTGACTTATCTGAATCCTGAGCAAATCAAGGCATTATTCTCTCTTCCTAAAACCAATACCTGAACACTTCCTTAGACAGCATGACCATTCGTTTTTATATATTGTATTTCCCCTCCCTGCAGTTAGCAGAAGGCTTACTGTAAGGCTAACAGTTATGCCAAAATATAGCAAATATCTGTTTTGTAGGGAAGGGTTTTATTTTTTCCACCCCTAGCATCCAAAACAGATTAATTGCTGTCAATATATTAGGTTCTTCTAACTTCCTAAATTTCTTAGAATAGGAAGACATCCTTTAAAGTGGTTTGATAAAACTTATTTAGGTTATATGGTTGTTCAGGCCATAGCAAGATAGACTTTATTACTAAAATAGGTTTGTTGTCACACACACACAGTAGTTAGCATGATTGCAACTACAGTAGTAATTGAAAAATTAAAACCAACTCTCTTATTCATGTGAGCATTTTCTGTACACACTAATAAAAAAAAGCAGCTTGTTTTCTCCAGTCCCTCTCCATCAGATGAACCACATCAATTAAATACAACCTCTGTGGTTCATCATTTAATTTGATGCATTTGATTTGTATCTTTCCTTAACTGCTAAGAATAACTACAGTTTTACGTGATACAGCTAGATTGCAGATTGGGGCTACATAAAAATTCATGATTCACTTTTTCAGCACATAGTGATTTTTAAAAGTTTTTTCAAGAGCTGAGCAAAAAGTGTAGAAATATAGATAAGTGGAAAACTACTAATTTAAACTACTTGAAATTCAGGTTTTTTTACAATGATGTGTAACTTAGCTACACAACAACCATTTTCCTTATTTACATAGACCTTTTTTTAATCCAAAAATCTCTATTAACATCTGCATTAAGAGAACAGAGAACTGCCTGTACAGCATGACCACCTATTTCCACTAAAGTGATTGTCAATGTCTTTGAAGGTCAAAACCCCCAGAAATTTCAGCAACTCAGATAGCATGAACTTGACTGCTGCCAAGAACAGAACACACTCTTCTGTTAATACATAAGTATATGAGGTGGGAGCAGGGAAAAGAAACAAGAAAAGATAACTATTTAAGATTTGTTTTTCATTACAGGAACTTCTGGGACCCACATGGAAGGATTTCACTGCAGTTTTACTTACTCATGCAGACAAGGCAGAAGAGGCTGGATTCAGTGAGGACACTTACTTGCACAGTGCCTCAAGTACCCTGTTGTCACTTTTGAGCTCAGTACAGCACAAATACATTTTCCTAGACAACCAGAAGAGCATAATTAAAGAGGAGAGAGCTAACATCTTAAGAAAGCTCTTGAATTTTATAAGAAAAAATAATTATCAGCTGCTTCTACTTAAACACACAAAGGAATAAGATTAGCTTTCAGGTGCTCATTTATCTATTTTCTATTGTACATAACATGTAATAGAAATAAACCCCTAAAAGTCGGCAATCAGTACAGTCCACACCCATACCGAATATTTTCACCTTTTAACATACAGTTGGAAATCTTTCTTTAGTACGTATACCAAACTAACCACCTTCCTTGTACTGCTGCATCCAGACTCCTTGCTTCAACTACAAAAACCAGATCAAGGTAGTGCTATAATCATGCTCCTAATATGTGTGTAGTCACAAATGAGACATTACAGTACAGCAGATTGTATATTGCAGCCCATACGGGACACAGATCTGGGGTGGAAAAAAAAAGTAAAATATGTACACGATTTCAGATGGGGCTGTGGCACTGTAAGGGGAAAGGGAACCTCTTAATTTAGTGCTCAGTTCTGTACTCTTCCAAGCAGAAGTTTCTCTGAAGCCCAGAGTTTGTAAAGAACTTTCCAATATTAAAAGCTAGGAGTTATGTAAAAATATTTTCCTACCTTGATTCAAAATTAATTAGAATTGAGAGTTTAAACTTCAAGAATTTTGTTTAATAAAACATTACTGGATACGCAGTTTACAAGGCAGTTAAAATAGCTCCCATGTGCTTAATATTATTTGGCACATTTGAAAGAACTAATTACTATTGCTTATTCCCAGATGCATGAAAAAATAGCACAGTTAAGTATATAGGCACACACAAAACTCATTCCAAAAAGGAATCTGTTATCTCTTCTTTTATGCCTGTTCCTTTTAATTTTATATCCATGTCATTTGTTTTCTCTCCCAGCTTACTGGATGAAGCTCAAAGCCTGGGAAATTCAGAGTGACTAAGAAATCCATTTATTTCATTTCAGTGGTTAGAAAAGTGCTTACTGTTTCAGTAGTTAGACAGCAGACCATTAAACATTAGATGCTAAAACACCTGAACTACCTCTAAATAGTTACTTAAAAGGTTTATTGTAAATTGATCTAAAATGGTTCTTTTCAAATTACTAAGGGTCAGGAATCACAAAAAGTAATTTGAAGCTATTATCATACCAACTGTGACTACTTGTACTATTTTATTATAGATTAATTCAAACTGTAAGAACTGAAGAAGCTATTTCTTTTACACTACAGTATCTCTTGTATAAAATATTGCTTATAAAGATTTTAAAACCAAAAATCAATTTGTCTTATATTTGTTTCTGGCACTAGCAACTGACTTTTTTTTTTTTTTTAATTTACTAACTGTTTGGCAATCTATTCTCTATATCCACTACTTATTAGTATTTATTTGTCATTTAAAAAGAAATCTCTAGGTGGAAGAGGTGAGAGCCAAGAATTACATTAGCAAAGTGACAGCTTTGATTTTATTTAAATTATAACAGTTTAACTGTGGAAATATGAGAAGTATGTCCATTTGCATATCTTAGAGCATAAAGGGTCATACTTTAATCTTCATATTAGTGAAGTCTGCAGACTACTCAGACAGTACAGCCAAGAACAGAGTTGCAAGGCTTATAATATCTGAAAAGCATTTGGGAGAAGGGGAGCGAAACTACAGAAAGATGACAAGAGGAGTAAAGATGACTGYGGTCTTCAGCGACCAACTATTAGTCAGTCTTGCACCTCTTGAACAGAGGTTAGCACGCAAGGAACAYGGCAAAAAGTTTTCCTTCCTGAGATGGTTTTGCTTAGTAGATTCTCAGAACCTTTTAGCTGTCCAGAGAACATGTTTGCCTCCTTATACACCCTCTAGATCTACCATGAACAAGCCTTGGCAATTAAGTCTTAAACACTAAATAGTTAATGACTGTTGATAATACTTAACCTCAAAGACAGTAAGCATGGGTAATCAGTGAGGTGTGAAAATCTTGTAGGCATAACACATTCAGTATCTCTGATAAAGGAATCAAACAAAAAAAGGAATTAGCCATGCATTTGGGAGGGGCAATATATTCATGTCTTTATTGTGCTTGCATTACTTTCCATTTCGACATCTGAAAAACCTTCTAATAACCATTTATTTAATTCCACTGTTTGCCATGGTCTCTGCACAGCAGACTCCTTTCCCTCTCACTTCAAACGGAACTCCTTTGTACGTAGCAACACACTGGTCATTGGTATGAAGGTCTGGTTGGATTTGCTCCCAAATCTTCTTCTTGGGATTAAGCTCCTTCTCAGGATCTCCTGTTTAAAAACAGAGAACAACCTAATAGCACACAATACAGAAGGCAGGGCAAGAGCTATGTGTACATACATGTCTGTGAGAGCACACATAGTATCACTGCACTCTGAAAGGGAAGATTATTAACTGCAAGTCTCAAAGTGAAAACTTTAATCTGAACTGTATTATAGGACTAGGAAACGTCTCTTGATCCTTTCTCTAGATGCTGATCTTTCAGGGGCAAAAAAGGGTTGTAAGCACTTAACAGACCACAAATCCTGTCAAAAGGAAGAAATCAAACCAGTGCTAGTTGTTGGATTACAAAATTTAAGAAAGACCAAAAGGATTCCTAAGAATTGAGTAGACACTGATCATAAAAGCACATTACTCACGGAGACACAGGTTTGTCTGAATCGTAAGTTTAGGAATTAATGACATTTCAGAAGTAATTTGCATTAAGTGAATTATGGCAGGTACCCTTACAGCTGAGAAATATGGAAGTTAGACAAGAATAGTCCAATGTTAGGGTGGTGACATACAATTTGAGTCCTAAGTTTCAACATGGTTCTGCTACTTTTTGAACCATTTGGAGACAAGCTCTGAAGCCTAAAACAACTGTACTATTAGAGGCCAACTTGTACTTTTGGCCTCAGTCTCTATATGCCTCAGTTCCCGGTTTTCATGTGTACACCATGGTAAGCTATCTACTCCCCAGAGGTATCGAGAACATAACTACATTAGGAAATCTGGCTACTTCAAGATCTTTAATGACCACAAAATGTAGATTTCTTCTACTAAAGCTTTGAAATACTGTTAACAAATTATTCACAATAGTGGAGTATTTCAGAGTCAAAATACCCTTCCTATTTTTTTTTTAAATAGGCATGAAATGCAAAATAGAGTAACCAAAAAACTAATCTAAATGAGCTCTCTCGCTGTTGTTTTATACTGCCTGCCAACATAATCTAGATAAAGCAAGACAGCCAATCCACTGTACCATTTGTTTTCTTTTCCAAGGTCAAGCGAATTTCATTTCTAAATTCTAATAAAATGCAGATCCTCTTAAAGTAAAACAAGATTTCATTAAACAAAGTTACTTAATCATAATGCAGTCAAGTACTTTTAACCCCTTGTGTGTAACACAGGCAAGACAAATGAAAAAAATACATGGCTTGTTTTAATATAATCAGGGCACATTTAAATCCTGCAAGGGAACCCCATTCTATTTCATTGCTGATATAGAATATCAACAGAATATTTTTACTTTCTAGGAGTGCCACTTTGGCTCCATTCTGCCAATATAACTGAAATCTTAAGTTTCAGGAAAAACAAGAATCAAGTAACAAATTCCAGTGTGTAGGAGAAATTAAGTCAGTCCATATATGATATGAACAGATCCTCCCTGAGATCTTCTCAAAGAAGCTACAAGTTTCTCAAGGAGAAATGACAAAGTTTCTCCAAAGCAGAATGCCAAGTACTCTCATCTTCCACTACTCAATCCCCCCTGTGACTCAGGCTGAAATACTGTAACACAACAGGGATTTTGAGATATGCTTTTCTAATAGTTGGCTGAAATTTGTTACTGCTTGGTGTATTCTTGACTGGATGACCAACAGGTGGATAAGCAAAGTCCTGTGATTCCAGCCTGCCTTGTTATTTTTCCTCCTTTCAGCATTTTCAGTGATTCAGTCTACTCATGTTCTCAGTGCTTGCAAAAGTCAGCTACTTCAGCCTGCAGCTGGGTTTGTAACTTCTGTAGCTATCTGTAACTGTACAAAAAAAAGCAGCAGAGCAAATATCTCTGTTAAGCAGGCTAGCCTTGCCAGAGAAAGATTCAATAATGCAGTCAAGTTATTTCACCACGGCAGCGTACTTAATATTTAAAAGAAAAACACTACTACCATTAATAACCTAAATACTCAGAGCTAATTGGGTATTTTCACAAAAATAAGAATCCTGTTCAATACTAAAGTTCATGAACAAAGACAGACTTGGATTTAGACCAAAGTGAATACACACAGACTAATAAAATCATTTAACGGAATTTTAAACGATCCATTGTGCATTTCYTTCCCCCTCCCAAAATGCTGAAAAAATTCACTTGCTTTTTATAAGACCAAAACCTGACTTCTATTATAAAAAACATGTTCTGGATGTTAATAAGTTTCTTTGGAATCCCACGTCAAGCTCCCTTGGGAACTGTGGTGAACTCATATTAGATTAGCATAGGCACCAGTTTTAAATACTACCAGAGCTCTAAGCTGTGCAATTTCTTTTGCCTTCCCCTCATCACATTCCTTTCTCCCAGAAAATATTCTTTAGAAGGGTATCTATAAATAAAAAAAAATAAAACTTGCAGTGATTTAATGAGCTTCCTGCCCTTTTTACATAAGAGAAAAAAGAACCAAAGGTCCCAAATTTTGTTAAATAAGTCATTTGGCCTAGCAGTTTAAATATGACAGAGAGAAGTTCTCATAATAAGCAAGAAACCTTTCTATTCAGTAAAAGCTCAGTAACTTAGGAAAGAATCTATCCCAATGCAAAAGGAGACCAGAAGGTAAGATCTAGTATCACTAAAGCAGCTTAAGACAATACATACCAGTTTACCCTTAAAAAAAAAGAAACAACAAAAAAACAAACAAACAAAAAAACTCTAGAACAGAAGTGTGACTTTAGGAAACGTCAACATCACTTATTCCACTATGCAACATAGCTTCCACTGAAGCAAAGCATCCATACACCAAAGCTTTAATCAAAAAGAAACCTGCCATATACAGACCAACTGCATTTCAGCTTTAGCACCATTTATTTTTTAGAGCTAGTTTTAACTGAAATGCCAGGAATTTTTAGACCAGATCTAGTACTTAATCATATAACCTGTGCAACAAATTTGTGGTTCCTGCGGCACTACTTGCATGGAAAAATTTTATCAAAGCATCAATTACACTGCTACTAGAAGGAAGATTTCACAGTAAGCCATGAAAACTCCAAAAATTGCTGTCTTATGGCAATTATGGTGTGGGAAAGTATAGTATGTACATACACGAGGCAGAATTTTATTATGGCTTGTATGAGTCAGACTCATGAAGAGTCTCCCACAGATTCCCACTGAAGTTGGATATACATTTGATAAAGTTTTTAATTCAAAAAACCCCACTGTGTCTCAAAGCTTCATGTATTACAGCATAAAGCAGATTTTTTGGTATCATACACTTTGTTATAGCTCTCCCAAGGACAATGGCATTAAACAAAGGGAAAAAAAATAGTCTCCTCCAGGCAACAGCACTCTTTATCAAACCTTTCTTCCTCTAAGGCACTGAAGAGGATTCTGAGAAAACTTAAGTTTCTTCAGGAAAAAAGATCAATTAGTTTGAAGCAAGATAGCCTGTGTTTGCTTTAACTAAAATGAACAACAAAGAAAATTAGCCTGTATCTCATGAATATTTTATATGGTGGAAGAGCGTAGGTTTAAAAATAACTTGAGTCCAGGCTGCTTGACTTCAGACAGCTGTGTGTGTTTTAGAGCAGCTTTACTGTTGCTGCTCCTGTTGCTTCATGGGCTTTCATATTTCAAACTAAAATCAGACCCAGCTGTCCTTTCTATTTTCATCTCAATGACTCAAACTGAATGCTTATGGTTTAAAACTGCTCTGAAAAAAAWATATATATATCAGAATATAAATGGTTATAATTAAGCATTATGATTAATTGTCATCTGAAATAGTGCRGATTCTACATTCTCGATAATGGTATCAGTGTGCCAGATTGCCTCTGAGGAGACAGCAGCTAAGGGTATGAGACTAACACATAAAAGCCATGTGGAAGATACAGATATGCAGTCCCACTAAAATTAAAAGGAACTTAGTTTTTTAATCTCCCAGGTTTTTCCTCAGGAAAAAAAAAAGTCCTTTAGAAAGGAGAATGTTCAGAAACCAAAAAGCTTGAGGGAAGAAAAAAAAAAAAAAGAAAAACAGAAGCTGTTAATGACTTGGACAGGAAGGTAAGTGGCAACAATACTAAGAAATAAAGAAAACAAAGCAAACCAAACCCCTAACAATGAGCAATGTCAATATCTTAGTTTATAAAGGCAGCTTGCAAAAGTAAAGTATACAAGAAATTAAGTTACAGTAGATATCAGTCTGATTTTACAGTCTCCATCCACTAATGCTGTTTGTGTTGTTTCTTCCCCACTCTTTTTTACTCACTGCAAGGTAATAAAACTACAAGTCTTAAAAAACCTCTGTTTAAAATTATAGATTTTATTTAACTATTTTTAGTAGGACAGACATTATACTGTTAGGCAATAACTACAAATGCTAATCCCAGCACTCAGACTAGCAGACTGTGTATTACCTACTATCATTTAGAGATCTTAATCAGTCTTATAAATTTTAGGGAAAAAAGTCATAAATCCTACAGTCCTTAAGTATTAAAATCTAATAATATTTAACAAGACTGTCAATATTTTACAAATGTATTTATGTGACACAGTAAATAAATTCTCTTCAACCCTACCTTATTTAGATGATCCACTGTCTCCAAGAAATGAGGCCTCAACCAACAGCTCATTAACAACAAATCCAATAAAACTGTTACATGCGATTATTAGTTAACTAGCTGATTTAAACACCGATATCATCGTCAACAGGAAGAGCGACTGCATGACTCCATCAGGCTCTCATTAAAGCAGATTGATTCAGTAGGATTTGGCATTTATCTACCAGCATTTTAGACAGACTGCCCATGAAGTGACTTTCCCAGCACAGCTCTAGATAGCTGCTCAAGTATCTGTATTTTCAACGATTTGTTTTTATTTACTGATCAGAACTGTGCTTYTTTGGTTGGGGGGGGGAGGGGAGAGAAGGTTGTTTGTTTTTTGTTTTTGAAGTAGTTACTGAGGCATCCAATGCCTCACTTTGCTATAGGACCATCAGGAGCCAGAACTGCAGACCTAAGGCTCTCTCCCCCCAACTCTGTAATTCCTCTTGCCTTAAAACCTCACAAAAAGAAGCGCAGAAAGGAATATGGTGAACAGACTCCAGCCAATTTAATCAGACATAGAAAAGCTGAAACTTTTTGTAAACTAAAACCACCACAAGCATCCCTCCTCTACTCCTTTTACCTTCCTCATCACATTTTAGAGCCTGCATCCTATTTAAAGCTATGCATTCCTAATATTCATCCCCATCACGCATTTAGAACAAACTTTTGGGGACAGAGACCAACAACTAATTTTACGATGCCCACCACATAGGAGTCCTTTTCTTGCTTGGCTCTCAGGTACTAATAATAAGTTCCCTGTCTCTATAAAAAAATAAACCTATTGAAATATCCTAACTTGCGTCAGTATCTCATTTGGATCCTGTGTGAGCTCTTGCACATAAGTCATTCTTAAAAATCCCTCCAACCTATTACTATTATATGCATGACTTTATTCATGCTTATGCCATTATATGCCAGTTATCTTATTATAAATCAGGTATTTCTGCCAATGAGTAACTGCTGCGGATGCAAGTATCTTCCTTAGAACTCTCAAAGTCATACCTTTCAAATAAAGCTGTTTTCAGCTTCTCCTCCTATTTCACTATCAGAATTCTAGGAAATATACTGCTCTACTAATGGGTACTAATGGGTTGTAAAAGCCTTCATTTGGCTCTTATCAAAGCTCCATGAATGTCTTTGGCTCCCTATCAGAAGGAATTAGCTGTAAAGTGTACAAAACCTTATATCACAGGCTGGAGGCCATAAGTTTGGTTCTCAAGTAAAGCTTTTACACCACGTTTAGCTTATTCTACATCTTTTTAGAATCAAAAGTCTACAGAGTATCAGTATACCTTAACACCTGGGAATAATTAAAAAAAAAAAATGTTGCTATAAACTATTTTCTCTAGGAAGAGGTTTTTGGAACTCTAACCACAGAGTTAAATAATTTAATTATTTTGATAAAACATACCTCATTAGTCCTCATGTGCAAGAGCAGATATGCTGGATAACACAGCTGAACAGCACTACTATCAGCTCTTATATTTTCAAATGTCAGATAAAAGACATTGAGATATGAATTTGGAGTAATGGTATGTCTTAGACAAAAAAAAAAAAAGAAAAAAATCCATACGCTAAGGTTGACTTGTTCCTTATTCTGCAGGGCTTATCTGCTAGCAGGGTTTATTCTAGAGGAATAAATCAAGAGGTTGATGTATTCTCTTGCATGCCCATTTATTCAATGGCAGAAAGTAATATGGATGCATTACCTCGTGCAATAGAAGGCACACCTGACAGATTATCTAACTTTATTCATAGATAGGTGATAACCAATTAAAAGTGAAGAGTGATTACTGCTGTAGTTTAGCCAATTGTAGAAGCTTTCCAGAATTCAGTGCAGGCTATACGCATCCACCTAACCAATTCTGCATCTCAGCTAGCAAGCTTGGTATATTTTAAGTACAGAAAAGTGAAAATAAAAAATGCTGCAGGACTAAGTTCCTTCTTAAACACAGTATTGTTTTCAATCACAGCGTTAAATCACAGCAAACTGAGCTTTCCTCCTCCTTCAAAAACACCTGGGTAGACTGTTGCTTCCTTAATGATACACCAACTAAATTATTTTTATGGGTATCAGAGTTTCAATCTTGAAAAGTACCTATATGAAAGGTATTTTATACAGATGTGTTCAAGAAGCATTCAGTTTGCCAAGTGGTTAATAAATAAAAACACTACCCCACAGCTGGAAAGTGCCAAAGGCACAGTATCTTAAAAAGGTTGGTATGATTCTATGTAGAAAACAGAAGTACACATATGTGTTATAGGCACAACATACATACAAGTCCTCTCAATATGGCAAAAATTGGTAGTTATAGGCCATCTTTTCTTAGCATAACTTGAAACCATGACAGAGATAATAAACCAGCATCTTTATTGACAGAGCTGAAGAGAGCAACTGGAGAAGCTGAACCCGAACATCTCCCATTCACCCTGTCAGAATAATGAAACATCATCTGGGGCAGGAGGGAAGCATTCATTATTATGCTACATCCATGATGCTTATTTGACTTAACAGTATGCAGAGTCACAAATTCTGATTTGTTTTAATAGCTGGGCTGAGGCAGGGTGTTGAGGGGAAGGGGAGGGAAAAACAGAGAAAAATCATCTCGTGATAAAATTGAGATTTGGTTATTTTCTTATTTATATTCTGAAAAATAAGCATTAATACTTTTTTTTTTAAATGGAAAAAACTCCAGTGCCTTTCTTTGGGGACCCCAAAAGTTATTTCCAAAAAATAACTGGTATTTTGAATATCCTATGTTCCTCTCATAAATAGGAGATGCCCCTCTCCCACAACACCATCCTCCTCCAAAAAAAGCTTAGCTCAAGTTTTAACATGTTTATTTAAGGGTAAAGACCTGAAATCAGGACTTTATTACTTTCTCACTTACTTACACTGAGCCACTGGGCAACGCAGTTGACTTTTCTGTCTTACAGTTGCTTATTGTAACTTGCAAAGCACAAATATGTTTGCTCATACATTTGCAAAGCAGATATAACTATTCATACTTAAGCTTCAAAAAAGTGGGTAATTTTATATGAAAGCACTATTTAACTTCTTAGAGTTATAGTTATTTCTCTGTATCTTTCAAGTTTTGCCTCGGAGATAAATATTTTCAATGTTTTATTTACAGAATTCCAGCATGTTAATAATTAAAAGAAAGTTTTAATATTACTAATTCAGAAAATTCCAACCAAAAAAAAAAAAAAAAGCAACTAAAATACTGTTTTATCTGCATCAACATTGAGGTCACCTTGGCAAAGGTCAGCTGTTTCTTGCAATTTCCCCACTTCCCAAATACCTACTGCTTACCAGGAAAACCTTCAAAAGAGATTCTTTCCCCAGGTACTGCCCCTGGTGGGGGAGCCAAAATTTCCACTTTCTCGGGGGAGCTGGCACACATCACCATTGCTTGAGATACTACTCCTCTCATCTTTGCAGGCTTCAAGTTACAGAGTAGTATTGCCATCCGATTCTGCATCTTGGGGGAGGAAAACAAAAGGACATAAGTACTCATATGCCATATGCTTTGGGGGACTACAATTACTTAACTATAACAAAAGAATTACAAAGAAGGGATCTTAACATTTGTGAAAGAAGCATACAACAATAGATACAAAATTTTAATGTTTGCATACTAGTAGCAATTAACATTTAAGCCGTTTGAGAGCTGTTCAACAAATACTCAAAASAGAGTAAAGAGTGAACTGTGACAAACTTATCACAGTGATACAAAATATGCAATTCAGAGATCCAAAAACTTCCAACATTTCACCCATGTTCCATCTTTAGATCACCACTTCAATCCACTTTCAATGTTGTACGATTAGGAAAGGATTTCCATTAAAAAAAAAAACACTCTACAAACAATGCTAGGAGTTCTGTGTACTGAAAATGTACAGGTGGTTTACAATTTAAGATGCAAAGTGAGCTACTTGTGTATCTTCTAATTTAGCCCAAATGCTAAGAATTTTTTGATACACTGAGAATGGCTGTACAAACTGTGCACAGCAAATTGCTAGTGCAAAACTGTAAAGACAGGTTTCTTCCCTTGTTGTTGTAAGTTAGTAAAATGGCAATGGTAAACCAGAGAAACCACACTTTGTTAGAGGACACAGCAACATTTTACACTAGAAAACAAACCACACTTTTAAATTGAATAGAAGTTAAACCCAGAACTGTCTCAAAAGACAGAGAGAGAATGCCTTAATTGCCATACTCCTAATGCATACATACACATCCATAAATATTTCTAGATTTCAATCTTTGTACATTAATTAAGCTATAACTTTAAGTAAAACTGCAAGAGTAATATTTATTAAAACTCATATGATTAAATATTTTGATTACTGAATATTTTCCAAGTATAACATTTAAAGAAAATAAAATACAAATCTCTGAAACTAAGCAGTTAAAATGAAAAACGATAGCCTGAATATATGCTTGATCTCACACAAATTTCAAGGCAGACCATTGACTGAAAAAACTTTCATTTCTTAGGCTACTGCTATGGAAATAAATCCCCACAAAACCAACGAAATTATTGTAAAACATCAGTAGTTATAGATTATCTTACATCCCAAAGAGAGAGTTTTTGATATAACCTAGCACTGAACAACAATTTGCAAATGGATATATAGAATAAAAGAAACACAGTTGTGTTTGGTACTCAACTCTAGGTTTGACTAACTGGAAAAAATTCTGGACTTTGGAGGATCACTTTTATATTTCAGATTTTACAACTGAGAAAAGCAGATCACATCAATATAGAAATTGCAATAGTCATCTTCATCAAATTAACGCTGGGGGGAAACAACAACAACAACAAAAAACAGCTAGAGTCAAACCCATTCTCCAATCACAATGCTCAATAAGATTTCTGTATGAGAAGTTACACATTACAGAATTAAGCAATATTTATCAACATTTCAAACATATATATTATATCATCATTTTTACCAGGAATTACCTTAAATGCTTGACCTTTAAATTAAATGATCTTAAAATGCTTTTGACAAACTGCTCTATTCCTAAACTACGTGCATTGATTTCACAGAAAAATGGTAAATGGTAAGAAATCCCACAGGACTTTTTTTTTTTTTTTTAGTAAAAACTAGAATTTGTTTTTATAAAAAAAATTACCATTCAAGTGTTTTTTTCCCTTTTTATTTCAAATAGCTCAAGTTTTAAACCATCTTCAGAAAAATGACAATTCCCTAGGTAGAGAGGAAAAAAACCCAGCAACTAGACCCAATAAATGCTTAATGACAATGGGAGAGTTCATTATAATACTTTAAGTTTCTCTGACATCTTCACTCAGAACTTTATAAAAATAGATGGTTCAAAAAAATCCCCATACTATTTTATTGTAAGTTCATTTTAACCAGTTTGAGTATGGAGAATCATACTTTAAAATGCTCAGAAACCTTCAAATTGAAAGTTGTTAATCCGCTATGCTGTAATTGAACATCAATACACATGGGAATGGATCTCTAAAGCGTTGGGATTTTTTAAAATTAGTTTTGCTTATTCTTATGGAAGAGATTTATTGTGATGTTTTCAGAAAACGTGACCTGAATTAAAATGGTAAATCCTGTGGACTTATGCATAATAAGTGCAAAAAAAACCCTTCAAAAGTAAGTATTTACAAACCAGACAAGAATATGATCTCTGCCATTCTGACTTGCTCCTATGAGGTCTTTTATAATAGCTGATAAATAAAACACCTAAATGCATCAGCTATAAAGAGTGAGATTCAGTAGTGACATTCATGGCCTCTATCTGTAACCCTATAAATTAGAGGAACAAAAAAGATATTCTATTTTTTCAGAAGCAGGTGTAAAATAAATTGGAGTGTTTACTGACAGATAGATAAGATTGAGTAGAGAGAAAATTGGAAGAAAACTGACTCCCTTTCCCAGTACAAGAAAAGTTCTATAACAAACACAGAGCACTACTGAAATACGGCTGAAGGGGACACAGATAGACAGTTTCCTTGTGCATATGTTTCCTTGTACATATGTTATCTTGCAGTAAGGAAAGTTCTGGTTAAGAACAACAGGGCAAATCGCTACACTTAAATGACACAAACAATATCAAGCCTGTGTCCACAAGGGAGCTGATAAGGCTTTTGCATATTAAGAGGTGCTTGATACATAAAATGAGCTGAGAGTAAGCAAAGGAAATTCAAATGTTATCTACTTGAAATAATGACGACTTCAACTGGTTTTCTAAAGACCCAAACCTTTTGCTTCCAGAATCCAGGAACTTCAAAACTGACAACTAGACTGTTGAGAAGCTGCAACAACCAGCATTTTTTGCAGAAACTCAATCAATTTCTTTGGCTGGACACAAGGATATCTCAGATCCAGAGTAAAACAGTAAGTTTTCCAAACATGCTGATAGAATGAAGGGGAAAGCATGGGGAAAAAACAGAAATCAAGCAAGCAAGCAAGCAAACAGAAAAAGAAAAACAAAACAGAAAAATTTAGTACAGGTGTTTGTCATAGAGAAAAACAAGAGCTCATCCTTGAGGAACAAGTATTAAATTGCTCTTTTCCTTAGGTGAGCCTTGAAGTCACCTGTGTAATTGATTACCAACTAACTATCCCTCTATACATCAAAGTGAGGTACTGTGACAGCATATAATGGCTAGTGAATACAAGTTAAAACCAACACACTGATTGTTTTAAAAGCAGAGTGAGCTGCAATGCCAACAACAACAAAAAGCCCTTCTCAATTTATTATGCACTTGTCTGGATCTAAAGTTTGCCAGCAAACATAATACACAAACCACAAACTTGGTTGCACAGATATTTCTATTCTTTTCCTATCCAAAAAGGAACAAAGTAGTATTTAATATAGCCTTGAAGTGTAATGCTACAAAAGCAGTGGAAAACTGTTTTGCTTTAAAAAGGAAAAGTGCATTATATTACAGAGCAACTGCCATGAATTTTACAGTTGCTCATGCTGAAGTCACTGCACACATGAATCTCTTTATGATTTACAGAAAACATTTTTTCCTGTAGACTAGACAAAGATTAGAAGATCAAGAATACGTATAAAGAATATGACTAGCATTCTAGTTAAAAAAAAGAAAAATACTAATCCCAATACCATTTTCCAATGTCTGAGTGGACAATGCTAACCTTTAAAAAAAAGATCTGGAAAGAAAAAATTGAAGCCATCTAAATGGGAAGAAAAAGTTAGTTTCTGCTATATAAATCAGAACACATAGTTCATAACAGATGCAGCTGTAATGCATCCTCTCAGAAAGGATGGTGCTCCTGGACATTGTCTGTGGTCTCTTTCTTCCTGCTAAGTTCTGAAAGAGTCTCTTAAGCTACTTGTCCTGCATTCTTAGTCCTTGGTTTGTGATCACTTCCAATTACTGATGTGAGGCTCTTTTAGGTCAAATGGGATTCGGGGGGGATTAAAGCTCACTTGAGAATTGCTTGAATTTCAGGAACTATTGCCCAAGAAAGGTCTTGGTTGCCCAAGAAGGTCAAACACAGATGCTCTTCAAAAAGCCAAAAGCAGTGGCAGAAGAGTTGACAACTTCTGCAGATGTTTCAGAATCTTCTTGTTTGTTTGTCCCCAGTCACTGCTGAAAGAGCTCAGCACTGATGTGGTCCACTTCATGTTTCAGTACCTCATGCCTATTACTGACAACGCATGCATCTATACATGACACCCAAGCAGGCAACTKACAACTTAGCTTCATCAAGAAATGCTTATCTATGCATCAGTGGTGCACAAAAACACACCGTACAGCATACAAAGTGGGAATACAAAAAGTTTTCACACTTATGAACAACCTGCATTGCATATTGAAATGTTAATGCAAGTGCATGCTGTGCCTCCTAACCAAAAGTCTAGTCAGATGATACACGGATACTTCATCCTGCAAAACTGCGATACTACCACTGCAGTCATAAATAGCTGAGTTTTTGGAGAATTGTTTCTTATACTTGGTGTAGGCACATCTGAAATGTACATTTTTATTTATATGGCAGTAGTCACAGGCTAGGGCCTCACATTTCTAAACATTTCAAAAAGATAGAAGCTGGCCTCAAAGAATTTATTGTCTAATGAAGACTTGGCAAAACCTAAGCCAGACACACAACTAATTGTTCACAAGGAATATATAAAAGAATGATTCCTAATTCTCTGTTAGAGTCCTCTGGATTATTTTTTCTAACCTGAAAACAGGTTCAATAGAAAAGACTTGTCTCTACATTCTGTACACTTTATATTCACCAGTTTATTTAGGAAGGCTTTTAAGATGATTATTTTTTACTATTCTATCTTGGCAACAGACTGCTAATAACGAGCAATTTGAATTTGTGCCCACTGCAAATCCAGTAACTGGATACYACCGAGTGGTCAGTGCAGTTCACAGAAGAGTTAGTGTAGTCAGTCATTTTTCTTCCCAGTTCAGTAACTTACTTTATTGTAAAACCACAATCACAATTTTAACTGCCTCCTACATTTGCAGTCTTACCATGGGGAGAGGGTGGGAGTAGGGATCAAAAACGCACTTGAAAAAAAATGCAACATTTCCACACCACTATCAATTGCTTCACAAACAGCTTTGCAGTTGGTCTGTACATCTTTTCTTTATTTGCCAAGCCTGCACTGACTGTGGAAGAAGCCTTCAGTCAATTCCTCCCTTCCTAATAACCCTCTAGAAGAGGTGTATAAGGAGAATGCAGTCTCGAAGTCTCAGGTTGTTCTACAATAAACCATGAAAGTCTCTCTTAAACATACAAGTGTACCAACTGAAAAAAGATAGGAGGCAGACAGTCCATTCCAGCTGAAAAAGTGCAAATATGTGTTTTGTATTCCACAGCAGTTGTCCACTCAGTGCCAGCTAGTTCTCAAAGTTAAATTTACCTGATCTTTACTCCACATATCAAACACTTCACTGATGTATAATGTCAGTTGGAAAGCAAAGATTTCAAAAGTCTGGACGGCAGCAAAAAAGTTGTTACAGATTCTCCACTACATAGTAAGAACCTAAAGGGAGGGGTGAGACCTGTTAGGTTTAGGAGTGCTCTGTACCAAAGGCTTCAGAGAGGAGTCAGAATAGCACCCCAGGACAAAAGCACCACAAGGAGATAAAAGTGACGGGGTGGGGGGAGGAGGGAGGAGGAAGTGCATGCATCCTTCTCCATTTTGGGGATGTTCTTAAGCCCTTTCCCACCTACAGTTTTGCTTTTGTTTTCACGACTGTAAAAAAAAAAATCTTTTAATTGAATGAAAACACACTGTATAAAAAGCTGAAGGTCATAGAGATACTTTAGGAAGGGAAAGGTTATCAGAAAATACTTTTGTTAATACCTGATCCAGAGGAACATGTTTCACTAAACCACTGACAACAGTCCTTGGGCTCGCTTCACCAACATCCACCTGTTCAACATACAGAGAGTCTGCATCCGGGTGCTTTTCAGCAGTTATGATACAGCCAACACGAAGATCCAGACGAGAAACATCTACAGGTTTCGAGTCACTACTTCCAGCAGCTGGCTGCTGTTTCTTTTCCTTCTTTTCACCTAATGAAGGAAGTTTAGTTCAAAAAATAAACATAAAAAATAACATAAAATCATGTATATGACTATTTGCAAGGGAAGACCATGCTACAATCTCAGAATGAAGTGCAAATTCAGTGTAAAATATAGACAAAGTGAAGAGAGTTAACACTTCTACTACTAGTTTCCAGAAAAGAATTACCTTACACACTGCAAGTTAGATTGTTACTACAAGTAGTACTGCCTTAGAACAGAGCTGTTTTTATTGCTTGTAAAATGAAGTCATCCTGACTTTAAATGTAGCTAATACATGTGAAAGTGACATATATGATCTAAAAAAAGCCCCGTCAACAAGCCTGACACTATTGTTTTAACAATTAGCAATTACCAGTAAGCCTAGCCCTGGTGTTTCACCAGCAAATGGAAACTAGAAAGTCACAAGTCATCAGATTACTCGTGCTCAACAGCAGCTCCCAAMTGTGGGCACTGCCAAATCACTGCAACTGCTGCATTACCGTTGCAAAGCAATCCTTCAAGATGACTGTAGCTACCATTCTTTACTTCACAAATACAAAAGTGTAGGAGCTTCCTAATGATGAGCAGTAATTAACTAATGGCAATGCAATGGATCCCTATCACCTATACAAGCTGTACGGTATAAAACAGAAGTGAAGTAACGTTCTTCTTTGGCTTATTTAGATATTTCTTTCAAGATTAGCTAATTACACCATTTTATATGTAAGACTGCCTTGTTTAGAAGACATTCATAATTTGTTTAATGAATAACAATCTCTAGGGGATTAAGATATGTGTAACAAGTGTTTACTTAAAATGAGTGTATTCTGTTATTTTTTCATCCAAGAAAGCTTACATATTAGGTAGCTGCAGTTAACTAAACTCCTGTCTTTAGGAAGCAAAAACAAAAGTGGACACAGCAGCTAATGTGACTCATTTACCATTGCTCCAGCACAAGATTGAAATTAAATCATATGTTCAAAGATTGGGAAAAAAAAAAAAAAAGGCAGTATTTAACATAAGCAACAGCTCTTCAAAAATATTTCAACTCATGTRTGATAAATAAGTGTTAGCATTTATGACTGGGTTTTATTAATCTACAGTATAAAATAGGGATATACAATAACTGAAGAAAACCTGAACCAGAGGTTCAAGGTTGCAGCACACTGAAGAAGATGAAATAGTTTATGACCCTGCATACATCTCATTAGAAAAATCAAGAATTACAGTGTCATATCACCATAATATTCCCATTCTGAAAAGCTGTACAAATCCATTCACAGTAAATTGATAATAATTTGCATAAGAGAATGATTGTAAGAGGCAATTTTAAGTTACCAGATAGGAACCTGTACTTTTCTGCAAATATAACCAATTCTTATATATTTTCCTCTCTTAATAGCGTTTGTTAACCCCATTAAGTCAACAGAGATAGCTAAAAAAGAGACAAACAGAATGAAATGTGTTAGAAAACCTAGATACCCTTCTCCTACATTTCCTCCCTGTTGCCAAACCAGAGTATGCTATCCACCTATGTCATTTCCCCAATAATTCCTCTTAATCACAGTCTTGACATGGATGGATCTGATCAGACTGTTAAATTTCACTGCCTGTAAGAATTTCGCAGGAAAAAAAAAAGAGCAGCATATTTACAGGATGCAGAAAATCAATTTAGCACTCTTCCTTTAGTGGTATGTTACGCTACTACATCTTACAACATATTTTTCTGAGCTGGTCTTTGGGCTTTTGCTTGAACTGTTTCCATGGCAGGAACAAAAAAATCTAACAACTAAGACTCGGAACAGGGAGTTATCCAGTCTGCCAAAAAAACCTCTCAACACTGCGTCCTTCCCCCCCCCCCTTTTTTTTTTAAAACAAAGGAGTTCGGCCACATTAAAACAAATCTGGCAAGTATCCCACTTAAGTAAGAGTCTACAGCTTGCTTGATGGCCTTCATTAGCTTCATGTATTTCCGAGATTTTAAGACATAGCATGTGACTTCCTACTTTGTCTATTTTAACTGTTTTTTTTCTGTCCCCAGAATGATGTAAAAGCAGTTCCATAAATTAAATCCCGTAACTGTCAACTACAGTTAAGAAAACAGAAATACCTCTTTTTTCTGCTTTTTCCTTCTTTTTCTTTTCTTCATCTTCACCTTTAATTTGATCTTTGGGACCAGGAGAGGATGTGACTGCTGCAGGCTGTGAAACATCTTCCGAAAACAAAGCTGGAGAAATGGTTGTACCAGGAGGAACTGCAATTTGTTTTACTAAAATTAAAAATACAGAAATTAGAAGGGGTACTAAGACTTTGAACGATATGACATTTTAAGTAGAAAGCACAGAAAATTTTGCTTAAAATACCTAAACAACTACAACTGCTGAGTGGTAAAGAACAATACAAAACATACCTCAGAATTCAGTCTATATATGATTATTCTGATCAGTTAAGGACAATGCCTTTGACTATCCATTTTTTAAACGTAAAAGAACGCTAAGTATAAGAAAATGCATTAAAAAAACCCACCACTCTTTCTTGTTTATTCCAGTATCTATTTATCTTTGCTATTCAACTCCTTATTTCTCATTTTTATTTGTCTGGCTTCAGTTTCTAGCCACAAGCTCTTGTCATACTGTAAACTATTCTGTAATTTTCTCCCTGTCCTATGAAATAATTTTTATATTGTAGTCAGATCACTCCTCAGCTCTTCTTTCAGATTAACTAATGAAACTGAGCTTGAATGATCTCATTCTAAGAAATTATCTACCTACAGCTGTAAAACTATATGTTGCATTCTCACTTTCCTTCCAAAAATTCTCCACATTTTCTTATTTCTTTTTAAACGGCTGACATAGAATTCTGGATACCACCTCAGGATCTACCTCACCAGATAAAAGCRTAAGAATCACCTCCCTTCTACTTTCTACTCTTCAAATAATCTCATTAGTGCTTTTTCCCACAGCACTGTACTGGGAAATCATCATCAATAACTGACTGACAAATCCTTCCAGTGCTACTACTATACATACAGTTCTCCATTCTGCACGCTTTCTACAGCGTTCTATATTCTTCTTTTCACACTTAAGCATTTCTTTCACCTAAACGCACAGTTCTATATCCATTTGTTTTTGCAAAAAATTCTGTCTGAATGGCAACATTTACCAAAAAAAASGGACATAATTCTGTGCCATTGCGTTACCTTTTTAGTAGTTAGTACTCTGCCAGTTCTTGCACCCAGAGGAGAGATCAGAATTACTCCCAAATCATTAATGCAAATGCTCAATATTTTTTTTTTTATAATCAACCCTTTGAAGGGTTTCTGCCATGGGAGAAACACCTCTAGTAAATGATGTTTCCTAATTAACAGCTGCTTCCAAAATAAGACAGCCATCTATCAGCACGTGCTCTGTAACAAATCTGTTGGAATAATTTTTAAATTAGAATATGGTATGCAGTATTCTAGTTAGACTTCCAACGTAACCTCAAGTTACATTTAGTAACCTTCCTGAAGAATTGCAGTTTGTTCATACTTGTTCTCTTCAACACTAAACTTACTTGCATGAATTACATCCTTATAAACAATGTTTTAAATCTTTGAAATCTTGAGTCATTGTATCAACAGACACTTGCTTGCTGTTTTGCCTGATAGTTCCGAAGAGACTTTTTGTTTCTCAGATTTTTGATTTGATATTTCTCATGTTCTGCGTTTATCCGATTTCTGCATTCAACTGCTCAACACTGTCAAAACCAAAAACACTCTAATTTACTTCAAAAGAAAAGATCTAAATTTATTTCTGCTCCATTTTATATAAACTAGCTAAATGAAGGAAGACGCATGTCAAGGCAAATATTAATTCCCTTATTCTTCTACATAAAAAAATCTCATCTTGGAAAATCGACATGTATTGAGACTTCTCTCTCAAGCATAACAGAGACTCTGTGAAATATCCTATACCTATCAAAAATTGCCACAGATTAACAGACAATGGAAAAGTAGAAACTAATGGTTTAGTTCAGTGCACGAAAGATTTATTCATACCCAGGAGAAAAAGAAAGAATTCTCTGCATTTACAAAATAGTGGTCCTTTTGAAGACTGAATGTATTGTTTTAACAGTGAAACAGTCAGTATGTTTGAATGCAGCACCAACACTGGATACTATCTTACCCAATTTACTGTATTGACAGTGTGGGTAAAAATGGTAATAGTTTTAGTGGGCAGAAGAGGCTTTTGTTGAAAATAATCTTAAAGAAAACATGTTCGATCTGAAACACTTCAGTTTCAGCTTTTAAT
Organism: Apteryx rowi; assembly: GCF_003343035.1. NCBI lineage: Eukaryota > Metazoa > Chordata > Aves > Apterygiformes > Apterygidae > Apteryx > Apteryx rowi. The sequence goes on along the minus strand of NW_020450738.1, from coordinate 2,787,472 downwards.
TTTTTCCTTTGAAGTATGGAATTATATAATGATGGTATGAGTTGAACAGACCTACACAGAGAAGTGCAAAGATGGCAAAGATGACATTGCCATGGATTTTCTAATAAGTCACTGTCCATTCGTACTTTCAACTATGAATTGATTTTCCATAGGGATTTCAGTCTAGCTAGATGAAATATTTAGAGTATCAAGAAGTGTTTACCACTCAGCATTTTCTGAAGTATTATAAGGACCCACAGACATCAATTAAGTTCAGGGCTCATTATGAAAGGCACTGTACAGAAACACACAAGAACAAGTTTCGTGTCTGATTAAGATTTGGCATATATACCTGTCACGCTTGCAGCTTACTAAAATGTTGGCAGTAACTCTGTAGGTGACTTTTCATTGGCATGGAATCTAGGAAAATCCAGAGTTTGTAAGAGATGCCATGGAGTCATACAAAAAGACAAAGATCATGAAGAATTAAGATATCACAAAATACGATCAAAAGTGACAAGATCTATGTTGTGTGAGGATAGGACTCTTTTCCCACCTCCATTACGAATTTCTGCCTGAATCAGCTCCTGTTTCAGCCCTTCAATTTCTTTCTTCAGTTTAGCATTTTCTACACGGAGCTTCTTCTCTTCTCGGAGAGATGCCTGCAAGACTAGAGTTGACACTATATTAAAAATGAGAGGCTTCAATAATTAGTATTCATCATTTGGCAAACAGAGGTTTCATTTTCAAAAAAAAGTAAAATATGGCAAGCTGAACACCAAAAGTGGCAACTTTCAAGGAGTATATTGTTAGAAATATTTTAGAACCACATTTTTTTAAAGTTAATAGACGTTTTATGATACTTATGTAAYCAAGTTGCCTCTCAATATGTTAGTTTCTCCATCTTCCAGATGGACTCACAAGAGGAAATACCAAGAAAGCTATTAAAAAAAAGCTTGAACATATTTGTAATGGAGCACCCTCATTCACTGATACAGATTGGTATAAAATATCAAAGCTGAAGGTACAATACACTTTAGAGAATCCCACAGTGGTGAGAAGCAGTAACACATAGTCTCATAACCTTCCCAACTCCCTTTCTCCCCCAAAAAGGGATTGTGTCCTATCAAATTTCCATAATCTGTTTGTGTCAGTAACCCTTCCCTCATTCATGCTTTTCTGCTTCAGAAGGAGAGACTTCAAAACAAAACCAAAATCAAAACACTCCCCCCCCCAACAAACCACAAGACAGTGAAGAGGTGCTACTATTACAAACTATCTTAGAAAGCCTGAAACACACTTAAAGGCTGACAGCACCAATGAAGTTGTCTATGCTCTCATTTTTTCCTATGAGCATTTAATGGTAACCATCTGGTTAGCAAGTTTATCATAATATGCAGAATTCCTTACTAGCTTTCTCCTTGAGCAGAGCAACTTGCTGCTTGAGGTATTCAATAACTTGATCTGCCTCTGCACCTTTCTGCTCCAATCTGTTCAACACCGCATTGTTGGCTGCCATCTTTACCAAGAAACGGGCTAAAAGCCTAGACAAACAGGAGAGAATCTAAAATTAACGATTTCTTAATATAATTAACATTACCATCTCTTACCACTTGAAATAGTTCTAAAACCAGTTGCTGAACAAGAAAATTTGCTAAGTGAACAAGCTGGGCTCCCATCTCCTAACACAAAGCACAAATAAAAGGCAACGTTAAACAGAATCTGATGTTTGACAGCTGCTTTCATGTATTTTGGAAAAAAAAGCTACTTTTGTTCCCAGCTGCAGAAAACATGTTCTTACTTCATGAAACACAGTAAAAAAAATCCACCTTCTGAAGAAGAAAGGTCCAAAGATATAGAGTGAATAAATAGAAGAAAGAGAAATAAAAGAGAAAAGGTTAGACTGGAGAACAATGCATCCTGTTTTTATCTGAAAATTTATGAAGTGTATCCAAAATTCTATTAAGAGTCAGAAAATAAAAACGTCCCATAAAAATTTCCAAACTTCTCTAGTAAATTGATTTAGAACGTACAGAATGCTTTATATATTGTGGTTGTGCATAAACACTAAAAATTCACTGTTGTTTTACTTTTAAGCAGAATTCCTCAGTATCTTTCCCCATCTCAGACTAACGCAACTTTTATTGTGGGTTTCCAACTTCAGAGTTTTTCTAGTTTTCTCATTTTGATTGTCTCATTTTGATTTCACTCAAATGGAAGCAAAGGCATCCAGGTAACAAATTCAAGAAGCAGAAAATACAAATGAGCTGAAAGGGCAACAGTACAAGTAAATACTGTCTGTCCTTCTTTCAGGATGYTCAGCTTCTTTTACTGGGGCTCTCTGCTGTTCTGGGAACTAGCTGTGCCCTTACTTGTTAAAAGCCACCAAATTTGCTCCACTTCCTTCTCTGCACCATTTGCGTCTAACCATAAAGGCTCAAATATTAAAAAGACAATAATGAACAGTCATCACTCATATCTRCAACAGATAGTGCTTTTACGCTCCTATCCAGTATCTAGAAAATAAAAGAATCTGTATTAACTTCTGGCTCAACTGTAAATCACGGAAGAAAACAGATTACAGGTGGGAAGAGAAGACACCTTAAAGATCTTCACTCTTAACAGTGAGGTAATTCCTGTGAATTTGCCCATCAAGTGCAACAACGGGAAGGACTGACAGGAAAACCATAATCTAGTTTATGCTTTGGCTCCTAAGCTGTATCAGTGTCCAAAAATGCCTTTTCTCATAGCAAGTTGCCAAGAAAACATCCTGTTTTATAGCAAGATTACTTTGACACTGTGACCTAACGTGTCAGTACTCTTTGTTGAGCCACGCTGAAGACAAAACCAGTTTAGAAACAACTGAAAGGAGAACAAGTACAATCACACTCGCTCTAGTGTCTGCGTATTGCTTTTGCTGCACTCTCAGTATCAACTCACATCTGATGTCGGATCTTCTGTTACAAGGAACCCAATTCTCCAGGGCCATATGTCACTCTTACCCTCTTCTGTCACCAATGAATCAAGAACAGTGTAATTAAAAGTTCTCAAAGTAAAATTCACAAAGTCAGAGATATAGTACTCTAACCGATGATGCATGGGGCATGCTCCTCCTGCAGAAGTGAGGAATAAACCAGCATCTTGCTTTCTTCGTAATCTAATAAAACGGAAGCCTGTTTTATGCACATCTTTTCCCTCAAAAGATACAAGAGTACTAACGTCAGCAAACCTACCACTTCATCCACAAAAGATTTTTCTTTTAAAAGAAAGAAAATCTTATGGGGGGAGGAGGAGCAGAAAGAATCATCTCTCCAGGACAACTAAGTAATTTTGATATTCAAATTCATCCCTGCTAATGAGAAAATAGGTAACACACAATTTTGTTTTCATGTGCACCAAGCAGAATCTATTATTTAAGTCTGCAAAAAACCAGAGGGTTTTAAAGGCAAACAGTGTCCAGTAAGTTATTTAGATATCAAATGGAAATAACACAGAACTATTATGGCACAACACAGCATAACACAAAGCCTAGGGTATTACTGTCTGCATACCAATAAGATTTCTTGCAAGCTACATATTCTCTCAGGGAACACAATACTAGCAATGGAAATACTGCCAACAACAACAGAAAAGCCACTAAAACTTCAAAGTGAATAGAATTGGTACATTTTATAGTTTTTAGCCAAGTTGGCTAATGAACTGAAGATCTGGAAATGAAGTTACGTGATTACAATGGGTAGACATTTTCCCACTTGTCAAATAAATTTCTACAGCGCTAGTATTATAACAATAACACAAAGGAACAGGTATTTCCAATACTAATACAAAGAACCAATAGACTGAAATGAACTGCTGCACAGGAAGCCATAAGGCAGAAAGTGATAAAAATATATCTGAAAAGGGCAATTGTTTCTTTTAAGATCTACCTTTACTATAAAACACAAGTCATATTAAAAACATTAGTGCTGCAACAATCAAAGGTTGCAGTCAATGATTTTTTTCCCTTCTTCTGGTTCCTTTGCCCTCTGTTGCCCTGCCCCATCCCGAAAGAAAAATTATTGGTGATACTCTGAAACTAGAAATAGGAAAGAAAAACAGCAATAATATAGCTTAAAGAATTGTAACTTATTACAGATACATTCTGACCTGTTATTCAGAAAGCGTCCAAGAAGCCAATTAAAAGTAAAGTCACATCATACAGTCACGTCCAATGAGCTGCTTTTCCTTCTTCATATAAAAAACAGCTGCAGAAAACAAGTAAGGAGTAGCTACAGCAATGGCTATTCAGACCTCCTGAAAAGGAGAACCAACTGAAGTTACCTTGCTGCTCAATGGAGGGAAACTCTTTAATCTCAGACCTCTGACTACTACTTAATTACCTGCCAGACATCCTGAGCTGCCCTGAAACCTTCCTGCTCCTTTACAATGAGCCTCAAGCTTTGGATGAAACATGCAAGCCTTGCAGTTATCAGTGAAGTTATATATCAATACCTAAGTTGTTTAACTTCTCATCATCCCTATTTGCTGACTTCTAAAATAGCTGCCTATCTTTTTTCAATAGCAAGCGCTGCCTCCTGCTGTCTACTAAGCAGCTGCAGTCCCTTAACATAAGAAAGCAGGCATTACTCTACTTCGTTTCCCAAGAAAACGCAATGTGGAAGGGTCCCCAAAGAGGCAAACTTTCTACAATAAATCAATACTTCTCAAAGAGCACAAGTTATCCAAAAATTTCAATATGTTTTACAAACACTGGTTTATCAAAATTGGCCTATATCTTAAATATGTCTAGTTCAAAAGTGAATCCATTTACTAACAACATAAAACTTGTTGCCTCTTGCTTTTCAATATTAACATTCTGTTTTTAAAAGCAAGAAAAAGCCCCAAAGCCCATAAAACTAATGCTAAGATTCAAATCTTAAACTCTAAAAATTGTTTTTGGAATCTATCCATAGTCTTAACATGGAACCAATTACTTTTCACTATTGGAAAAGCAATTATTTAACCAAAAAACAGAATTTGGAAGTCAACTGATTCCTAAAAACTAAAATAATTAGCTCTAAGCATTCCATTTTCCAGCTGGAGGTTAAAAAAAAAAAAAGTCATTACTTTTAAGTTCTCGGCTTTTTCTTGCTATGCTTTGTTAATGTCAACACACAAAGCAGCATTACTAACTACAAGTTCTAAACTGCAGGCTTAGTAAATAGACCAATATGGTCTTTCTGCATGCAGAGAGAACATCTATGGCAATGATGCAGCTTTTATTTTAGCATTTTCAATTTAGTAAAGTTTTATGCTACTCTCCTAGTTAACAGGTATTTTGTTTCATTTTTTTTCATTGTTTCCTATGGGTTTTAGTGCAACACAACCAAATGTCGCATGCATTTCAGTCGATCACCACAGGCTTCCGCTGACACACGAAGTTTTCCAAATTTTGTCTCAAATGATGTAAAATAAATAAATACATCAAGTCATCATGGCTGCCTGTTCCTCCTCTCTTCCTCTCCTGCATATATGCACTCCTCCACAATACGGAGGATAAACTTTCACAGCTCACTGCACCTAGACAGTGTTCTCTGTCTCAAAGTTGCCTCACTCTGACCCATGATGGCTCCTCACTTTTTTCTAGCTAGGGAGAAATCGAGTACTTCTACAGCAAAGCCAATCCTGCCCATCTTCATCAAAGAGCAGACAGCAATCACAGGACGGCCCAGATGACATCAGCATATTCCTTACAGAGAATGCCACTTTTTATGAATAGTCAACCAAGTTCTAAGTTTAGGCAGGGAGCCACTACGGGAGAAAAAAAARAGTCCATTAAAAAATCATGTTTGCTTTTCAACTGAAACACTTTGTTCACATTAAAGGTTGTAATTACAAAGCAAACCAGTCATTACAAAGCAGGACCAGTGCAACTAACTTTATTCTGTAAGCAAGTTATTGTAACACAAGGTAATAAAATTTCTTCAGTGGTAAATAAAGTTCACTAATTATACAAAAATATTTATGGCAATCCCTCTTCCTAAGATCTTGGTCTTAAGACTCAAATAGCTCTCAAACAAAACCCCTTTTCTTCTCCATGAGAGGTCTCAAGATGCTTCATTTTGGCCAACTGGTACAGCAGTGTATTCTAATTCTCTGTAAAAGACAGAAGTCATCAACAATCACTTTCCTTCTGCAAAAAGCATGTTCAAAGACTTCTCTCTGAGCATCTTTTTTGGGGATGGTTACTTTTGGCAGACAATCTTATGAAAAACCATAAATATAACAGAATGTGTCAGCTGTTTGCCAGATTCTGCTTTCCTGTACTTTGCACTTCTATGAACTGTCAAGACACATAGTCAGATTCAAGCATCTCACATCACACTTTTTTATTCCACAAAATATTAAACAGTAGTGATCAGATCAAAACAGAAGAAATGTAGGGTGAAAGCGTGCTTTACAGTATTATCTTTTGCTAAACCAAAAGACCAGTATAACAAGGAGATTACTTTAACTTGTCACATCTTTTCCTGTCTCAGGGAATTAGGGTTCATGCTTCAAAATGAGTTTTCTCTTACAGGTTTCTCTCAACTGCTGAAATTCTGTATTCTGGATCTGACATTGTAAATAACTTTGTCTAAGATTTGCAAAAAAATGATTTTATATTTCTGGTAGAAATGCAAAGGTTTAATTCTGCAAATTTAAACCATCAAAAAGTTGCGGCTAGCTATGACTGATTGGTTTTGAGATCAAACCCTAGTTTTGCCTTGCTCATCACCCTGCTTCAATCTAAATGAAGCACAGAAGATCAGAAGCAGCTCTCAATTTATCCTTGGGGGGAAGGCGGGGGGGAATGTTCTATAAGGTGCAGTTACATACATCCACTGCCACAGCATTTTGGAAATCAACTACATGTGGTAGGTTTCACGCACTTACCTGTCACTATCACACAATTCTGTTCTCAAAAAGCCAGGTCTTTCACTGGATTTTTATCTTWGTTGAACCTTTAGAAAATGTAATTGTGCCTTCTACATCCAAATACTGCTTCTCAGGAAAGGCAATTCTAAGTGATTAAATGTTTCTAGGCTTCACTAAGCAGAGAGGAATCAGATTTGGGTATCTGAAACTGCCACGATCACATAAACTTTCATCTGTGGAAAAATAGAATCCCTCAATCACAAAATAAAACAAAAGCAGCAGCTACTCAGAGCTTTCAATCAAGATAGGGGCTTCAGAAAACAGGCCTTTTAAGCACATACACAAATAGGCTACAGCATCAGTAGGCAGGAATATAAGCAGTACTGAATGAGAACAGAACTGACTTACATATTAGATAAGATTTTTGCATTGTGGCAATAGTTTGAGACTAATTAATCATGGTCAAAGCTATAATTTCCTTGTTCTAACAGAGCATAAAAGACATAATGCATCCCATTACACTTAAATATCATTCCCCTCACAGCCAGAAGACAAGTGCACATCAGTAAGTTTTAACCACCCGCTCATCTGTCTTTCAGAACTCAGGTGTGAAGGATGAACCTGCATTTCCTGAGTCTCACATTATCAAAGTAAGTTTATATAAATAAAAATATGCTTTAAGACCCTAAACAAATATGTGCAAATGATCCAAATGTAGATGCTTGCCTAGGTTATTCTCTACTTCCAGCAAAGGAGACCAACAAAAACTTTTTTTTTTGACAGAATGATGGTAAATGACTAAACAGCAACAACTAGCAATGATAACATTAAAAGAAATAGCATTTTTGATGCCAAGATTTCAAGCAACATTCAAAAATGCAGTGTAAAAACTCAAGGATCTAGAAATGACTATCAGATAAATCATTACAGCATCTCACTTCTGTCACTCAGTATTAGATCGGTGATCACCCATCAGTTACTGGAAGCATGGCACAATAAAACAGCAAATGAAACTATTATCCTCATGTTTTGTTAATGAAAGAATGCTGCTTTTAATATGAGAAAAATGGAACTACAGTCTAAAATGTAAGAGAATATTGTAAAGTATGGAAACACAGTTCTGAAGACTCTTGGTGCAGAAAGACCTAAGAATTCTATCTTCCTCATTCTCTCTTCTCAAGCAAGTGATTGCCATGACTGGGGCTTTAATGAGTTAAATAGCCTGATAACTTTTCATTTTTTGGAGCTAATAATAGAATTTTTAAAGTATTCATAACCTATAAACCTCTGTGTAGTCAGTWCTCAAAGCAATTTGCCAAACGGTAAATTATTAAGCAAAGTTGTACATTTCTGCCACATGTTATTTCAACTCAAATCGTTTGCACTATGAGAGGCAGAATAATTGCTTTGCAGATTTCCAAACAACTAACATGTCTAACAGTCCATCCAAGGAGCAATGCCAGCCCTAAGGAATGATTTTCTAGCTCTGGAGACTACAGTCCAACCCTTCTGGCTGCCAGATAAATCAGGCTCAATCCCAGCTGCAGACAGGTCCTTTAGTAGTCCTAAATCCAGATAAATCAGACTCAATCCCAGCTGCAGACAGGTCCTTTAGTAGTCCTAAGGGTCTATCCCTCCCTGTTTTAAAGAGCTGTAAATAGTAAAAACACACACAGCCAACTAAACCTTTTCATATTTAAAAATACTGCAGCATGAAAGAGTTTTATTTATTTATTAAAGATCTGATAGAGTATCACACAAAAAAAGGCCCATCCACTGGTAGCAATTTTGAGGCTACCTTCCCTCCACCTAATGAGACATTTGGCAATAGAAGTTATTCAAGTAACAATTATTTTTGAACATGAAGACAAGTGTCTCTTGAAAGGGAAGCATGAACAACAAAAGCTACCAGGGAGTCACAGCATTAATGGGACAAGCAAAATCAAATCCATGACAAGTGATGAACAAGGAAGAATGATAAGCATATGATAGAGCAAATAAAGAATTTCACAGAAGTATGTACTACTTACTTCAAATGTATGACAGACTTAATTTGAATTAAAATATCTCTCTTATAGATCTGTACGATAGACATCATCAGAAACTGAATGGTTATAGTCAGAAGTAAAAATGAATTTATTATTTTGTTCCAGTTCTCATTTCAAGACTTAGTAGATGCCACAAAAAAATGAATCCACTGTATCACAACTTAATACAACACAGCTACAGCACACAAAGGCTCAAGGAAAGTTAAGAGCACATGTTAAGTTCGTTTCTATCACTACTTGTCTCAGTTCAACTCCAAATTAACTTTGTATTGTCCTCCCTCATGTGAGCAGACATGCCAAAGACTAAACAAAGCAGAGACATGACTACAAGGAGTTCTGCCCAGGTTAAAGCAAAAGTCAAGAAATTTGGATGTGGTTTGTAACAAAATTTTTGTTTTCAGGGCTACCAACAGTTTTTCAGTAACAACAAACAAAGGATACAAAGTTAAACATAATTTAATTTCTTAATCAGAGAAGACTTGCGGGTAATTTAACATACATGCATGGCTCACAACACAGGCTCAAGAGAGACAGCTTCTTTGCATTGCTCGAGTTAAGCCTCAACAGGTTATGCACCCACTACATCTGCTAGGTCCCCTGCAAGTTCACTAGAGGTTCATCTGGTTGTGCTTATACTGCAGTCTGAAACTTAAGTAGCAGCTCATATGCCAACACAGTTGGACAGCCTTGTGTATTTTTTCAACAGTGTGTATCTTTTGGATCCTGCTGCATTAATATTTTAATAGTACTATCATAATCTTAAGGTAAATGATCACCATGTGCAGAAAGAACTCTGACATAACTCCTATAACGGAAAAGATATAACACCTACAAAACGGTACCTTATTTCTTTGTCCTTAAGCACTGACTTCCAAACCCAAAATACATCCAACTCTCTGGAACAAAAAGCTTACATTAAAAATTGCCAGTTAATTTTTTTTATTCATAAAAGCATAATATTCCAGAGCATGGAGTATCCAATAGCTATCAATGAATTAGGGGAAAACAAATAAAGAAAAAGAAAAAAAGCTGCTACTCATGCCTCCTAAAGTATCCTCATAAAACTTCTTTGACAGGTGATGGACTCTGCAATTACAGACACACACGCTGATAAATTCAGAAATATAAATGGGCTCAGCTGCATCTGAGCAAGTCTGCAAGGTCAGCAAATGCCACAGGAGACCTTGAAGAATCTGTACTGCTGCTCCCCCTCTAGGGTTGTACTGAGGAGTTATACTGAGGAGTTAAATTATTGTCATAACTCCAGAGTAACCGACCCATAAATCATGCAGATTTCAGGGCAGTTCTGGTCCTTCTTGTGCTACTGGTTGAAACCAAGTAGAACAACACTGTTTCTTAGATATTTTTGTTGTCTTTTACAACTTTATCCCAAAAACATGAGCACTCATGCTCCCTGCTTAATTAAGAACAAGCACAGCAGCTATGAAAAGGTAGAGAAGAAATATTTACCTCCTCCCATGCGTTTCCCCCCTCCCCCTCCCCCCAAGACAGGACTCCACTTGAGAACAAACACATTTTAAAAAACATCTCTCAAAACACAACTTTTTTCTTTTGGGCGACAAGGGTACTAACCCTTGCTAAAAAACTTTTGTTGTTAGAAAGGCATTTTAAAGATATCCTCTCCTTAGAAATCTGAAGAGTTTGGGAACAAAAATGCCATCTCAGCAATGTATTTAATGTCGTCAACCATCTACAAAATAACTGTATTGGTTAGGTAGTAGACAGACTGACCTGCTTTTTAATTCAGAGGAATCAAGATTTAATTCACGATACTTAGCAGTCTTTGAAAGCTGGCTATTAGTTATCTTATGCAGCTCAATTCTGGTAAAAAAGAATCTTGAAATTTATTACTTCTACATTATTATCAGCTTTTCTACATGCAAAAATATTATCTTGTAGCACAGATAAGACGAAAACAGGCTTAACCATTCAGATAAAGCAAGTGCTAAGGTTAAAAATAATCAYTATTCATTCACGAAAGCATGCAGCAAACAACATGCAGCTGTACAGCAATACAACTAATGTTCTCTAAGTACAACTGCATTAACAGTTGTTATTATTTACTGAGGCAAAAAAAATTTATGTATTCTTTTATGTGGACCAAATAAAAGCAGAAGAAAACCTGAAAATGTGTGCACGTGCGAGTGTGTGTGTGYGCATGTGTACATGTGTGCATATAAGCGTAATCAATGCAAGAATAATGGCAAACACCTCTTAAGGGGCAGCAACAGAGCTGTCTTTAAAGAGAAAAGAAATCTTTACGGAAGATTGAACCTGCAGTTGTAGTATCTTATTTACACAAGCTAAACCCTCCCACACACACTGGGCTTCCCTTTTCATACGTCACATGTAAATGATTGTACTTTACAGAGTGGAAATTACTCATATAATACAGCATGACAATATTTTAATGAAAAACTTTTATAAAGATACTAACTTGCCTAAAGCAGAGAAAATGATTTGTTCAGCTTTGGACTAAAAAGCCAAAATTAACTTTTAATCTAATGCGGGCTGGTGGCAACTGATCCTTGACAGCCAGCAGCAGTTGCATGTCACTTCAAAAGCATGTGCCAAGGGTATCCGCCACTACATATTCTTGGCATCATCTCCAACACACAGGTCTTTCCTTTAATCACGTACAGAGTAAAGAGACTTAAAAATCAGAGGAAGTATCTTATCTACTTAGAAAAATCTCCACATGTAACCACCAAGTACTGTAACTATTATACCTTTTGCATCAATGATTATAACTGAAAATGATTATAACAATGATATAACTTTTATGAGGTTAGAAACATACAAAGCACTCTTCCCTTTAGGAGATAAAATAAAGAAATCCTCAAGAAAAAAAAATGTAAAAAAATTTTTCAGTAGGTTTCTGTTTCTGGAGAAGACAACCCCTCTATTCTCAGCAGCAAAATAAACTACCAGTCTTCCGAAGCCGAGACCATACAACAACTACTCAATCATTTCTAAATAAAGGACATTTGAAATCAAAATGCAAGCTTTGCTTCTGCTCAGATAAGAACAATAAAGGATGGTTATATCATCACACAGCTATTTCAGATCAACTGATTTGAAATATAAGAAATTTTACAGGAAAATGTCCTTTGTCTGTATATAAAAAAAATCCCATCACTTTCTCCTGACAGCGTGTTGCTTATAAAATATATATTATTTATATATATTTATATATATATAAATGTATATATTTTAGAATGGAAATCATCTAGCTCTCTTATTAAGAAAGAATGGCTGCTCATATTTCATATGCTTATTTTGCATTTTGCAACCCCAATCAGTTTGCTGAAACTGGTAAATCAATTGTAAAGCCAGCGTAAACAGAAGACATTTCTAACTGGTTTATGGTAGTTACTCTAGCTGACAAACAGAAATGCCCTTCCTAAACCCTGAAGAGGGCCATCTTTGAAGGGCTAGTTTTGGCACAAGTTATTTTCTACCTTCCAAACCAGAATGGAATATCAAGAGTTTCTTGGGATAYCTTTTAGCATCTCCTGCAAAACTCCAGCTCTAATAGGTCAGTGCCCCACCACTTTCTCCTTCCCTCTGTTAATTTAACATTCATTATATAACATTCATATAATTCACTAATATCTTCACAGTATTGAAACAGAAGTTACAAACATCACTGTTATTAAATATTTTATGAGCACTTGTAAATCCAATTTCAAAGTAACTATACTCAATAACCCTTTGGGCACAGTTCAGAATATAATAATGCAGCTATTGAGTGAATAGCATGTCAGTCTAGGTAAACTTCTAGACTGTATCTTATATAAACATTTACACACCACTCAAAAGAAAATACTGCAATACTCTACCTTTCAATGATACCAAAAARAGTGAACAGTCTTGTAATTACTGCCTTTCAGAACCCTCTTCACAGTTGTACACGCAAAGAAGCATTTAAGGCGAGTGCCTTTAAAACTTTTAGAACAAAAATTAATTTTCCCTCTTTAATACTTAGATTTGCACAGAGCAAAACGAACAAAAAACCTCTTGCACTCATCTTGGACATGGAGAGGGCTGTAGTCAGCTATTAGAACTAACAGCATCTGATAGCAAAATCCCCAAAGCAACTTTCTGCAAATAGCAATATTTCATCCGTGGATTCAAAACTGCAAAACTGCTTTTGCTTCCATAGCCTTTTTTTTTTTTTTTTTAAACGAGCTAAATGATATATTTTGTTATAGCCCAAATTACTCTATTAAAAATCCTATCTTTTAAAACAATTATTTCCAATTAAATATTTAATATTAGAAGAACTTGTTTTAACATTTTCAGAAAATGAAAATTTGCAGGTAAGTTCTCAGTAACATTTAATCACAGAGAAAGCAAAAGGTATATGCAAAGGAAACACTCCACCTAGTTCTTATTATTAGCATTATTTTAYAGATGGGCCTATGGATGAAAAATTACTTGCCGAGTGTGTTGTAGCAGGGTAACTCAGCCCCCAAGAAAAGATTAATTTTCCTGATGTACAATTCAGTATCATATCCTAGTTGGCAATGGTGATTTCCTTAACGTGTAACTKTTACCAGTTACTACACCATTTCACACGGAAGGTTTCAGACCTTACAGTAGGACAAGCAAGACAGTCTTAATGCCAGAACAGCTGCTAACTAAGCCAAATATAGTGTCTTTTACATGCCATGTGCAAATGTGCACTCTCCTGTTGGAATAGTCCCCAGCTGCCTGAGCCAATTGAGGCTGCTGAAATGATCTGCTCACTTATCTTCAGAGCATGAAATAAGATGCCACCTCAAAGCTGTATGTTAAACTGTAATGGAGAAACACTCTGGGATTAGAAACTAGATCCAATAGCCATGGAGTGTTTCCGAGAGGGTCGTGAACTAAGAGACTAATCTTTAAGCTATCAATTCATACTCAATTGAGGTTATGTTGGGAAAGCTCCTGATGAGAAGGAAATGGAAAAAAAGTCTTCTGCAATRAGAAGTTTATGCCAAGAAATTGTACCAAATGACCTCAAGAAGAGATTTGCTAACGCAGGGCATTTTTTTAAGATGTTTTATGCATTGCCAGTCTCTCTCACGTGCAAAAAGCATTTCAGAATCCGTTTGCTTTCAGATAATTAGGATGTGAGACAACACGCCAGGGAATCAGTTTCGAGATGAATCCAATTTTCTTTAATTCATCACAGAATCTCTCTCATTTTCAGTTTTTTCCCCAGCACTTTGCAGGAAGAAAAATGGGTTCTTATATATGAATTGTGTTTAACTGATGATGGTTAACTACAGTATACGTTGCTTTCCAATATGAATGTTACTTTAAGCTTCCCTCTACATGTTTTTTGGAGTCAAGGAATAGTTTTCAGGCTGTTAATTTATTTAAAGTGGCATAAGAACTTAAGAACTTTATTCAAAATTGTGGAGTGTAAAATAAAAATGTAAAAGATAGGTTAGCAGAACATAGCTCTTTGTGTAATTTCCCTCTGAAAAGTGTATATGGCAAAGAGAAATTCTATGAAATTCTCATTTCAGTAAGATAACTAAGTCATCTTCTTTAGAAATGGCAAGTGTCAAAGAGTGATTACAGCTGCTGTTCAGGACCACTATTGATGTGTGATCATCAAAATAGATTAATTTCAGACTATCGCGATTCTTGAGATTGTAAATATAATTTAAGAGAAATCTTGCCCTTCATCTCTCCACAGGTAGAGATGATCCCCTCACTTATCTCTTCAAAAGCTATTCATACACTTATTTATGATATTTGCATTCAGTAAGGACACCAAGAATTTTTTGGATAAACATCCCCTCAGTTTCTATGTACAGAACAGGGGATCTCCCCTTACCAGGAGGTGATATAACTGGCAATATTCTGCCAAAACAGGATGAAACAAAACAACGCACAAGTATGCAAACGAACTACTGGAAGATGCTCTGCTCCAAGACCTCCAAGAAAAGATTATTCAAGATGCTGACCTATTTATCTAGCTACTTTTATGCTTCCCAGCCTTGATCCCACGGTAGGGCACAAGATTTGTTGAGTAATAATGATGAGAGGCTGAGAGAGCTGGGACTGTTCAGCCTTGAGAAAAGAAGAATGAGGAGGGATTTTATCAAGGCATTTGAATATCTGAAGGAGGGTGTCAAGAGGATGGGGCCAGACTATTTTCAGTGGTGCCCTGCGACAGGACAAGAGGCAATGGGCACAAACTGAAACACAGGAAGTTCCATCTGAACATGAGGAAAAACCTCTTTACTGTGAGAGCGACTGAGCACTGGGACAGGTTGCCCAGAGAGGTTGTGGGGTCTCCATCCTTGGAGATATTCAAAAGCCATCTGGACAGGGTCCTAGGCAACGTGCTCTAGGTGACCCCACTTAAGCAGGGTGGTTGGACTAGATGATCTCTAGAGGTCCCTTCCAAACTCAACCATTCTGTGATAAAAAAAGAAGAGAGTCAGGGACATTCAAGAGGAAGAATATACAAGATGATCCAGAAGCAAATTCTTTGCTGGTTGCACACTGCTGCTAATGCACCGCAGTGTTAGCCCATGAGCCTCAGCGGTAGAATTACTGAAGTAGATTAATCACCATAGCAAAATAAATAGCCATACAAGGGAACAAATGAATGATTAAGTTGCTCCTCTTCTTTTCCCATTTGAATTGCTTGAACCAGGCACTTATTTTAAATATGATATTGAAAGCTGAAATTGCAAACTATTCTATATGTTAACAATACAAAAGTAAGAGAACACTAAGATCTGAAACAGTTACCATGTGTTGATCCTGAAAGACACATCATTTTTAGGACAGTTTCCTCAGAAGCAAATCTGTTGGAAGCAACATTTAAGAAAAAACAGAAAATTAACTTGATTTCCTTTTGTATTGGTCTATCACCTGATATTACTGTATATCATCCAGGAGCAGACCATGGCTTGCCTTATAGGCAGCTGTCCCTTATAAAACTGAACAAGGATCCAGCACACTGAATTTTGTCCTCAGGAGTGCTAGTGACTGCCATGCCCAAAACCACAGTAACAATGAATTATAAGTTTCTAACCACAGTGTATTTATAAGCACTTGTCATAAGTATAGAGCATGCTCAGACAAGTACCTTTTATTATTTAAACTTGTATGCTTGAATAGTCTAGGAATACTCAAACGAGTATATTTTGAGATTGACAATCTCAAAATATTTGAAGCAATCATGCCACCCAAGCAAAGCAACACATTTTTATTACGCTCAGTAAGTGCTTTCCCCCCTGTTCTATCAGATGTATCACACTGACTCGAATCACAGAGGCTACATATTAAAGGGGAAACACCTGCTTGAAAAATGTTGTATGCCTGTTACAGACTTAGCCATTAGAAGTCTTCATGTGTCAAAAAGTATGGAGTCGACTAATGAGTTTATTAGCTAACACCGCCCTATGAACACATTAAAGGGGAATAACTTCTTACCTGGGACTCTGTTCCCCCTGTGGTGTCCCCCCACTCCAGTTTCAAAAAACAAAACAAAACAAACAAAAAAAACCCCCAACCACACTCAAACTTATAATAGTTCTCTAAAGAGAAGGCTGAGGCAGACAGGAAGAAATAAAGGAAAGCCAAGTGAGGAAAGGCTTTCTAGCCACATTTTATTACAGACAAACTGTCTTAGCTGCTCAAGAGATTTCCCAAACAATATTCACATTGCACTCATGCATACTTAAGACTCCCTGCAATTGCCACAGAGAATTGCTTTTTTTCCCCAGATTCTCCTTTCCCTTCTCTCAGCTTTTTAAAATACACTTTAAAAAAGATCAAAAAGCTTGAAAGAAATGGAGTTGTTTAGTCTACAGAAAAAAAAGACAGATGGGAGACTTGGTAACATTCTTCAAACACAAAGTTGGTATGAGAAAGGGACTAAACTGTTCACCAGGTCCACTGCAGATAGGAAAAAAAGCGAGGAAGATTTAAGTTAGACATTTGGAAAATTTTCAAGTAAGAGTAAAGACTGAACAGATTGCCTGTGGAGGTTGTGGTATATCCATCACTGGAAAGCTTTAAAAACAAGCTAGACAAACATCTGTCAGAAGTGATTTAGGTATAATAGATGAGAAGGTACTTAAGATGTTTTGCTGCCCTTCTGCTAAACCAGCATTACAAAACCAGTAATATTCCCCTCTTTCATATCCCTGTGTTACTTAACTTTTACAAGGATAGATTTTACTACATATTTTTAAGTGTGATACTATCACATATTCAAGTGTGATAATCTAGGAGAACACAATACATCAAAGATTTGCTAACAGTCAGGATAAATAAACTGTCTGTGAAGTGAAACATCAACTTGTTAATTTTACACTCACTTTGGTGGAATGGACATATAAATTAATTTGCAATGCTGACCAAGTAACTAGCAGTTGGGAGAGTCCACAGCAAATGCAGGAAGGAGGGCACTACACTGCACAGACCTTGGCCAAAGCACCTTTCTACAACCCTCATTTAAAATCTCATCCAGACAGCTCATCCTTTCGCTCCAGCTCCAAGCTCAGCACCATCGACCCATTTACATGTCATTTTACTGACTGTTCCTTATTGGTATGATGCTGATAAGCAGACCACAACATATTTTGGAAGAAGGACTGGAGAGGACACATCCCCACTGTAGGAGGCTACAACCCCAATTCCAGGAGGAAGCAGGAACCCACTGATATGCTGGGCTTGAGGTATACCTCATTGCTTCTGTGAGCACGGAAAGAGACTGATTAACCTAAACAGTCCTATAGGGCCCTTACAGTTTGCCAGGCATGCCAAAGGCACGAGATACCTCAAGTCCAGCACATCAGTGTCAGTCTCTCTGTTCCTGCACCAAGCTCAGCTCACATCTCTATGTCTGATTACAGTTACAGATGAAAACAGACTAAACCCTTTAAAGCCTCAACAGAGGTATCTTTATTAGACAGGTATTTCCCACCAAAAAGTCATTTTCTTATCATTAAGCCCATCTTAATCCATTTTATGGTTGATGTCCTTATTATGTAACACTGTGTTTTAACCCAAAGAAAGAGAAACAGGTTGTAGAATTTTATATTAGAGTTGCATCAACTTTATCAGTACAATTGCAGTCAGAAGGAAGGACATCTTTTTCTTTTCTTGTTTGTTTAAAAAGATCATTTTTGATAGACTATGCTGATTAGTAAAGAATTATAAGATAGAGGAACTAACCAGCATTTTATTCCTATCAGATTTCCCTGATATTTGAGCAAGGTCAGGTGACAGGCTAGCCAGTCTGTTGTCATTTACATCACTGTCCATATCCTTTTTAGGCACAATTTTACTGCCTTTATTTTCCTCTGGAATTTCATCTGTATGCCAAGTTTCACTCTGGATTTTCTTTAAAAGGGCACCTTTCCAAGGCAATGAGAGCACAAAAGGTATCACCAGTATTCCCCTCATCTTTCTTGCTACCTTTTTTAGCATCACCATAATTCTCTTGCCAACTTCTAGACCAATAGAAGACATTCTAATAGTCTTCTTTTAATAGGCTTACTATTACGAGTACAYAGTACCTCAGCTGTAAAGAGATATGTGCTGAAGATGGCTAAGAAATGAAGAGCTTAAACTGCCTTCCTTATTACATGCTACACAGTAGGAAAGTATTCTACAACCTGAATAATTAAAATACAGGAACAGACTGAAATTCCATAGTCTCCACAGACCACCAACCCTGCAAGCTGCAAAGAACATCTGCTAAGAATAGCTGAGGTACAATTTTTGGGACATGTGAACAGGATAAATAACATGAGGTTCCCTTAAACCATGTTTCACCAGTCTAAGAAAACATAACCAGTGTTTACAGTTTTGTATACATCAACAGGATTCTTAAGAGCAGCAGGTAGGTTACAGTACTCTTACTAATTTAATTCTAACCAGATGAATCATTGGTACTGTATCTCTAAAGTCATAATGCAGACAGTATTATATTTTCTTGCTCTCCAAGAAGGGGGCAGAAAAAAAAAGGGGGGGGGGAGCTTTAATTGATGACTTAGTGGTCTGTGGTCACCAAGCCTAGTCAGGGAATCATTTTTCACTCAAGAAATTACTTTTAAAGGAAAGCATCTTTTCCCAAGCACAAAAACAAAATAAAAAAGTTTTGTTCAGCAGGCTGCTTTGAGAGTACCCAAATATTTCCAAACCCATATTAAATTATGGGTAAGAATAGCTTCCATTGCACAGGAAAGAAAAGCTATCAGGGAAACTTATTTGCTACTGTTTAAAAATAAAGTAACCATGGAAAGCAAAACTAAAGATAGATCCCTTCCGCCACCCCAAACCTCCACTCCACCCCACAATGTGCAAGCACTACAGGAAATCTAACAAAGGAAATATTTCTTAGCAATGGTAATGAGAACCATCCAGGTAACTGTTTAGAATAAGAATTATACAGAGGTTTCCAGGTTTCTCTGAAACCCTGGATTTTTCCCCCAGCATTCTAATTAACTGCCCTCATGACAGACTGTGCAAAACTAAGAGGGAATATGAAAACCTATCAYAACTGCAGCAACCAGTCATAAAAATCATAACAACACAAGAAACAGGAGAAGCTCTTTACTTTGCTCACATCTGATTTTCCTAGCTATTTTCCTTCTATGCTAACCATTCAGTTTGGCTACATTGTTTAGCATTTGAAATTTTTTAAGTTTTAGAGAACACTTCCTTAGAAGATACAAAGATGAAGGAATTCTTCACATGGCAGCTGCAACACACAGCCATCAGCTTCACAATCAGAAAAGTTCAAAAATATTATGGTAGATAACAGATTCCCATTCTTGCACATTTGATCAATCTTCCTATGCCAACTGCTTTACACTTACTTTTTTAATATAGATATTTCTCAGGATAACTGTAGTTTTAGACATTTACCATGCTCTATATGTTCTCTGAATTCAGCCAAGTTTGCCAATCAGCCTTACATTTTCTTCTTCTGTCATCTATTTGTACCATCAAGTACTTTGCCCCTCCCAAATTCATACAATCTGTATAATATACTGAGAGAAAAACATATTACAACTTTCAATTAGCTAGTATAACACAGCGCTTGACCCCAAAAGACTAGTGAAGTTTTGGTAGATCATTTCTACCAGATCGCCAAGATTTTCCAAGAGAAAYGGGATGAAATAAAGGACAGAAGAGAAACAAGAGGATTCCCCCACCCCCCATGAGGTATGAACATATTTCACAGTAAGGATTATTAATTGCTTAAAAGGAAATTAAAAAGTTCAATTTTCATTTTTTCATTTCACACTTGGTCTAGACATGTCTCCCGTTTTGCATCTCAACAGTTTTTTTTTTTCCCTTGCCAATTAAAGATCCAGTTTTCATTCTGATGCCATTATTTGGGCTCCTGTCCCCAAAATGCACCAGCTATCTCTGCTGCTTCTTAGGGCATTCTCAAAAAGGAGCAGAATAACATGGTGTCAATAAGATTCTTTATTCCACTTTAATGTTTTGCAAATGAAAAGCAGAAAAATTGGTACTTTTCTAATTTGACTCTACTGCTAATTAGTAAATTTACAAACAGCAGCAGCAATTTTAGAAGTGGTCTGTAGATTCTGAAAGAAAGTACATAAATCACTTCAGCTGGTTATTTCTTATAATACRAACTAGCACAATACTTTTACAGTATAAACTAATACAAAAATATTTTAATGTATTTGTAATATTTTATAAGCTATTTTTAAAGCTTCATGATGACATAAACAATTGTACTATATCTCCATATATTACAAACTAATTTAAAAATTAACAAAAAGGTGGTGACTTTCCACTTTAGTCCTAACTCAAAAAAACAAACAAAAAATCCACAAATCACAAACAGCAAGGCTTCTATTGACTTCATGGAAGAAAAACAAACAAAGACGACAAGATTAGGAGACAAACTTTCAAAGCCTGATCAAACTTATTGTGATTTCCATGTCACTTAAGTTACCAATTCAGAACATCAAACATATAGCATGGAATTTTGGTGATAAACATTACAGTTAGATGTATATACTTCAACATTTTTTAAAACAGGACTTTGTTCTTCAAAAATGTGATTCTACAAAGGACACTAAGCAGGCAACTTCAGAAAAGACATGACCATGAAAAGGGAGGAATACCACCCATATGGCTTGCATGATTTGGCATTACTACCACAGCATTTTGTAGTCTTCCTTGTAGGAACATCTCCTAAATCAGACAGGAGAAGAAAAGTGTTTGAACCTCCTTTGATAAAGAGGCCCTAAGTTAGCCTGCCACTGGCCATTCAGTTACTAAATTCAGTTTACTAAATTCAATCATACTTATGTTAAAGCAGCTCAATCACAACTTTCTGCATTAAATATTTCAATTATTTTTTTCAGATTCAGATTGTTCTCCCGCTCGCACATGCCTCAAGTCTTAAAGGCTACAGCTACCTTAGACAACTCAAGAGTTCTGTTATTTCCAGTCTGATGTGCTGTTTTCATATTTGCAGAACATCCTTTTTCTAAGCAAAGTATTTGATATAATTCTCTCCAAACTGTTCATTTGCTTTCCATCTAGGGAACAAGAAACTGTTTGCTTCTCTACTTACATTAAAAAAATGTAAAAGAAGCAAATAACCCTACAATGTTGTGTGGAAAAGACAAACAAGCTTCACATTTATGACTGGGAAAAAATATTGCCGAGACCACAATTCCTGAAGTTAATTGTAAAAGTCATTTTGACTTAAATCACTCCGCCTTCAATACCTTGCACCTTTAGTCTTCAGTGCTGTTAAAATGTCAAGGCAACTCACCATTTTTTTTTTTTGTAAATTCTTCAAAGTCAGAATTGCCATAACAGGAATGTATTGTTAACCTGCAACATGGGGGGCAGGAGAATACTATGATGAAGTCACGCTGATAGACAAAGAAAGATCCTTCAGGCTGACTACAAAAACACTTTACTGATTATTTGATAAAAGTTACCTACGTTATAAGCATCTGCCACTCATTTCTAAGGCCGTCCAAGTATGAAAAGCATCGTACTCTTTTTAGTAATATCCCGTATTACTCTAGGGAGTTTTTGTTTTTTACATATCTTGGGTTTACCTTCCAACAGGTCTTCCAAATTGTATGCTATTATTTAAACGTAGGTGGACAATAATTTAGTAAGTGAACAAAAAGGGCATACAAAACCAAGATGATACATTTGATCACTACTGTCTAGAATTACTACTGGTTTTATTGAAGTATCGTGAATCACAAGTGTTTGTGAAGAGCAAAGACTTCAACTATTAAAAAATACAAATTAGAGAAACAGAAAGACCGTGAAACACAAGCACAACTTAATACCTGCTCTGCAGTAGTGTTATTTTCCTTTTGAGAGCAGTTAAACTCAGCACAAAGGCATTTACTGATAAGCTCAAAATATACACTATTTCAGTAATGCTGCCGTATAATAGTTGTTTAATTACTCCTAACATAAACTAGCAAGGAGTAAACCATAATATCATCCTGCTTATCTAATCTATGTATCCAAGTACAGAGAGGTGATCTCCGTTACACCTTTGCAAATATCTCTACTGAAAATAGGCTGAAGACATAATTATACATTGTTTTTCACTCACTGAAATCTGTGCACAAACCTAAAGAACCTAAAAGCACACTGTGTGCCAAAACAGAGAAATTACCGACTTTTCGATTAACACCAGCAGTTTACACGCCAAGTTCAATAAGTACACCCCGCCTGTGGCTTCCCGGCCATTACAGTATTGATTTCAGCAGCCCCTTACCAGGCCGCTTCCAAGCTGCCGTTTCGGCGTGAAACTCAACCGAGCACGGGAGCACAACGGGCCGCAGCAGGACCTCTCCGCGCGTGTCCTCCCTCCCTCCCGACCAAACGCGGCAGCGGCATTCGCAGCGCTCCCCTGCGGCCGCCGGGCCGCGCCAGAAACGCGCGGTACAAGCCACGCAGCAGCGGGCCCAGCGCTCTCGTCCCCCCCGCCGCTGCCGCGGCCCTGCCCCAACGACCCGGCCCGGCCTCTGGGCCGCCATGACGCAGCCCCCCAACCGCCGCCTCCAGGGCCGCTCCACACCGCCCTCGCGGCCCCGCGGGCACGCTGCGAGGACGCGGAGGGGGCAGAGCCGCCTCGCAGCCCCGGGGGTCGGTCAGACCCAGCCCCGGGCCCGGCCCTGCCCGCCGCCCCCCGCGGGGCAACACTCACATGAACCGACGGGAGCCGCCGCCGCCGCCGCGCGCCTCCTCCCGCCGCGAGGAAGGACCCCCTCGCAGGGCTGCCCGCGAGGGCGCCCGGCTTTTGGGAGAAAGCGCCCGGCAGAGCCTCATTTCCCCCAGCGAGCGCGTTGTTTCTCAGGCAAAAGCACTCACGACATCGTTCTCTGAGTACCTGTGCATCGGGAGTTCACATAGAAGAAAGGGGCTAAACTTCTTCTTTTTTTTTTTTTTTTTAATATATATTAAGACAGAACTAAAAGGGATCTCAGGCATCACGCTAGACGCCTCTATGCCGAGGTCCTTCTGGAGGCCGGCGGCGGGGGTGACGTCACGGAGCGGCGAGAGCCGGCGGGGGTGGGGTGCGGAGCGGGACGTTGGTGCGGTGGCGGCGCCCGCGGAGGTACCGCCGCCCCCGGGACCGGGACCTGCCCCTGCCCCGCCCGGGGTGCCGCGCTTCCCCCGCCACCGTGGCCAGGGCCGGGCCGGGCCGGCAGCCCCCGCGCCGCGGCAGCGCCGGGGGGGGCCGTGCTGCGCGCGTGGTGCCGGGCTTGAGGGGCGCTCCCCTGCCCCTCCCTCGCCCCCCGCGCGGGCGACCGTTAGTAACGGTCGAGCTGAGGGAGGCGGCGGGGCGCGCGAGGTGCGGCACCTGCCGGGGGCGGATTTCAGAGGCAGCGCCCGTTGGGGCCTTTTGGGGTGCGAGTGCCAACCCGGGCTGCGCGGCGGCGCTCGGGGTTACATCCCCGCCGCTCAGCGGGTAGTAAGTCTGGTTGGGGGGGGGGTGTCTTAGAGGATACCAGGGTCACCTGGGGTTGCCAGCTTTTCTAACAGCTGTTTGGCAAGCGATTCCGTTCTATCCAAATGTTTTTTCTTTTTTTTCCACCCTCTAGCTAAAGGTTCTAGCTGACAATCCAAAACTTGAGATGCTCCCTAAGTCTTATTGACTCTTAAGCCTGGCTTTTTAAGCAGGAACATC
This sequence comes from Apteryx rowi, assembly GCF_003343035.1. Classification (NCBI taxonomy): domain Eukaryota; kingdom Metazoa; phylum Chordata; class Aves; order Apterygiformes; family Apterygidae; genus Apteryx; species Apteryx rowi. The sequence continues at coordinate 2,763,340 of NW_020450738.1, read as the reverse complement.
TTAATCTAATAATTTTGTGTGGTAACATTGTAAATGCCCTGAAAAATGGCATTAACTTTTTTTACAGCAATACCCAGATAAGAGAAAGAGGCTGTCGTATATGTATGATAAGATTCAGCAATACTGCTGAGAAACGGCTTTTTTTAGTCTTTGCTGATGCCTATGTTTCATTTGAGTAAAATGATGCCTGGTTTTTAGAAAAAGGAACTACTATTTAGCATTTGCATGAAATAATCCCAGAAACATTTTCAGTCACCTGTGCCAAAAACACTATGACGCTTGTCTGTTTTTTTCCTACAATTTTTGTCTTCATTGAAGACAAAATACTGACATTGTAGCCCTTTCAAAATCTGTTTTGCATTGTCTGTTGATCCCAAATTGAGTAACAATATTATAATGAAAATTGACACATTTACTTATCCTTTTGCTGAATTGGCATAGCTGGAATATGAAGAGAAGTGTTTAGGCAAGTCATATCTACATGTAGAATTTTCATACAGGAAATAGTGATTTTGTTATACAGGGAGTTTGTTACTTTGACAAAATAATGTTTTTCAGGTATACTTAAAAGTGCTTTTTAATGTGCTCAGAATCTGTATTTATGCCTGTGACTCTGCAGTTATTCTTTATTTCTAGGTAGAATACTTCTTATGAATGTCAGAGTATTTGGAATATTTCGTAAAAGAAGTAATGAAGTTATGACACAGGAGAAAATGTTTGATTAAAAACAGTACTACTCGCGTTCAGATTTCTGAGTAATCTGATGAAATCTCTGCAGTACTGCAATGTTGTTTGCACCTCATAAATAAAAAATTTATGAGGTGAATTAAACTTAATCTGCAGAAAAACAAATAAATTAAGCTAATAATTTTTTTTTATTATTATGAAGTTAATTAGGTCCCTGGTCATTATTGTGATTGTCCTAACATACTCTTACCTAATTTCTTTATCAAATGAAAGGTTATCAAAGTAATGTTAATTTGAAGTTAAATAGAAACTTGTAAAGAACTTCTGTTTCTGGTAGATTTTACTGAGAATGTTGGTTAGTGTTTGTGTATACAGTAAAGGTTTCTAAGGGAGATTTGGATGGAGGTAGTGGGCTAGGGAGGGTCATTTAGAGGTGAGATGCAAAACAGGTCACTTCTGGACTTCAGTCTTCATGCCAGACCTGTTTTGCAGATGTGATAGACTGTGTCTCATATACTCAGTAAACCATACTCTGGAAGCAACGACTCAGTCATTTAGGATGACACAATAAGGCAAGTCTTCGCTTCCTCTTCCATCCCCACTGTTTCAGATTATCAGAATTGAATTTCCAGAATTCAGTCCCAGAACTGAATTTGCCTGAACTGTTTCTGGCGTCAATTTAAAATAACACAACAATTTTTTTCTTTTCCTCTTTTTATTTCAAAGCAATTGGGAAGTCCTGCAGACTATAATTCATTCCTCCAAATTATAAAATTAATGCAATATGTGTCTTTTCTATATAGAAGAAATGAGTTTGATATGTGAAATTGTGTGCCATGAGTATTGTGAGGTTTGTAGCACTCTGTGTGTTTATATCTGTACCAGATTTGATGTGGATTGAAGAAAAGGATGATTTAAACAGTTATATAAAGTCCTCTTTCAGATAAGTTTTAAAAATATATGTAACATTCTATTTGAATTTAGAAATGACAGTAAGTTATTGGAGAAATGACTAGATTGAAATAATTTAGTTTAAAAAGTYCCTTTCATTTAGGCTGTTAATGTGTGCTTCTGTTTAAAGGTGGTGGTAAAAGGATTTAACTTTTGGTTTTGCAGTTACTTAATTTATATTTTAAGTCAGTCTAGGAATTTATGGAAGTTGAAAGTTAAGGGCAGATATCAGAATTTAACTGTTAACTGTTGACAGAACTAGCCCTTTTCCAGCATCAGAGAAAACTTTTTTCATTGCTTTAGTGGATTCCAGAGAGTCAGTTCTGTAAAACAGAAAAACAGGGGTTTTTTGTAAACAAAAAAACTTGTTTTAATGTGTAGCTTTTAAAATTCTTGCTTGTTGGTTCTTTTTAGTAGCCAATGGGAAAGATTGTTTGCTTTTTTTGTTTCTTCTGTTTTCTCTGTGCAACCAATGAAAAGTGAGTGATAATCTGCAATTATCTAGTCCAAAACATTGAAGGTGGTCTAGTTGATCCTAGTGGGCAAAATGTCTAGGGTAAAAGAAAAGGTTAATTTTTTAAGATGATTGTTGAACTATTGTTAGTTAACAGTTCTTTTTTATTACAATTTCTTTCCAGATGTCAACCAAATGCAGATCAGATGTGTTAAAGAAGTATTATCTAGCAGATTGCTTTTTAACAGTACAAATGAAAACACTTCTTACCTGAGTAAATATATTGTAAATGATGTGTTTAAATATTTTAGACGTAGTGCATCTTATCTTTTGGCATAATTTTACTTTCTCCCCCTCCTCCCCAACTCTGATGATAGTAGCTTTTTTATTTTAGAGCAATTATTGGAATCCTGATGTGCCAAGCAAGATTACAATTGATTATCTRAATTGAGTTTTCTTTTTTCATGGTTAATATCTATTTGCCTTCAGAAGCAGGGTAGTTCATTTGGCAGACATGAAATTCCTGGGTCATAATTTATCTGGGAATCTGGGTCTTAATTTATTACAAWAATACAGTTAAAACTTTCCTATTGGAACTTGCTGTGCACCAATATGTCTTACTCCTTGCACTCAGTCCAACTTGCATCTTTCCAATAGTATGTTATAGGTGTGAGTTGCATGGTTAGCATCCCAGAATCAATCGCTTCCAAGGAAATGTTAAATGTTCATGAAATATGAAAGTGTTGTGTTTTTACATACAAGACTTTTTATAGAAAATTATTACTAAAAATACCCGTTATTTATTTTCTTCCTTCAGAAGTTTGATTGCTTTATCCGTTTGTATTTAATATGATGACTAATGTTAGAAATTAAATGACCATATCTCACCTTTTTCTTCACAAAAAAACATGAGTAAAAAATGATAGTGAAAGCATCCATATATTTGCTTTGTGTCTTAAGCTGAACTGTATTTGTTAAAACAGAATGTGTGCTCCATACTTTCCGTTTGTATACAGTTGGTAAAGATGTTTGGTGTATAAGGATCTCTGTGTAACCTTTTATGGGAACACTATCTCAGTTAAGATTCACACAAGGAGCGTAAAAAGGTTTTTAATGGAAATTTTGTGGTGGGAACAAGATTGTTCCCTCAGGCAAAAGATAATTCTTTCTGAGTGACTAAAGTGTTAAATCCTCTTTCYTGTGGGTGACTTTCTCAAGAGAGAATAGCTTTTACTGAAAGCAGCAGGGTAATGTTGGTCAGAAGAGTTTAAAAAAAAAAAAAAAAGCACTTAGCTCCTTTAGTGCTCTGAACACTCTCATTGTTTCGTGAAGTCTCTAAGATAAAGAGTTACCACATCTGTTTTGGAGGAACTGGTTTTATGCTTTAAACTTTTCCTATTGTTTTTCTTATGGGCTTAAAATCCTAAGGGTTCCACCTCCTCTCCATTTTTTATTTTCCTGGAGGAACTGCATAGCTGTTCCTACACTTTAGCGTTTTTGATTACTATTCTGTAACAGATGAGAGAGTTAGATGTGATTTCTACATCAGCCGGTGGACTCATTCTGTTGGTTATATATGCAGATGCCTCCACACTCTATGCTATAATGTCTCTGAAGTCAGAGAGAACTGAATGATACTCTTCTGCTTTAGGCTCATTAATGAAATGATGTTTTGTTCTCTCGCATCTCTTCCTGTGCTTTGTGGCAATGCCATCCACTTTACCATGAGGGCTTACAGGCCAGACTTCACTCTGGAGCATATGAGCTTGTCATTTTTATCTCCACTTGCAAGTGGAGATAAGTGCCCATACCCCTGTATGGGAGTTTATACACAAGTTTGTATGTGTTATGGAAACATAACATGCACTGCAGAGGTAATACTTTCTAATAAAGGCTTGTAGTGGCTTGATTCACCATCTGGGGAATCCAGAAATGGTCTGAACAGAGATTTGAACTCAGTTTTCAGATTCTGGTACTTGGTGCCCAAGATTAAATTTTTAATTTGGAAGTAGAAAAGTCCAAGCAGTTTTATCTGAGGCTGAGCTGACTGGCTGTGGAAGTGTCTGTTACTTGTGCATCTTCCTGGTTTTCATATTCTTGAACTGCATAGTGGTTGGTTATGGAAAAATGCAAGGAAAATATTTAGCTCACAGTAAATTGAAATGTATGGCTCAGAGCAGAGAAGTTGTTCTGGCTGGAGATAAAAGTGGTTATGAAACTAAATGCTTCAGGAACTGAGTTGAAAACTAACCAGCTTTGCTTGACTGTCCCATAGAAACGTTTAATGTAGATCACTTGCTTGATTTGTTATTATTTGCCTGAGTCAGTATGTGAGCAAGCACACAATCCTATAGGTAGGGAAAGAAATGGAGGTAGGAAGGAGGAATGTTACTTCCTAACTTTAAATTTAAATTTTATAGCAGCAGTCATCTGAATATTGCTTGTATTAAAGTATGTCTGCTCCCAAGAATAGTTTTATCTAAATGAGTCTTATCTCTCTGTTTACAAGTATTACTATATTTTCATCTTTAAATGTAGTGTTTGTGAAGCAGCAGCACTGTATTATTGTGTTCATTATGCAAAAATGTTTCTTTCCCCCTTTTACTGAGAAATACATTTTAATTGCCTTTTGTAGTCCCTAAAAAGCTGAGTCACAAAAATCCATATCTTTTGTATGTAAGGTTTTGCTCTGTGTTCCCTTTTTAAGGAATGTGAATTGTCTGGAAGGGCTTCAGATTGTGTGGGAAAAAAGATGTTTCCTTTAAAAGACACTGAGATGGGTGCCTCCACCTTCTTCGCCTCAGCTCTGCCACATGATGTTTGCGGAAGTAATGGCCTTCCTCTGACACCCAATTCTATCAAAATTTTGGGGAGATTTCAAATCCTTAAAACAATCACCCATCCCAGGCTTTGCCAGTATGTTGACATTACCAGGGGAAAACATGGTGAGTGTCTGTTTTATGTTTGATTACAGTTATGTTTTTGTTAAAATATATCTGAAGGCAGCTGAGCAGAAAATTGCACCAGTTAAAGAAGGTGCCTGGCTTTCACTCTCAAAATGACTGCATGCCTTTGCTGTGACTAGCAGTACTGATGCTTTTGTTTCTTCTGTACACAGTCAAGGCAGAGGTTGGTTGGTTGTCTGTCTGTTCTCTTTTGTTGTACATCATGCTAATCAATAGAAGCTGGAGATTTTCTTTCTTATTTTCCTTCCTCACTGCAGATTTCTTGTACTCAAATGCTGCATCCTATCTATGTGTAGGACATTGAAATAGATGCATCTTTGATGCTGAGCTACTACATCTTATTTTTATCTTGTGAACAATTTCATGTAATGGTTAGGTCTCCTGTTCTTGTTGGCAGCTGTTCTTGTTGCCTCAACCTTATCAAATCTTGGTTGCAAGTTTTACTTTTTTTTTTTTCCTCCAACTTTTGCTGTTCAAGACCTCTCTCACTAACAATTACTTTATTCTGGTATGGAGTTTTGTTTTAATAAATGTTTTCAACTGAAGCCTTATTTGAGCTAACAGTAAGTGTGTTCTTTCCACCTACAATGATCTAACTATTGTAAGCTCAGCAGGAGTGGAGCACTTAACTCCTGCAAAATAGCTGCAACACCTGTGACAGAATTTAAGTGGTTGTTAGCTTTACCTGTAAATTCAACAACATTCTCTGTACCAAAATGCATTGTCTTTGTTTGGTAAGCTACAGGATCTCATAAAGTATTGCAGGTAATTTTTTCCCTTTATAATGCGGAATGATAGGATGTTTCAGATTTTTAGAAAATTATGCAGTTGCTAACCCCAAATACTCTGAAGTGTTTTGRGTGGAGAGGGAGCGGTATCTTTGTGTGTGTTCATTTGCTCTCACACTTGTAAATTTTTTGTATTCTGCAGCCAATAGATCTAGAAGGTGTCTTCTTTTTCATTTTGTGTTTGTTGTTATCTCTTGAAACAGAAATTGGATTTTCTTACAGCACTTTTTGAGCTGAGAGATTAAGAAACGCTAGCTGACATAACACTCAGTAAATCAGAGATATGGTTACATGGGAAAATTTAGCCTTTGACAGTGAAGGTGTTGGTGACATAAAGGTTTTCTAGTATATATAAATATGAAGGAAAAAACATTTTGTGGTAATTAAAGTAGCTTTCAGGATAGTGATTAAAGCCTCTGACTGTGAAGTCATGAGAATGTTTTGTTCATAGTGCTCAGAATAGTAGTTAATCACTTTCAAATAAGATGGCTTTTCTTACTCTTACAATCTCAACACTGATGCCAGATTTTATGGTTCTGGTACTGACAGAGTTCTTCACTCATTTATCCCAGGTGAAGTGATTTAATATTATTTTTCTTCCAAATGTCATTTTCTCCACTTGTGGAAAAATAAGAAAGCAGTCTAGAAAAACAAAAAAATCTAAGATATATGCATTCCCCCCCACACCCCAAAAGACCTTCAGAAGGGGAATATAAAAGTAACAGAAAAACATTCAAACTGAAGTCTAATTTTTATTTGTTAAAATTCAATTATTTGTAAATCTTCTATAGCATTGTAGAGGACAGTCCCATTCTTTTCCCAAAAAAGTTTAAGTGGTCCTTTGACTTTGAAATCAAAAAAAAAAAAAAAAAAATTGAGTAACAAGTGTTCCAGCTTTAATGTGATGACTTTTGTTCCTCAAAGTATTTTCTGTCTTTGTGTTGCTGTAACAATCTCCTTATAAAATCATATTTTTGGTTGAAATAGTGGTGTTTAGTTTGGTTTTGAATCTGGATACTTACTACAGCTGTTTTATGAGCAGCAGAAGTAACAAAGCCCAGCTTCTTTAGGAGTTATCTTACCCTCCCACGGTCTTTTCCTATTTCCCCTTACAATCCCCATCCTCACTGCAACAATCCTTTTCTCTCTTCCTCTGTACTGAGAGCCAGCTAATCAATATCTGGAATATGTGGGCTTCCTAAAAATCCTATAACTATTTGCTAGATAAGAGAAACTAGAGCTAGCAATGTGCCAGTTGACAAATCAAGACTAACTCCTGTGCTCACTCTGAATCCCTTGTCTCAAAGCTGATGTTACTTTGGGTGTCTCTCTCATCAACCCAGTTACAGATTTTTGCAGATATGCTTATCTTCTTTGAGACCTCTAGTTTTAAGTTAAATTTGGTTGACATGGGCTGAGGGGTTCAAAACTGGGAGGGGACTGGACGGATGTGTTGGCACCACTTTTTCCTAAAGAAACAGGGCAAAGATCTGCTTTAATCAGATAATCTGCTCTGTCTCATATATGAAAAAAGATGGTGGTGTACCCAAGTTATACATCTTTAATTATTCATAATCTTCCATATAATGTATGACAAAATACTTTGCCATCTGCCAAAGAGCTAGCCTGAGAAGATTGTATTCCAAGTGTCTCACCTGGATTCTAATCCTGGTATATATTTTTTTCAATCAGAGAGGCTGGTTGTGGCTGCTGAACACTGTGAAAAGAGTCTAGAAGATTTGCTACGAGAAAGAAAGCCAGTCAGGTAAAGTGTCAAGCTAAACTCAGTGACCAAAGTTTCAGATGTCTGTGGCAAAGTCCTGGAGCTTTTTTAACTACTTTTAATGGTTCATATAAATTTTACTGTGTTAATGCAAAAATTTAACAAAAGAACATTTTTAATCGGAGAAATGCATGCTTGGAAGAGGGAGTGTTTATTTCTGTACAATTCAAAAAACTAGAGGAGTCAAGGAAAACTTATTTACAACTGAAGTACTTTGTAGATCATAAAATCCTGTCTTTTTTTGTAATAGTAGTTCGAGCTTTCTTCTTAAGAATAGAGTTAAACCTATGACAGGATCAAAAACTTCCTGAGAATTAATTTGAAGATTATATGTCTACCAGATGATGAAATATTTACACTAGAGGTGATAAAATTTGGTGCATGTTTTTCATATGCAGAAATGTATTAGCTTATTATCTAGGAAGCAGACAGAATGTTAGGTATATATGCCAGTATGCTAATAAACAATTTGAATTTGGGTTGATGTAGTCACTTCAGCAAGGCTTTGGTCAAAACTAAGTCCAAAGGGCAGATATCAAGAATGCTGGCTTTCATACTAGGATGTGCAGAATAGTTGACCTATAGCTTTAAAAATAAAAAATATAAAGAAAAAAATCAGACTTGTTGCTAAAAGTTTTAACTGTAATTTTAAATGAAATGCATGTATTGTCCTGTTGCCTTTGGAGCAAGGAGGTGGCCCTTATCCTAAAGAATTTATAACCCAGAAGATGTAAAGAGTGAAAGAAAAGAAAATTATCTCCATCTGGGATAGCAAGGCATTATAGACGGACGTACCTTGTTATTTCCAGAACACAAAAATGTATAAACATCAAACATGTTTAGAGAAATCCAAAGGCTTTTCACTTAGTTTCTGAGAAGTTTATAGCAAGCGGTAAATTTCGTACTCTTTTGATATTAATGTAAGTGTAGAGAAGATGCTTATTCAGCAAAATGATTGTCAAATTTTATGCGTCTTCCCAGATAGTGATGAAACTTCAAAGGGGCTGGGTATGAAGGAAATTACGTTTAAAAGATGTGGTTGCTCATGTTCCTTGTTAGTATTAGTCCTTACAGATACTGTAGTAATACTCCTGTTAAAATCTTTGATGGAGATCATTAAAGTGACAAAGAACTACTGGAAGTAATAAATAAAAACACAGTCAACAGGCATTGCAGGTGAGCTGTGTTGGATAGGATACTGTCCTGATAAACTTCCTGTGACTCATCCCAAGTTAGATTAGTATGAATGGAGTAATATTGAATTTGTAACGTTTTGAGTCTTGCAACCCCTAAACAGGATGCTAACAATGTTGTCTGGCATTGATAACATAAAATGCCTTGTGCCCATATGTGAGCTTTTTGTGCATTTTAGCTTGTATTGGAGAAGCAGTGTTGATCAGTATGAAATCTCTTCTTGTGAACACCAGTGAATGTTGCAGTGCAATATGTCTTGAAGAATGTTAAGCAAATATGGCTTCCATTTTCTCTTAAGGTAAAGAGGTATCTAAAGATGATGTGTAAAGGGCTTTTCTTGTGTGATTATATATTACAGTCTTTCACACGGTTTTGCATCAGGTTCCTATTGTGCAAAGTTCCAGAAATAGTTAAAGCATCGGAAGCTCTTTTCTTCCCTTTTTCTTTCAGCGCTCACACTGCTTTTTGAACATGTGTATCTTGGTGTCAGATGAGAAGCAGGCCAGACTGTCGTCTGTCTCTTGACTGTTTTTGAAAAAGCATGCATGGAGCTGTTTTAATTTGCTTTGAATTGCTTGATAAAGTATGCTTATGTAGGTTCTCTGACAACTTCTATTGCAATTTAGTCCTGCAGCCTTAGAATTGCCTGCCTAACCAAAGGGTAAAGATGTCTTTTTTTGAAGAAAAGTTTCATTCTTTCTCTCAAAATTTTATAAATGAAACATTCTCAGATAACAGATTGTGGTCTGTGTGCATAGCCATTATGCTCCTCTGTAGTAGCAGGTGTTTTGTAGCATCCAGAAAGGTTTTTGAGACCTTTTCAGATGATTTGTTAAGGTTGTGCAACCTTGGTTTGTTGACATGCCAGGAGAAGCTACTTACTTTGTGACAGTTTGCTATTTTGTCTGAGGCTCTGTTGAAAGTAGATGCATAAAGCCTAGCTTGCTTTCTTCCTCTTGACTTGAGAAAGTTTTCACTGAAATAATTTATTCTACTATTTGATCTTTGTTTTAATGAGCTGACTGGGATTTTTTTCTGAAAGTTTGTAACACCTGAAATGGAAGGCTAAAATGTAGCCTGTGTGTCCTTAGCTTTGAGAGACATTAGTGATTCATCTACCGTAAATTACAGCCTTTGCAGTAGTAGTTAAAAGATAAGTTATGCTCACTTCAAGTTTCTTGCAAGATTGACATTTTCCTTCTACTTTTTTTTTTTTTTTTTTAAACTTAGAACAGACGGTTTTGTTTCTTTCGTGAGACCCTTAAATATCCAGAAATAACTTGGATGGACCAATTCCCAGTTATCTGTTATCTGATCTGTATATATCAATTACCTTTGGAAGGAAGTATTTGTTTTTTTTCCATATATTCTGATTGTGTTATTCAGTGATAGCAAAGCTGGTTACACATCCGGGGTTGATGTGTATGCTATTGCAATTAATTTCATAAACTGTGTATGGAATGTGAGAAGCTGCTCTTCTGGTTTCTAGATTAATTCTCCCCATGTTTGCCAGAAACTAAGTCTTTTGCACCTGTAACACAAGCTGATGTGAAATCAGCAGGAAATCTTCTGTTATATTAGTGCTGAAATTCAAGACATAACATTATGGACTGTCCATCTTTCCATACATATTGGAGAACAGGCCATACAGCTGTTTGGTAGTTATTTGCAGTTAATCTTCTCTGAAGTCATGCATCAAGTGTAGCATACATTTCTTAATATCTGAATTACGTTAGAAAAAAATGTAGCTATTTGAGTTCTTTATGTTTAATGATCCTCTAAGAATTAGAAATTCTAGTCAAACTAATGGATCAGTTGTATATAGGGCCTAGATTACTGGAAATTAGAGCTCTAACCGTTTACCTAACTTGCTCTGTCACAATGAAGTAAGCCATTTTATTGAGTATTCCACCAGAAACTTTCTAGAACCTAGATTTGTGATAGGTTCAGGAATTCATCCATTACTTGACAATATTGTGACAGCAGTCTCAGCAAATTACAAAGGCAGTTTGCCATTATCCTTAAAGTTCTGTGCTCAGCTTTACTGTCAAAATATAATACAAGTAAGTGTTCAGTAATTTGTGGTCAGTTCATTTTCTTCTTTGAGTGGTACATATTTAGGACCTGGGCCGAGCATGTGGCACCCTTAGAACTCCATCAGGTGAATTTCAGGGACTCTCAAATGCATTAAACAAGCTGACTCTTTGAAATTCTTATCACATGTAACCAGATGCAGAAAAGGAATTTAATACAACTCCTCAATTCTTCTGTAGGTTTTTTGGTGCGGTGGGGGATAGCTATGTGCACAGCATAACTGGAATTAATGCTCCCAGAAGTGACATTAATTTCAGTTTTCTTTACCAGACTTCCACCAGGCTCCAAAATAATGGTGGAGAAGCTCTTTTGGAGTTGTATGCCACAGAGAACTTGGGCTATAACCAGCTTTCAGCAGCTATTGATAGAGAAGCCTCTGCCTCTGATGTACCCCGGATAAGAGTTTTAGGCAGTCGTGCCCCATTTTTTCCCAGACCAGTCTTCATTGTCTTTTCTGTGTGAGAGATTGCAGTCTGGCTTGTTGTTGTTTGTTTATTCCTGTTTGTGTATTTCCCTGTTTGTTGTTATTCTGAGTTAGAGAACTTTTTCCAGTATATACTTTTCCTGTGTGTGTGTATTTATATATATTTTATATATATATATATATATATATAAAAATCTTAGCTTATAACAGTCACAAAATCTGAGAGCACAAAATCGGTTCTCAGAAGTATATTCAGGAGTCATTTAGTTTTTTAAAGGACTAGGACTTATGTGCACAACCAAGCACAATAGATATTACCTGATTTAAGCTCATAATAGTTTAATGCTGTTTAGAGATTTGAAAATATTTCTCAAAGTCTAGCTAACTTTCTTTGTGTCTTCTTGTGTGTGCAAGGATTTTGTGTTAATGAATTGGAAAAAAAATCACAAAAATTTTGGAACGTAGAAGTTCCATGCTTCAGCAGTCTCACTAAGGATAATTTTCATGTTTGTGGCAGTTAAAATTTTAGTAGACTTGCAAATTGACTCTTTATTTTAGCACTGTTGATACCACAGACTACAATGTAAGACATGAATTTATTTTTAAGGTTCTCCATCTTTTTAAACACATTTAGAACTATTCCTTTGGGATACCTTTTCCATACAGTGTTAAAGGAGCTATTTTCTATGCTCCTGTGTTGCTACAATAGGACTTGTGTGTTTTTTCTTTTYTGCCACGTTTGGAGTGTGTTCCTTCTTTGAAGAAGTTGGTCTGCACTTGTATTCATAATAATAAAAATGCCAGCAAATACTGACATTCAACAGACTTTTGGCACCTACAGTACAGTTTCTGGATTGGTCTTCAATTTGTGGCTTGGACAGTCTAAGCCTATTCCCTTCTTCAATAAAATATAGTTGTCATATGTTTTGAAAGTTAAAGTTTTGAAAAATTATTAGTGAACCATCAGAGATACAAGGTATACTTTGTTATACATGGAACATTTGGTGGGAAGCAGACTGTGCCTGCAGCTGTTTACTAGTTTGGAGAAAACAGGATCTGATTGATTCGGATGAGTACATTTTATTTGTCTTTATTAAACTGTTGTATGCTTATTGATTGATTAGATTTCTGTATGCCATCCTAGCTATTAATGTGCTTTTGGCAAACTTGAAGTGAAATTATGTTATAGAATATGATATTGGGGGGGRAAAAAACAATTTTTGAGTAGCCAGGGATTTTTTCAAAAATATTGCAAGACAGGTGCAAGTCATCAAAATAGCAGGTTTTACATGACAACTTGAAGAGCTGCATATGAGCAAAACTTCAAGGGCTGAATTTATTCTGCTTTGAATCAAGTCTGTGTTGGAATTTCACATGAGAAATCCATATGTCACAATGAGGTTGCATTTAACAAGGATAAACGATGAACTAGTAAAATGAAGTAGCATTAATAAACAAACTTCTTAAAATTAGTTTTTTCCTAAGCACGTGTGAGAGTCTATACTTCGGGGCATTCAGTGGCTTCAGGGTTTTCCTTTATTTTCTTGCCAATGGTTTATTTCCAAAGCTATGATGAAAGAATGGGCATTAGTCATGACTTGTTTATATATTATCCAAAGTTGCTTTTCTTAATATAAGAGTAATTTTTGATTTCTGTAAATAATTTTTAGTCTGATTGCAAAATCTTGTTGTAGCATTCCTTTTAGCGTAAGATATCTCCTGTAACAGCCTTTCCCTTCACACAGAAGAAGGATAATTGGGAATGTAAAAGGAATACAGCTTTCATGAGGTGGTCAAGGTGAACATTCCTCTTCTTGATGTTAGTGAACTTTTTAGGTATGGAACCAAATTCTATGTTTGTATAGTTGACTGCAATATTTAATGACAGTGCAAAGATATCCCAGAGCGCATATGTCCACATCTTTCTTGCATATGAAACATAGCAGTCTGTGTGTGATAGTTTTCTTTATCCCACTTTTTATGAGATTATGATAATCTCTACCTTTTTTATTTTGTTTTTTTGTTTCTAAAAAGTACATATGGTGGTTAAATAAAACATAAAAACATCAGTAGATGTGGGAAAGTGCATAATTAAATTTCAGTCTTTTGCCGTACTATGTTGCTTGTAAGCACTTTGTACTAAAATGCTAAAAGTGGTATTAAAGATCTTGAGCTGGAGACAAGTTATGGTAAGTTAATTGAGAGCAAAACTAGTGGAGTGTTTTGAGTCTTCAGTACCTAGTGAAAGAGGATGTTGAGTTACTCTTCAAAAGATAAGTACCGGCCTCAGGAGGAAAGTGGCTTCATCCAGCAGAGACATTTCTTCCAGATACTGCGTAGATCAGTGTTAGAATTCCATTCTGCATAAACAAGAAAACTACTACTAACAAGCTAATGACTGAGCAAACAAATGTCAAATTTGCACTGTGCAAATCTTACTAGGTTTATTTGAGCCACGTTATTAATCTTAATATTGATTTATGATAGTTAGAATGAACATTGTCTGCAGGCTTGTGAGAACAAGATGTGGTTAGTATATGATTATTCTAACTTAATACAATGTTTGGTATTTTATTCTGGTTATTGAAGGAAGAAAAAAAGGAAGAACTAATACTCATTAAACTTGCAATATAGTGCATACTTCTAGAAGGGGATTATATTTTTAAAGTGCAAGTTCATGCACTCAGAACTACTGAGCAATATTTTGAGAGAAGCATTTGTCTCCAGTTAGGGATTAGCTGGTTTATTTAGATGTATTGATATGCTTGCAAACATCTCTCACATCGTCATGGTTTGAGATCATTTCTTATGTACATATGAATGTTCTCTCCTTGGGTTCAAACTCCTTTATTTTACAGTGCAAAAAGGCCTGGACTTGTGCCTTCACTTCAAGCTGGCTCCTCTCCTGCCTAGAAGCTGTATTAGTCCCGTGTCATCCCTACATTAGTGCTGTGCCAGACTTGACGTGATAGAATTAAAGAACATAATGCTATGGGAAACTTCATGTCCCCTTGCCCTGTGATTTTGTGGGCATCATGTCTTGAGCACAGCACAAGCTAACTTCGCTGTTTGGCTTCTGCACCAACAGGACTTTTAGATAGACAGATACAAGTGCAGACAGAAGGAACTTCTGTTGCAGCTGTCTGTGTGTGTATTTATACATACACAAGCACACATATATATATATATGTATAAAGTGTGCGTATATATATATATATATATATAAAAAAAATCAGGAAATTAAAGATCACTGTGATTGGAGTGTTTAGAAGACTGATGGATTGGGCCAGTTTTAAACTTTAAAACTGAACTTTATTAAATTCATTCATTAACAGCACTCATCTTGCTAAAGGTTAACTTGTACATGTTATTAATCATCACTAGGTACATAAACCAGTTGGTCTTTTACATTTATATTCTAAATTAGCTGTGAGTATGCAATACCACAAACTGATGCTGTACAGTTAGCGCTGGTGGCTATGGTTCTTGGTGATTCTTAGAGAGATCAAGGTGATCAGGCTTGAGAGCTCTTTCATGAGAGAAGTCAGAACCAAAGTGGACTGGTCCGTCTTCTCTGATTTTTCTCTCTAATGCCTGATATTTTTATGCTATTGCCCCCCTTCCAAAAAGGAGCAGTCTCTTCTGATCCCAGTACTGCTTATCTTGTTTTKTTGTTTTGCTAGTCATCCTTATGTATTTGGGAGCCTCTCCTGCATATTTGCAGTCTGCTGTGCTTATCTTGTCCTTTGTCTGGTGACTTCTTTACATGGATGCCTCCTACATACAACTACATCCATCTCTGATAGCCCCTTTGAGCATTTGCTCATTTCAGTTTCAAGGCAAGTTAACGTTAATTGTGTGCCGATTAATACATTTATAATTTAGTCACAGTCAACTGCTTTGGCTACAGGTGGTTTTATTGTTACCTCTCTATATAGGTGTTTCCTGCCTGTGGTGGTGATGCATACGGGATATAGATCAAAGTGATACGCTTCTAATGCCTCTTGGAATATTAGTTGGTAGCTATGAAATTCTTAAGCACCATTGCTTATTGGCCTCGTTGCAAAGTCCCTTTGATCACCTGTATTTGCAGGCTGTTCTTCACTTGGAACTTTCCATTCTGTTTTGCTTTTGAGTAGCATCTGTACCATTGGTGTAAGGATTCAGGGTTTTTGAGTTAGCTATTAAATTGTACCTAGGCATAGCTTTTAACCTATAGATATTTAGATTTTTTTTTTATATGGTATGGCCAAATTATCCTGTTAAAAGAATATTGCTGCAAAGTCTACTGATTTACAGGAAATGCCTGGCCTTAGGAAAAGAGCTGTACTATCTTGTAATTACTGTTGGGACCAATTAAAAATTCTGTTGCACCTTTATAAAATGTCTTCTTTTTTTTTCATTAGGAACTTACTCTGTTGCTAATGCTTAATCCTCTCATGTAGAGAAGGCTAAAGCACAGTCTTTCTCCCAAAGACTGAGAAATTTGTAAAGAGGTAGCTTTAGTGCAGCTTTACAAAGTTCTGGGTGCTTTGCTGCTATCCAGTATCTCATAAAATTAAAGCATGGTCGGTAATCATTCCTACCAATATCTGTACTTATCTGAGATAGTGGTTGTATTTGTTTCTTTAAAAAAAAAAAAAAAAAAGTTATCTTCTCCAGTGTTTGGTCTGCAGCTACTCTGAGGAGTAGCCAGCAGGCCTGCTCCATTCCTCTCTCCCCCTCATTTTTTTTAAAACTGGCAGTGCTTCACAGAACTGCAAAGATGAATAATGAAAAATCAGGCTGGTCTGGTATGAGGTCAGCATTATTTATTGTTTGCTAGTCACGATTTCTAGAGCTGTCACTTCAGTTCATGCTGCCACACAGCTGCGATAATGTTAAATGCATTAAAAACTGCTTCATTTTTAGCTTTTCTTTATTTTAGATTGATCAGATTATTAATTAGATTTTTCTGACCCAACTGGGACACCACAGAAAGAATGAGAAAATACATAACTTTGAATATTGAAGTTAGGGACTTACCACCTCTTTTTAAGTGGAAAGTAGAAAGTAAGCGTGGCTAACATTAAGCAAAGCTCCATTTTTATGCCATAGATATAGAYCTTCCTTAGAAATAAAGTAAAATATGTAGCTGTCAATTATGAAGTTGTCGATTATAACCTTAAATGGCAGAGATCATGCCTATGATCTTAAAAGTCTGCTCTGTACCTGGCCCTGTGTTGCAGTAATGCTAGCATCATCTACTCTGAGAGGCTGACGATGTAAGCTCCCTGACTGCAGTACGAGAAGCGGTGGTGTGCCGCCAGCTGTGACCTTCTCTCTGCTTGTGCCCTCCGGATGCCGTGTGTAGGAATTTGTGCRGGAAACGCTGGCTGAGGTTGGCAGCTGACCCGGTCAGGGGGATGGCCTGTAGATTGGCTGTATTCCCTTGGGGCCAGACTGCTAGATTGTCTCTACGGACACCAGGACCATAGGCTATTGCGGGACAAGATGAGGTGCAAAAGCCTTGGATGACTTGAACTAAAAAAAGGGAGCTTTCTCAGGCCATCTCTTTATTTGCAAGTAATGTGATCCTGTAGGAGCAAAAGTGTAAAGCAAAGTGTGCTATACACCTTTTAGGAATGCTGCTTTGGTATAGATCCATTCTGCTCTAGATGAAAATGCCTGTTAGCAGCTGGAGGGCTGTAGGCAGGCTCCTGGATCCTGCCTTCTGTTTCAGTTTCATCTAAAACTGAATCCAGTTTGCTCTAAACCACTTTGTGATGTGAATCAAACACAGTAGGAGGGGATGATCAGGAGGTTCACTTTAAAAGCATGCTTCTGATCCAAGCTCAAGTGTTAATGTGGAACTCCTTATTTTGCCCCGAGTTCACTGCTGCAAAGACAAAATTGAATGTTGCTGCTTTCATTTTTTTTATTGAATAAAATTCAGTTTTGCATAGGCTGAAAAGCTGTGAGTTGGCCCTGCATAATTAGCTTATGTATCCCCTTTGCTGATTATCAAAGTAACCTCTAAGCAGAGTCAAATCTGTCCCGTTTTCCTCATGGTTGATCAAAATTCCTGACAGATACAATTAATTTTCAAAGATGCAATACTTACAGTGCAGAGTGAAATAAGGGAAACCAGAAGTTGTGGGATGTAGTTCTGGCTTTACTGTATATTCACAGAATTATAGTTAATGCTAAAAGTTAATGAGAGTAACTTGTTCCTGCTGAGTTTGTGTTTTTGTGTGTACATCTTTGGAAGGAATACTTATTTTCCCCACATGACAATCCTGAATAATCTCTACGAATACTTTAAATGTAGCAGCTGTCAGGTTACGCATTTCTGAATTCTGAGCCACTACAGTGAAATGGGACAACATATATATCTTTCATGCAGGTTCTTGAAGTTCTGGACAGCTGTTGTTTGCTTGTGTTTTTATTCTTGACCATTTGCTACCATAGGAAGCCTTTTCTACTTGTAGTGCAGGCTTCCTTCTCCACCCCCCCCCCCCCGAGGATTCTTGCTAGATAGTGACGAGATCATTTTTTATCTCTGCAGGAGATCGTTCCTTAGCTTCACGTAACACTAAATTACGTGGGCAAGAAGACTATTCTGCTCAGAGAAGCCAAATTCTTTAAGGGAGCTGAATTCTTCAGCTCTTAGGTCTTTGAGGAAGAAAAGCCGTTTTGTTTTTTCATGGACTGAGTGTTTGGGGATCGTTCTTTTGTCTTTTAGTGCACTGGAAAGGGATTTTATATGGACTTTTTTTAATCTGTAAACAAAGGAAAAAAGTCTTGGATTTCTTCAGGAGCAAAAGACATGGTATTGAGAAATCCCATTGTTTACTCAGTGAGGTTTTCTCTCCTCCTTACTGTGTAACATGTGTGGTCAAAGCCACTTTAATGCATAGTACATGATCTCTGAATCCATGCAATATTTTAATGGTTGGGAGCCCCTTGGGTGCCTGGGTATTAAAGCTGGGTTCCCAGTAGCTCATCTATTCTATTGTGAAGAAGTGCTCTCTTGCAGTGGAGTCTCTCTACAGAAGAGTGGCACATCTGTCAAGCTGGGAGAGGTTCAAAGATGGGGAAAACACTGGATGAGTGTAGTACCTGCTTGCTCTGCGATTAATTTATGTTTGTCTTCCACACACAGCTCAAGTTTATGAAGGTTTATGATGAAAATATAAAGACAAACATGTGAATTTTTTCCAGTCTGCTATGAGTAATTTTTTGTAGTCTGCAGAAGAAGCCATTCTGGCTTAAAACTTGCTAAAAAAAATCTAGGGGTTAGTGTGTTGTTTTTTGTTTGTTTTTAACTCTTCATGTACTTTGATCTTCAAAGATTTGCAGACTTAATATGACAATGAAAAATGAGATAAGCATGGGAGACGTTTCTCTTCTATGTTTAGGCTATAGCTAGCCTTTTAGTGCTTTTTTTTATGCAAAATTTCCATCAAATCCTGAACAGACAACCCTATTTGGTTTTATTTTCTAAAGTCTTTCCTTTTTCTTCTACCCTTGTGATTTGATCAAAGATGATAAACAATTGTTACCAGCCAGCTTCAGCTATTTTACTAGTGGAGCATTTAGAAAGCAATAAAAATTGTTTGCTTGTCTTTATAGAAAAAGAAAAATAGGTGTCCATCTTGCTTGAAACACCAGTCAGCCAAGAAAAGAACTTCCATTACATGCTATGATTTTTAATTTTTTTTTGTGAACAGGAAAAAAATAAAGCTTATTTGTAGGAGCATCTAAAAAGCTTTCTTAAATATCATATTTTAATTTCAGGTGCCTTACTAAAACAGAAAAAAGCTTTTAGCACTGTGAGACCACTCTTAAATCCTCTGCGTATGTGTACGCATATGCATGTTGTTATAAGCAGAGAAAGTGATATGCAAACAAATTAGCTTAAAGAAAGAAAAATGTTTAATTTTTTATACTTTATAGTTAAACTGATATAATGTGAACATGCTTAAAATAGACTTGGAATTCTGTGGATATTCCCCAATTGATTTATTTCAGTACATACATTTGCTAAAACCAAAAACTATCTAATGTAATACAGGAATTAAAGCCCTTGTTGAAACAGTCAACCAAAAACACTGTTTCCAAGTAAAATATTTTAACTTACTACCTTTGTGAAGAATGTGCTACTTTCACTCTAAGCAAGAACTTCTTGGAAAGCTGCCTCTTACTGATGAGTTCTCAGAATAATTTACTTCCTCACAGTTGAAAATATGACAAGACCTACAGTTTTCAAATGACATGGTTTCAGAGTTTTTCCTAAGAACAAATAGAGATTATGACCCATTCCCCCAGTCAGAATGAAAACTTCGAAATGTTGCTGTCTTGGTGTTGGTTTCTGCAGGAATCTTGCTTTGGTGCTAATCTTTGTAGCAGAGGATTCTTAGGCCTAGTAAAAGCACAGTTACCTTTATAAGGGGGATATAAGCTTAAAAATTCTGGTTTATGAGGCTCTAGTTTGGCCTAGGTAAAGGWGGGGATGGTGTGGGAGAAAATTTTTCTGTCTTCCTGTTAATCTAAGCCTGAATGGTATAGTGGTTGAGGGTTAGGTCTGGAAGGAGATGACTGTAATATCTGAAAATAATGTACCTTAAGCATATTAACATTTGTTGTTAAGTGTTTCAAACATACAGTCTAAGGTGGCCCACTGATACTGTTATTTCCTATATTCATGGCTGTGCCATTGACTGAGTAAGTGTTCTCCTTCTGTCCTTGGTATGAAGAAGAAAGCTGAAAAAAGTTGACTGTGACACAGTGAGCCAGACCTGGTGATTTTTCTCCAGTCCACCCTGCCTTCTTTTTTACTAGCAGAGACCATACTAGTTAACTGTGCAATTTTGTCTCTTTCCTTAATTGGAGGAGAGAGGAAAGCAGTGATGAAATTAATTGGGAGTATCCTATCAGGGAATCTTTGAAAAGCAGTAATTTTGAGTGAATAATGCAAATAATACTGAGGCTTGCTGATTTTACAAAATTGCATCTGAATAAGCACATGGTAGTGTCTATTTTAAGTGTAATATTGGAAGCTTTGAGTATCTTTTGCATATTCATCCAGTGAACTAACAATATACTATAGTTTCTATAATTACTATAATTTCCCATAACTCTTCATTGGTTCAATTAGAAATTTAAGTCTGGAGATGGAACAATATTTTTGTTTCTCCATGCTGATTCAGTGATCATTAAGGGTATGATTTGATTGAAAACAGGGAGAGTAGAAATCATATTGGCTTTTAAGTTTAAAATGCATGATTGATAATAAAGAAGGGTTCTATTATGTTCCTTTCCTTGGAAGAGCACTTTAAACATGCTTGAGGTCAACATAAGATGATGGGCAATCATCTATGTAACATAATGTAAGCTTTTGGAGTTTCTTTTATTTGTTTGTTTGTTTCAATGATAATTCTTAAATTATGAATATATTTTTTTGAGGAAGAAATGTGGAAGCAGTGTCCCATAAAACAATGCAGTTGATGAGATGAGGTTTATGTTAGTAATGGTCTTGAAACAGTGGTAGTGGCAGAAAGGGATATTAGGCCAAATTGTATTCTGTTAGGTGAATGCAATACTACTGACATAGGTAGTGATCTCCAGCTTGAAGTAGAACTTTTGTCTAGGGCGTGCATCGGCTGGTATCTGGAATTGATAAGCTAACATGCCAGCTTCAGCCATCAGAAGCAGTGTCTTCACAGCATGTGTGAAGTGCATAGACATAGAACTTCCCTTCTGATAGGGAATGCAAGGATTTGACCCTCAAAATGACTGTGCTCTCAGATAAGAAGGATTCCAGACCCCCACAGCCTTCCAGTTGCATGGACGTTGCAAAGGTATATTTACTCTGAATCATTATTTTTGTTCTTGTGCAAAAATAATGTGAAAAGGAGTGCTTCTTAGCCTTATTTGCTCTTTATGTTCTCACATTTCTCAAACTTTTTTTTTTTTTTTTTGGTAGCAAAGGCAAGTATCTTTCTTCAGCTTCTTCAGCTTTTCTATATTATGAAAATCCTGAAGCTGTCAAGTCATGGATCAGCAAAATTTCTCAWGACTTTCCTTCCTTCTTCCATTTTTATAGTTCCCCTGTCATCATAATTACTTTTTTTTTCTTTGACAGTGTATTACATTTTCCTACTAATATGATCGGGGTATAGTCTAGTCCCCCACAAAGATGAAATGGGCAATTTTGTACTTTGTTTTTTGACATGTTCTTTGAGTGAAATGTGTGCAAATTGCTTCCCAGAAATGTGCAATTACACTGTTAGTTTCTGTCAACCTTTTCAGTTACATATGCTTCTACAGTCTATGCTCACCTGAGTAATTAAGAGTTTAGCTCTGGAATCCATGCAGTTTGCTGCCCTGGCACTTCAGGGTGTAGACCACATCCATAGCTGTTAATCTTTTGCTTAGTATGTTTGCTGGAAGTGACGGCATTGCAGATCCTTTTCCCTCAGGACACCTTTAGCATCCCCCAGTGTCTTTGCAGAAATAGCCAGAAATACATGTTAAAATGCTGCAGTAAGGTAGGTGAAGAGTAGCTGGCTAAGTAATAATGAAAATGTTTCGTGGAGCACTTTGCAGTGGTGCTTGATGCCCCCTTTTCTAAGTCCCTAACCACTTCTATACTGCCATATACACTGAAAGGATCTGCTCTCACTAGTGGGAGTTACAGGGATCACATGTCCTTTTAAATGCATAGCATTATTTCTGTGTAATGCTTTTACTGCAAAGTCAGTGTTGCCGGCTCTTGCTATTGGGTTGCAATTATTATGGTATTTGGTCTTTAAAAGGCCAAGTTAGTGGAATTTGATCACTTGAGTATGATTACTTGAGAATCTGTGTGTGTGGTTTTATTTGTTTATTTTGTTTTGTTTTAGTCTTTGAGAGAAAAATCTAGGCTATTCAGCTGAAAYCAGGAGCTTCTGTAACCCAGTTCCCCTCCATGCCCTCCCGCTTAGTAGAACTACTCTTTTTTTTTTTTTTTGAAGTCAGTCTCATGAGTGTGGGGACCTGGCTTCTTATTTTTTTATTAGCCATTCTGAATCAGGCATTTACATTTTCTAATGGTTCTTGTGCTATGAAGTTACTTTTTTCACTAATAAAGCTTATGGTGAAAAATTCCCAAGCTCTGTTTTACCCTCAACTCTCCAAATTGGGATAACTTAGACTTGCTCTTTGATAGGTCTTTCCCTTTTTCAGTTATCTATATTCCATTTAAACATGTAACATTAGGCACTTAAATCTGAAAAGATTGGTAATAGGTAATAGACTGTAACATGGTAAGATTTGTGAAGCAAACAAAGTTTGTGGCTTTCACCTTCAAGCTTCTTCTGAAGCTTACTGTGTTCAGAAGATCAGTCTGAGCCAGCCACCGATCCGTAGTAGCACGTTGGCATTTCAGAGTGCAAACAGCAATTGATTCTCATTTAGGTGTTTTATTTTTAGCATGGAGGAAAGTAAGGAAATGGTGTTGTGTGACCACTCATCCTGCATCTTCGAAAGCACCTTTTTCTTCAATGATTGTGTGATTTAAGGCTATGGTGATATTGCTAGTTGTACCATTTACTGCATATTAAATGTTTAATGGACAAATGTCAAGGCCTCTTTGCCATAGGATATGTTAAGATTCAGCTCCCTGTGCCTAGAAGTTTAGAGACCAGTGCATTCAAATACAAATAGATGATGGTCCTTGGCTGAAGCATAGGATTTGATGTCTGCTTTGAAACTAACTTCATAAGAAACTAATAAGAGTCTGAAGATGCAATTGATGCTTTTTATTTTAAAACAAGAATATCCTGACTACCGTTAATTGCCTTATTTGCTTTTGATATGTCATCAAATTGGTTTCCTTAGTCTGCCATATTGTGGTAGACCATGCAGCAATGTTGATCTGAAAATGTGTGGCCTTTTAGAGGTGTGTGTATTTCAGTTTAGATAAAATACAAAAGAAAACAAAGATTTGGTGTAACTTGACATAACCTGATCTTAATTCTACTCTTCCAATTTACCAGGTCGCTCCCTTTTAGAGAAGGAGAGGAGAATGTAAGATGTGTCGTTTCAGTTAATGAAACATTGGCAGTTTGATGCATGATATATTATCCAATTGAAATTAAGCTCTTTATTATATATTCTGAGGTTATTGCCTTGGTTTTCTGCACAAAATAGGATAGCAGACTTTCCTCCCGTTTGCTCTTGTTCTTGCTGTCACCTTTGCATGTAGTTTTATTGTGTTATTTATATAAGAATGTGTAGTCTGTGACCTGGTTTTAAATGAAGGCTGCTTTATGTAATCTTTCCCTCTGGTGATTGAAAGTTTGTTTATTGATTTGTACTTTTTGGTCCAATGAAAAGTATCATTATTGTACCTTTTATATCTGGGCAAACTGGACCTAAGGTGCAAAAAGGATTTCTCACAAGTTAATCAGTGGCAAGAGTTAAAATCAAAAACTGGGAGCATGGATGCGTCTTTCCCCTTCTGAGCCTTAAACCACTTGGCACTACAGGTGTCATTAAGATGGTGCTTTATAAGTTATACTTATTATTTTCCAAAACACTTTGTTCATTCTCTGTCCCCACTAATAGGATGGATGCTGAATGTTGCAAAGGAATTCAAGGTGCTATGTTTTAAAATTTTTGCTTTATGAGAAAAAGGTATGCTTAAATCATTCAGAGAGATAATGCATCACGTCTTAAAAATCTTTGTGTGCAATATGCTGTATATCTGAAGTTACGCTTCCTTTTTCTCTGCCTTGCTCCATTTTTATTGTGCTTTACAATTTGAGACATTCATAAAAATGTATCTTCATTTAAATGAGTTTATAATATTCAAACATTGCTTTCAAAGTTATGTTTGAGGTTTAAAAGAGGAATGAAAGAACTTTGAGTTCTGTCAGATGAGCAATATGAGCTTGTTGAAGATATCCTGTGTGAAATACCTTTTTGCATGAGTTAGAGACTTCCTGAGGACTTTGCCTGTAAAATTTGTGTTTTTTTGTATTCTCTGCTTGTTGCATTCCCTTCCAGTTCATTTTGTTCTTATAATGTGAATGCATTTCCAAGCAAACTGGCAGTGTTTACAGTTACAGTCCCTAGTGCCATTTTTTAATCAAACACATAATAAAGTGCTAAATAAACCATTCCCACCTGCATCAAACTCTTTATGATCTGTGTAGGGTATTTTGTAATTTATTTACCCAGGAAGACCCAATTCATCTGCACATCTGGTTTTCAACCCAGTCCTGTTTTTTATCCCATTTCCAGCTGGTTGATGCATGAGGAGGTCAGATGGCTTTCCTGAGGACAGTGCAGTGATTCAGTCTCAGCTGGGATTATACCAAGCTTTGTCCTTTACTGTAACCACTTGGCCACACCACTCCTGAACAAACTAGTCCATCTGCATTGTTGGCTGTAATGGAACTAACTGCAAATGTCACTTTGGTTTATAGTTTTGCTTGTATTGAAATATTGTCACTTTTAGGAGTTCAGAAACACTACATCTGTTCACAACCTGCTTCCATTCCACTTTGAAGAGACACAATTTGTTGTGCTGGATCTCCTTGCTGAATTCCAAATGCTTCCTAGTCTTGCAAGGTCTGAGGTAATGATCACTGGCTTTGCTGGTTTGTGTCACTCTGGTGCATTTCTTCAGAGCAGACCCTGTCTGACACTCCTCTTTGGGAGTGGAACCCATGTTTTCGCTCCTGCATACTGTGGAACTGGTGCTGTAAGCCTCTTAAAACTTCTTGTTGGTGAGATGTGCTTCCTCTGGAGCTTATTTTTTTACAGCCACAGCACAATGTTAGAACAAGACATGCAGACTTTATAAAGGACTTCCTTAAGTGTGCAGTTCTGCACAAGCACCCATGAGTTGCAAGTGTGAGGAAACATAGTATCATTGCATAATTGTATCCAATTTGGTCTTGCTTTGGCTTCTTGAGGGAAGTCGAAAGAGTTCTAGCTTCCACTTGTTATAAATTTCCTCTTGTCTTGGGTTGCCATTGGGTTGAAGCAGGATGACTTTTAACACTGATCCTCATGCGTCTCCAATAGCTGCAAAAACTGCAAAGCTCTGTACAGTTGAAGTAGATCATGAGGCTTTTTGGTGCCAGTCCTGTCTTCTCTCAGAATTCCAGTGGGACCTTGTGCATTTCACTGGATGAAACCCTCAAAACAGTGCATTCAGTGTTGACTGCGCTGTCACTACTTTCCAGGCACACCTTTCTTCCTACTTCTGCAAAATGGTCTGGATCCTCCAGGTTGACTGTCACAATAGCATAAAAGCAAGTGGAATTTGCCACTAGCCATAAATTTCCATCACCAGTTAAAAATAGCACAGATGCATTTGTGACAATCAGAAATATTTCTTCTGTCCCCAAGATTTTGCTGCTGTCTCCACTTTGCCTCCAGCCCTACCCCCCCCCTTTCCCTCCCATTATCTTTGCTTCTACATTGCTGTCCAGATACATCTGCGTGTTATGGTTAACTACACTGTAATAGCCACAGCTGCCTGGGTCAAAATCACCAAAGGGGGAGATTGTTTTGCAGCTCAGATGCTTATGGAGCTGCCAACAACAGCGTGCGTGCTTTGTCTAGGAGAAGGAAGGGCTGGGAACAGTAAGCAGTCAGAAAAATCTTGTGTGATGCCCAACTATGCTTGCTTGTTAGATTACTCTGTTACAGCACTGAAAGGGAACAGAGAAGATAAATTTCCGGTTAATGCCCTGAATGCACTTCTGTTAAAGATGACGAATGTAGTGATTTCATGTGCAGGTTGGCATTACTTTTCCTTTCAACTCAAGGAAAGGAAACTTTGTGTGAACTGAATGAAAACTTTCAGAATATTGAATCAAAGACTGAACTTCTTTCTTTCTTTCTGTTGTTCGATTTTTATTTTTTTTTGTTCCAGCGTCTTAATAGGTCAAGTCTCCTGACCCCACTCATTTCTGATTTCCAGCTGTATTGATCTCCAGTCCTCTCATTCTTAAGTATTCAAAATACCATGTATCAAGTAGCTTTCCAGCCCCCCCCCCCCCCCCAGCAATCTGTGATATGTATAGGGACTGTTGCTGCTGGCTGTCAAATGCATCTTCCAAAATCTCTTTTCCTACTCTGGCGTTAAGCAATTGTTTTCTTGGCTTAAAAACTGAAATTTAAAATTGACTTTCTGGAGGCTAGAACAACAGAGCATGATGATGATGTGATAAAATAGACAGCAAGGAAACATTACCAACAATAGTTGTTGGTTGTGATTTTATACAGTAATTGGTGGATCATATTCTGTGCATGTAGAGATGAGACTTGGAATAATGGATATCCTGTAATGAGAGCTGCTGAAACTTGCAGAGTTATCTTGTTCTGACATGATCAGATGAGATGCTGAGGAGGCAGCAAACTTTTTTTTTTTCCTTCAGAAGAAAATAACTAAAATTATAGAGTTTGGAAGCCAGGAAAATGTCAGGAAACATTTCATATTTTTGCCCTGTTCTCCCTCTCACTTAGGATCTGCCTATCATCTTTACTGGCAATAGGATACTAGGCTTAAATAGAATTTTTGGTCTGACCTAGAATGCCCATTTTTAGGGCTTGGAAGGCCAGTAACTTTGTCTAAAATGGAAATAATCAGTTGTGGAAATGTATTTGTTCCTGGAACATCCTATCTTACAAGCAGCAACATTACGACTCCCATTAATAATTAGAAATAATTATTTAATAAATTAATAAATAGCCATTCAAGCTGAGTCATAAATAGTTAATGTTGTCTTTTTTGCAAGAATTCTGAGTCCCAGTGTTCTGTCATAAACTTTCTAATTGCCAATCTATGTTTCTACCCTTTTTTGTTTGTTCTTGTGCTTGTGTTCTGCTATGGCTTGGGCAATTCTCCCTAGATGTTTCTTCCCAGTGCTGTTCTGTTGATACTAGCAAGTATGCTCAGTCTCAGCTCCCCATTCCACTAATTATTTTAGAGTGGATTTTTTGTTTGCTTTGTTTGTTTGTTTTGTTTTAACTTTACTTGGTTCCAGGTAAATCCCTCCTCTAGCTTCTCCCTCTGTGTTAATATTTGATCCTTTTGAAGAAAGGTAAGGCTCTCAGTATGTCATTTTTTTACTAGTACAAATTTTCCCTTTCATCCTGGCCCAGAAGGTGTTCTCAGTCGTATGAAAAATTGAAATGGATGCACTAAGAAGTATCTTCTCTGTCTGAATCCAAAAACCAGCAAAAGCATCCTCGGCAATCAGGTTATCTCATCAGCAGGTTTGCAGCACCACAAAAAGTTGAAACTCTGCTAAAACATCTGTTTTCTGACAGGTTAGGTTGGCTATCCTTGAAGTACACTTCCAGAAAAAGGCTTCTAGTCCATACCAGTAAGAATCCAGCAGGCTGGGGATCAGGCTGACTGCTAAGCGGAAAAGTTAATGGTTTTTGTGAATGCACAAAGCAGCCACCTGTGTGCTATTAGACTGTGGAAATTAGTCATTTGTCTGGTATAGCTTTTAGTCTGACAAATTCTGGAGGTAATAAAACAATCCTCATTTTTGTGGGTTTTTAAGTCCTCTTCCCTCTTCTCTCTCCCCCCCGCCCACCCAAATGCTGTGCATATGTCTCTCTTAACCGTGCTGATTTTGCACTGTTGACTGAACTTGCTTATATCAGCTTGTAGAGATACTTTTCCCTACTTATAAAATGAATTTCTGAGGGAAGAATTCTGTTATCCTTTGTGCTTCCTCTGCTACAGGTCTATACACTGAAGTTACAGTCCTAAAATCCTGTATTGGGTTAATTCAGTGTTCTTTCATTCTAAAAATGAAGAATTAAAAGAACATGTAAGTAGCCCCTTTCATGGCTACTTTTCTTCTTCAAATCGGGGAAAAAATCAGGCAATGATTATAAATCAACCAGTTTGATTTTAAATCGGTGTGCAGTCCTTTGACTTGAAGATATACTCCCTTTTTAGAAGCTACAGAAAGTAGATTACAGCTCAGTAGATCTGTTGATATGCAGACTGAGGATTAGGGGGGAAAAAGTAAACTGAAGCCTGCTCCTTGAAAATGTGCCATTAGTTCTAGAGAGATTATATCTCTTTTACTGTCAGTGAAGTGTTCCTTTTGCAGAGAAATTCCTGTTTCTTCTCTCAGCTTCTGCTTACAGAGAGAGGAAGAACCTAAAAGAAGTCATCTTAGGAGAGCTAGGACCTGAAGATGACTGGTGCCATTTTAGATCTGCCAGTTGTTGAAGTGCATCTCAGTCTCTTATGCTTTTACCTAATGCCTCTTACAGTATCTACTTTGAGCAATAGAATAAGCTGCACAATAGTGTAAAGTCGCAATCATGATTAGGAGCTGCTGAGATGAACAGGGTATTTCATACTACACAACTGTTGTTTCAGCTCTCTTTGGGTTAGTAGCGCACAGTGGTTGGTATGGAGCCTGTAATCGTCTCCAGTGAGTCAAGGCACTGCTGTTGTGCTTGACCTTGCAGAGTTTAAAGCAGCAAGATATCTTATGCTCACTAACAACGATGTGTGTGGTTATGGTTGTCAGGTCCTTGGCAATTAAATGCAAACCTTGTGGGTAATAACCACAAACAATGTTTTGTTCCCTAATAAATGAAGTAAAAACTAGTTAATGTGCAACAGCATTGTGGAGAGCTTGGTAGTATTTTATAAAGAGTTCTTTTTACTTTGGGGAGGTGTATGAGCTCTGCCTTCAGGGCAGATTATTTGGCTGAAAGCTTCTGCCTAGTAGGATGGCATTAAGAGGTTAAGAACCTGAAGAAATATGTAATTACACGCAAATATTTTTCATTCGTGTGTTGCTGGTCATTGGAACTCCATGAAGGGTTTATCTTAAATGACAGAGAATCCAAAAGCAGTATTTTCAGGCGTTTGTCTGGGTTGTTTTTATCAATTACAAGAGAACTTGGAGAATAAATGGGCAGCTGAGGCCCCCTAGTGTCAGCAGAAGTATACTGTGCTTCTCAGGCACAGCTGCCTCAAAATTACTATAAATTTCACTTAATGCTTTCCTTTTTGACACAACCACTTTTTAGGCTGAAGTATCTCATGACAAGCTAATTATTCATATTTGATATCCTTACTGGAGACATGAATTTTCCATCAGTTACTTTATTTTTCATGTTTTCTTTTGCCAAGCTCTGCCAAAAGTGAAAGAAACAATTGAGTTTGTAACCTTTATCATTAATATTTGTGTTGTGAACAAAAACTATACAGGAAAATTGAAGGCCCGTGACATAAGTTTCTACCAAAACCATATCTGCACCCCACAGTTATGTGGGCAACACTACATAGCTAAAGGCTTCTGGTGCTGTGATGTATTTATATATACACACACATACATCAAATTTATATATGTGTATATATAAAAATAAATAAAAATTGCGGGTGGGGGGGGAGGGAGTGTGGGGAGAAGGGCCAAAGGAGGAGGAATGAGATGGTTGTGGGGTTTTGTTTTGTTTTTGTGGTTCTTAGCCATGTGGTTTTGGTCAAATTGCTAAGACCTTGACAATCACTTCCAAATGC
Source organism: Apteryx rowi (assembly GCF_003343035.1). Classification (NCBI taxonomy): domain Eukaryota; kingdom Metazoa; phylum Chordata; class Aves; order Apterygiformes; family Apterygidae; genus Apteryx; species Apteryx rowi. The sequence goes on along the minus strand of NW_020450738.1, from coordinate 2,733,455 downwards.
CGTGATCTATGTTACAGCAGTGTGGACATGTGTTAGGATAGATTCCTTTTGTGCTTAGAACTTAAATCTATATGTTCATGTTTAGTGTAAAGTGGTACAGGAAAAAGGCGAGAGACCAGAGAATAACTGCTTTTAAGATAACTTATTGGTCCTGWTAGTCTATAATGAATATGTATCTTTTCAATATTTCTGTGTTGCTGTAGTATATGAATATCTGTTGGAATTGTGGCGTTTGTTGAAAGATATCTGTGTATCTTCATGACAAAATTTTGACTTTTGCTTATTTATGAACAGTGGCTAATTGAACCTTAATAAAGAAATTAATTTGAGGGTTTATTCAGCTAGTTGGCTTGTCTCTCTCACCAGCCTGTAATGCCCCCCACTTAAGTTTGCTGTTGCACAGATTTTTTAATGAGTTAGAGAAAGAGGTGAGCCTTGGCCAAAATGCTGTTGTATGTTATGTTTTAACAATCAAAGAAAAAATGGGGATGCTGAGTTGGGCCCTGATATGTTTTGTTGTCTGGACTTCCTGTGAACCAGTTTCTGCAGAAATAAAGTTGCCAGTCTTGAAATTTGCTCAAAGAGGGGAAAAAAATAAAGAAGATTAAATAAATAAATAAATAAATAAAGGGAGTCTCTCTGGGTAACATTGCACCTAGGCCTTAGGTTTTTACTTTGAGTGCACTTTGGAAGCTTAATACTGTTGGTCTCTGTACAAATTCCTCTTCACTTCTGGAAATCAGTTTTGGTCACAAAAATCACAGTGCTCAAGCATGTAATCCTTATTAGAACTATCAGTTTTAATGGTGGATGGTAACTTTCTCAAAAGTACGTGGTCATGTCAAAATGGATTGGCTGTTGAACTTCATTGTTTCTTTCTGAAGAAAAGAAAAGATAGAGTTGATGCTTCCAAGATTTTAAAAGAAAATATGCAGAAAATGGAAGTTTTCTGCCTTTTGGTTTTGTTTTAGATGTTGAGATTACGAAACACCATGCTATAGATGTGATCCAGCAGTTTCTCTAATGTATCTTCTAGATGAGCTCTCTTTAGTGTCTGAATTTCAAAAACTTTTGTTCAGTTAAACTTTTATCTGAAGATAAATAGCAGACATAGGAAGAGCAAAAAAAGAGTTTTTAATTAGCTGAAGAATATGTCACAGTCTGTATCACAGAGAATATGTTATCATTTGTTGCTGAGATAATGATTTTCTGCTGTTTTTAAGAAGCAATTCAGAGTGAAGAAACTTAGATCTGGGATACTAAGTTGTGAATGGCACTGAATGTATCCTACCATATTTAGTATTGATCCTTTAAATTGTTCTGGAATGATAAATGTCTCACTTTTGTTTTTAATCACTGTGGAAGTCTAAATTTTTATGAATTAAAAACGGAAACATTCAGTATAACACGTTCTTTTCTTTTGCTTACAGTTCTTCAAGGATTTTATGCATAGCATATGAAGTTTTGCAGGGCTTGCAATATATGAACAAACATGGAATGGTCCACCGAGCACTCTCTCCATGTAATATTCTTTTGGATCGAAAGGTACAGCTACAGGAATGGATTATGACTTATTTTCTCTTGCTGCCAACCAGTAGCATGCTATGTTTTGTTTGGAGACTGGGCAGTATAATCCTTCTGATAAAACTGTGTAGCTGAAAAGGGTGAACTTTTTTGTTGGCTTTTTTTTTGTTACTGAAATTTTCCCCCTGTTTTCTAAATTTCACATGTATTTCAGACTTTATTTGCTTTTCCTTGTTCCTGTGCTGTTCTATTCCAAACCACTCTTTTTACCCTTTTCTTCATAAGGTATTATTCCAAGTCAACTTGATTGTCACTTTGGTAAATAGCTACAAGTTCTTCTTAACAGTTTGAATAGGAGAATATTTTTTGGTCCTTATTAATACTTCATGTGTTTCATATTTTTTATACAAGTAACTTGATACTTAACCTTAGCTTTTAAGATATTGGCATATTTCTTTGTTCACATTAAATTACTAAAATCCCAGTATCTGTCAGTTCCCTCATCACAGACTGTTGGGTTAGCAGCATGGAATATGGGTTCCACTCATAAAAGACAAGAGCAATTAATAGAGCATAGCTCTTCTGGACAACCCCTTTCTCCCTCTTCTTCTTTACTGAGCTTGGGTATGATAGCTAGATCCTTCCCTTGGAAGGCAGAAAGAAAGGAGAAGGAAGGAATGAACATTATTTTTACCCTGTTCTTGGATAAATGACTTGAAAACAAAAATATCATAATGCTCTGACAAGCATAAGTACTTAGGATTTTAAGGTAGCCCTAAAATCAGTAAAAGAACAACAGGGAACCATAAGACCATAAACTTAAAAACTTCTTCCTGTCCTTTAAATTGGTTGCCAATGTAACCTTTGCTTTTACATCATCTGCAGGCTGACTGACTGTAATTCAAAATCTAGAAAAAACAATCCCTCAGTTGAACTTCAGTGCCTATTTTTTAATATTTTGGTTTTGGTGTTATCTTTCTGGCTCTACAGAATAAGATTAAGCACCTGGAAAACTTGTGGGCTTGAAATACATGGCAATAGAGTTAAGGGGAGGAGGGTAATAATGAGCTGATGGGAAAGAGTGGAAGAGCAAGGCTGGGTAAATGGAAGAGGTAAGGGAACAGTGATGATACTCAGTGAATTTTATGATTCAAACAGGTAAAATATTAATAGAGTATTTAAGCCTTTTTAATTTACTGCAAATATACAGTAATTTTAAAAGCTCTGACTTGTTTGTGTTCCAAAGTGTTTACTTTATGTTCTTAGAAAGTAAAAACATTGCAAATAAGCACATTATTAACCTCTAGTGGAGTTTTGCATAATAGATGAAAGAGAAATTTAAGAGGGTGACCATCTGTGGATATGTTTTCCAGACATGCAATTGACATAAAAATATCTTTTTTTTTTTTTTTTTTTTTTTTTTTTTTAATAAAGATTCTTCTAATGCCAGATTCTGCTGATTTTGATATTTTTTTTTCCTTTTCAGGGTCATGTCAAGTTGGCTAAATTTGGACTCTACCATATGACAGCTCAAGGTGTTGATGTTGATTTTCCTATAGGGTAAGGATGTAGATGTACAGTACAAATATCTCAGGGATATATTTTTTTAGGAAAGATATTTATGTTTTGGGGAGTCATCTTCAAAAATGTGTTGTATGTGCCAGGATCTTATTGTATATTGCTGTTTTATTTCATATGCTAGATAGACCTCTTGCATAAAAGCTTCTCGTAGTGTCACCAGAGAGCTTCTGATCTGAGCAGATGAAATGAATGACAGGCAGAGGAAGGATGGATTCATGCAAGCATGTTACTGTAGTTGTGTAATGTTCATCATTCTTGTCTAGATTTGCTAGACTTGCCTTGAAATGCTAGTAATCTGTGACTGGGACCAATTCTGGAGACACGACATAATTTCAAATTTGAGAAGGACAATCACTGCTTCCTTTGCTATTTCACACCTGTTTGTTTATTGTTCTATGAATTATTTTCAAGTTATCTTGAAAAGTACTGTCTGGGCAAAGTGAAGTGAGTTCACAGGTTTTGTTGCAGTGTCTCCTTGCCACTTTTTGTTTGTCTTGTTGTTTACAATCAAAATACATAGCTGATCTTAAAGGCATGCCCAATAACAGTCATGATGTTTCCCTTTAAAAGTTGATTTCTGAATTTTTAAAAGTTTTATCATAAATGGTTGACTGAACAAGCTATAAATGGTATTTTGAAAAATGTAGCAGGTAAATTTCCTCAAAAACTTCTGTTACTTTTTTATAAATTCAAGAGTTATTTGATTGGAATGCTGACAATGGAGGAAACTCCTCCCTCTTATTGCTTTAGGATACATATGTTTAGTCAACTTCTGTTAAAACTCAGTATACGTTTACTATAAGATACATAGGAATGTACTATTTTGAAAGTTGCTGTTGTTTACTCTCACAAAAAGTACCACATTAGTGATTAAAATTCGACCTTTTATGTAATAGACTATTTGTTTCACAATTGCAGTAAAACTCTGCTGGCAATGTATGTGTTTTGACTAAATAAAATAGAACAGTCTGCATTGCTATGAATTCTAGTTTCTCAGAATGCAAACTTATTTTGATTAATGCAACTGAAAGTAAGGTTTTTGGATAGACAGGTTACTACTTAATGCTGCTGTATCTTTCTAGGTACCCATCATATCTGGCACCTGAAGTAATTGCACAGGGAATAGTCAAACCAAGTGATCATACTCAGTGTGAGAAGCCTCTGCCTTCTGGCCCTAAATCAGATCTGTGGTCTCTTGGTRTAATATTATTTGAGCTTTGCATGGTACGTAAGAGAATAATTCTTCTCTTGACTGGGACTCTTGGGGGATGGTTACATTCAATTGATTCCTTTTCATTGTGAGGTTAATGACACTTTGCCCATCAACTGAGTACAAATATCAGAATTTGTTAGTGTTCCTACCTGGCCGGTGCTGGTGGTAGTTCAAGTTACTGGACACATATTGGGTTGGTATGAGTATGTGTGTTACCGTGAGGGGCAGCTGCCTGTTAAGCCCCAGCGATATGATGGCATGATCAAACTCTTAATGAGGAATGGATTTTGATTTAATTGTGCTTTTGAGCATGAAATAAGCGTTGTTGTCATACCCTCCTTCCTCTTGAAAAGGATGAGAAACTAATAAAATTTCTTTACTATGAGAGCAGCACATGGAGGGGAAGGGAGAATCTGTCTTTTTGCTAGAATTTAAAGAGCTCTTGGAGGGCGTTAAGAGTTTATTTGGAAATTGCTTATTTAGTTCTAGAAATTCAAATAAATTATGACAACATAATCTTTACTATTTATATAGGTTTAAACTGCACTTCTTTCATTCAAAGGCAGCAGCATTCTATATGGAGGCATGATCTGACAAAGACCTTAGTATTGATATTTAATGTCATTAGATAATTAAATTGTCTAAAGACTGCATGGTCGAGAACCTATTTTACATAGTGATAGATCAAGACATTGAAAATGCTGTTTTGTACATTCTGCTCTACTGTAAATTTGCATGGTGTTCATAGGTTATTATTTACTATTTTGAATCAGTATATTTTAAAAATGCAATAATTTTTTTTGAAATGCTTCTAAACCAATTTCAACCAAGCTTTTCAAAACGACTATGMAATGCAAGCTATGACTATTACTGTGTTTAGTAATGATCTTTGTTCACATTCATGTTCATGTTCACATTGGAATAAATATACTTTTTGAAAGCCTGTTACTGAATCAAGAATAAACCTTCAGGTTTGCTAAGGCACCTTTTGGGCTTTGTTTTACATATTTCTTGGGGTTTTTTTGCATTTGTTCCTTTTAAGTGATGCTATAAATGATACATATATACATATATTTATTTATTTATTTATATATATATATATATATATATATATATATACGATGGCTTGAAAGTGTTCCTGGTATAGTTGGGGTAAATATTGTTTTGTGTTCTAACAGAAAATTTTCGTCAATCTTCTAAAATTCATGTGTAGAAGCTTATTCTAATGTCTTTATGTATAGACGGGGGTGTATGATATCTTAATTTTTTTATGGAGTAACATTCAACTGTTGATTTAATTTTTTTTATTCACTTTAGGGGAGAAAATTATTCCAGAGTTTGGAGATAGCTGAAAGATTAAAATTTATAGTTACATTAGGTAAGTAGCACTTTTTTTTTTTTTTTTAAGTTTCTAAGCAATTCTATAATCAGAGCTCTACAAACTAGTCAGCTTGTGATGCTCAGACCTAAGGCACTTTACTTTTCGTGCTTTCATTTCCAGAATTAAATAGGCATTTGAAATATGGTTGCTTGATTAGGGAAGGTGCAGAGATGTGTGCCAAAAAAATCACTTTGTAGAGGAGTCATGAGGAAAAGGTGTTAGAGGAAGGGCAAGCTATGGAAAAATGTGCTCATGAAAGGTTGTCATTTTGATGGTTATTTGTTCTGTATTGCAGGAGGTCTCTAAATGAGTCAGGAATTGTGTGAAGTTAAAGAAAACTGCTACTGCATTAGCAATGTTTATGTACCAAGCTCCAAGCAGGGAGAAGCAGGTCTCAAATAGTAAGACAGAAAATAAAAAGAGGGCTGAGAAGGATATTATTTACTACATCCAGGCTTTTTTTTCTGGTTTCAGCTACAAACTATAAAAGTGTTACTGTAGACATGGAAATTTTTAACTTAATGTAAGTCTGGAAATGGGACTAACCTGTGTTTTTTAAAATTTGGTTTGTTGTGTGGCTTGTATTTAAGTTGTGGGGAGGGGAAGGGCATAAGCTCACAGTCTGAAGCTTTATCACTAAGCTGTTAAATTTATCCAGAGCAAATAGTAATACTTCTGAATTTAGTTACTGTCAGTACAAACATCTTTTTCACTCAGCAGCTAGTGCTGTGGCACTGAGATTCTCACTGTTTTGGTATGTTATCTGTTAACAAAACAAAGCTTCCTGAAGCATTACCATCCCCTTTCTTCAAGCTGAGTGTAAGTTACCGCTGACCTTCATCTGCTGAAAAATGTTCCTGACTTGGGAATTATTTTCTCAATGATGCATTGAAAACACGCCATAAAATACTGCTAGTATTACAGCACTGCAAGTAGCGACAAAGTAAAAAGTATTTAGAGCTATTTTTAAGTTCTTGCAGTGKTTTTTTTTGGTTTTTTTTTGTTTTTAAGTGGAAAGAATGTTTTAATTTATTTGGCAGAGACTGACAATTTAGATTTACTAAGCCTGCAAAAGACTTCCTCTGCTAATTTAGATGTACTACTTAACTTTCTTAGGCTTCAGGTTCCTCTGTGCATAGGGGATGATAATATTTTCCTTCCTGATTTTGAGAATTCACTTTCAGATGATGTGACAGTGTGCATACAAAGCCAAAGTTAAATGCTTTGTATGGAGGTGGGGTTTAATCTGGTATCCTGCTTAGTTGGTATCACTTTTTTTCGTGGTCTTTAACTTTTACTCTTCTGTTTGTTTTTTTGAAGGCTGTGTAGATGATATTGTAACTGTATTAGCTGAAGAACATGGTTGCCTTGATATTATTAAGGTTTGTGGAACTAGTTGACTCTTCCATGCTATCTTATCTGGAGTATTTTATTGCTGTTGTGTTACATGGGATGTAATATATTTTTTAACTTTTTTAGTCACTTGAATTTATTGCAGTATGAAAAATACTTTAAATATTAGGCTACATATCTCAGATTTCTTCAAAATACTCAGTGCTGGCAATGCTCATTCTTTTCTAAATTGTTTTCAATCCAAGTAAGTTTTAACACTCACTGGATAGTTTCTTACCTATTTTTTTAAATACTGTAAGGTTAAGTATTTTTCTCCTAGAAATTTTGTCTTCTACCAGGTCAGCTTTRCATGTTCTGTGTACAATATATGATTATACAGTACACCTGCCCTCTCTCCCACTACTTCCCCCCCCCAACCCCCCAAAAATTGATTACTGAATTTTGGTGCTTGCATATTTTGAGAAACTGTATAAAAGGATTCTGACTTATTAGAAGGGAGTTCCCAGGTGTTGCATTGTTTCAAACTGGATGCAGAAAATTCAGATTGGAAAAAAAAAAATCTCTATCTGTTGTGAATTTAACAAATTTTTTTCCCCCAAAGYGAAGAGGGAGATTACTACCCTGTTTGAACAGCTGTAGCATTTTAGTCTGACACAGCTAACCTCATAGGTGTGGGTATGAAATTTCATTGCTTTCAATGGAATAGCCGGTGTGTTAAAAGTTAAGTATCTGCTAAAGTGGCTTGCTGAATTAGGACAGCAATTAACAATCCTCCTCCATATTTTTCTTTATGCTCCAGGACCTTTCTGAAAATATGATAGCTCTACTGAAGAAATGCCTCACATTCCAGCCTTCTAGGAGGCAAGTATTCAGTTCAAATGCATAGTAGACCGTGCTGGGATGCTACTTAAATTAGAAGACCTGCTGCTGAATGTTTTTCAGAAAGCTGACGAGTTGTGTTACCCTATAAGAAATTCTTAGTTTTGTTACTTTGTATCCTTTGGGGGTGGGGGGGGAATGGAGGGGGGAGGGGGGGAATCAAGTGCACAAAACCCTTGAGATTGAATCAGAGTATTTAGGGGGGGAAACTCTTCAGTAATTTCTAGTTTTAAATTCACAGCTTTCACTGATTCCATGTTTAGATGTTGGTGGTGGTTACTGTAGCTGTGTTGTAGCCAGAATTAGGGCTGCTTTCTTCAAAACTCTTCTTTCAAAATACTTTTTAATTATGTCAGTCCACCACAACTTTTTTCTAAAAAAACAAAGTAGACTTCTGTTCTTTAAATCAAGGTTTTATGTTTTCTTTTTTTCCGTCTTTGCTTAGAGGAATTAAAGGGGAATTAAAAAAAAATAGTTGCTATGTACATTAAATGAAGATAAGATTTGAACTGGGGCTCTAAACAGACTACCTGGTGTATTATGTATTATGGATTGAACAAAACTGGTAGATTCTCTGCTATTAAAATTCTCTGAAATTCAATGATCATTTAAAATAATTTGTTAATATTTATTACTGGAGTGGGGGTGTTTCTTACTGACAAAGTTATATTTTTGGAAGCACTTTGCACTTAGTGTTTTATTGTCTTTTCTTATTTTAAGGCCAACTCCAGAGGAGCTGCTGCATGACAGTTTGTTCAGTGAAGTATCCTTGGCATACCCTCCCTTTTGCAAACCTGCTGGTCTGTTCTCCTCATCTCCGAGGTGTGCTAATTTAACGCTTCCTGAAGACATCACTCTATTATGTAAAGGTAAAGGGGGATATTGAGATGGGTTCCATTGGAGGGGAAAGGAAAATAAGATGTTTTGGAGTTTTCTTCGAATGCTTTGTTGGAGAGAAATTGTTGAATGGGATAATATTATATTCTTGTAGTAAATTGTTTAATAGGAATAGATATGGACAAACATGTTTTGAGGGACGTGTGCGAGTCAAAGGAGAACATCCTGATTTTGTGCGTTGGCCTTGGGAATAAACAGGCATCATTAATATTCAAGTGCATTCAAGTATTCAAGTGCAGCTTGGGATATCAGTATTGGCTTTTGCCTTAGTAATCTGGACATTTACATGGACAAGGTAGTTCTTTTCACTATGTTGTATTGTGAATTGGTAACTGGATTCTGCTGGGCCATATCATGCGCTCTTCCCCTCCCCCCCCCAAATATTGGAAAATAAAATCCTCGTGAAAGAAGTCATGTTCTAGAATAAGATTAGAAATTTCTGAGTTTAAAACTAGAATATGCTGAAAGTGTTAGCACTCTTCTTAAGTCCTCATCAACTTTTTCTGATGAACTTAAAGAATTCTAATTGCTTAGAAAATCTCATTCCACAGTTGTGGTGGGGGGTTTTTTGCGGGGGGGGGGGGTGCTAAGATTTTACCCCTTGTTAGTGTGTGTATGTTATGTGAAGGGAAGATAAATTAGAACCACTCAGTATGAATCACTAGTTTCTTATTTTTACCCTTAGCTCTCTGTTGTGGTAGAAGTAGTTTGGGGTTTGTTTGTTTTGTTTGTTTGTTTTTTAAGGTAGATGCACAGGAAGCTGAAGTCCACCTTTTAATGTATTTTTCTGATTTGTTTCTGATTTGTTCTGTTTTCTGGCACCAAGGGAAATTGCAGAAATGCTTGCTGTTTTTTGTTTGTTTGATCGTTTGTTTGTTTGTTTTTTCTCCAGACCTCTCCCCATCTGCCCTTTCCTTAAATCATCCTAAAGGGCACTGCAAAAGGAAGGTCACTCTTCTTCTATTGTCACATTATGGTCTAGGACCTTTCAAACATAATAATCTGTTTCCAACAAAATGTGTTTAGAGTGATAGGAAAAAAAATAGGAGATAACTAACAAGCTGTAACTTTTTATTTGGTTTCTCCTAATAGATGAAGATAGTGATTACCTAGCAGAGAGATCAATTGAAGAGGTTTATCATCTCTGGTGTTTGGCTGGAGGAGACTTGGAGAAAGAACTTGTCAACAAGGAAATCATTCGATCAAAGCCACCTGTCTGCACGCTTCCCAAGTAAGGAAAGAGAAGCACTTTTAGGGCAGTAGGATGGTGGAGAAAATCAGGGCTTCCAAGAAAATAATTTGCTTTGGTTTTTAGTTTCAAGACCTCTCTTTGTGGAAAAATTTTGAAAGTAGTATTCTTGAGCAGCAGGGAATCATTTCCCTTCCCCTCTTAATGCCCAGTTTAAGGCATTATTTGAACACCTTATACCTGCTGTCCATCTGCACTTCACATTGCTTCCTGAAATTTGAAGAAATGTAGGTGAAATGGAAAATAATAAACTGAAAGTCTCTAAATGCAGCACTCTTTCCAATAGCATTAAGTTTTACTAAAAATGTATCACTGCTTGAATGGTATGTTTTTTAGTTGTAATTTAATTTAATAGGTTCTGTAGCAAATTCTTACACTCTGAATTCTCTTTCACAGATCAGCACTGCTGAATGGTCAACTCATTCCTTCAACAATCAGCTGTTGTTTTAAAAATTCTTAGCTTTTTTTAATGGCTTTTAATTCTGTTACCTTTTAGTCATTACTTTTATACTCCTGCTGCATACGTGCTGAAATCTTATGAATATATCAGTGTCTTGATCCTGCAATTTGATCTTAGTAAGCAGAGTGATTTGTCCATACAGACCAATTCTYGGCGTTTGAGATTTAGAAACACATGAAGTCAGTGTGTACAACCAACGTGCAACTTCTTCAAAAAGAAAAGGCAGAGCTAGATTTTAAGTGATATTAGGGTGGGCAAAAGTTGTATGACACTTTGAGTGATTGCCCATTTCCATACCCACTGGTGAATGCATTTACTTTTGAATTTCATGTGGAAAACATTTTTCATCTTACTAATTATCCTGAAGGTGAGACATTCATTCAAAAATGCAATGTAACTTCATCTTCTACAGGACAAAGAAGGATATTATTTGATACTGAGAACGTTAGCTTAATTTCTGGAAATCAGTTTGATGCTGTCTGTTTTTAAGATATCACCAAATGGGTAATTTGTGTATGCTTTCTTGGATACGTTAGTGGTCCTTCAGTGGACTGCAGCAGAGAAGGGCTGGATTAGATTTTCCATGTTTTTGCCATGTGAGAAATGGCTTTCTAATGACAGTGACATTTTATTTTTGCTTCTCATGGTAAATGGCAGTCCTAGTCTGTGTCAGCTCAAGGAATAAAAGGGACTATTAATCTCATTACTCCTCCTTTGCATGCAAACCAAAGTTCTAGAAAACCTAAAATGTGACTTTTCCAGTAAAAGCTGTTTGAATATTTTAAGATGATTGTACATTTCCTTGACGATAGGTTTCATGCACTTGATAGCAGGTTTCATGCTACACAGAATCAATACAGCATACTTCTAAGAACTAGTATTGTATTTTAGAGGAGAAACCGATTGATGTAAGTTTTTTGTTTTGTTTTTTTTTAACTCAAGTCCTACATTATAAAATGACCGGAATTTTTCCCCCCCTTTGAAGCTTTTTATTAGAAGACGGTGAGAGCTTTGGGCAAGGACGAGACAGAAGTTCCCTCCTAGATGACACAACTGTGACTTTGTCTCTGTGCCAGCTCCGAAATGTAAGAAAAATACTGTGCACAGGTGCTTATGTCTTCACTGCAGAAACATTTCTTTTAAAGGGAGTATGGAACAACTCCTGCTGTTCCTACAAAAGGGCAGTATTACTAGTATTATTGGTTCCAAGAGACGACTTTCTGGCATCTGAGTCAGGTTCTGATTTGTGTTATTAAACTGCTTGGTCTGCAAAAACTTACTACATTTGATTTCCCGGCCCCCACCCCCTTCCTTGCCTTCCTCCATCTCTCCTTCCCTCTTTTCCTTCCTCCTTTTCCTTATTTTAGCTACGTGGTTTGTTCTTATGGATCCCCAATTATTCTGTAGTACCTGATATCCTGTGCAATTGCTAAACTAATTGTGACAATGAGTGACTTCTTACGTTCTTTAATTGCTGTCTGTAGGTGGCTCCCAATATTCAAAAGAAAAATCAGCTCAATTCACTTGAAGCGTTAAAATTGAATACCAGGTTTCCAGTATCTGTTGCTAACCTTTGGAATGTATAGCTAGTTTTCAAACAATTAGTTTGAAAGATCACTTCAAAGCATTTTTGCCAAAATGTGGTCATGCAGTTTTTTTCCATCTTCAGTAGAAAAAAAGATATACAAATGATAATTTATAATTTTACCTTCTGTGACAATCAATTAAAAGATTTACTGTATATATCACTGAAATGCTTTTATTGTATTGTGTACTGAAGTTTCATTTTGGGGAAGATGCAAGCCTGAACCTCGCAATGTTAGCTGAAATATATTTTTAAGCTTATTCAGCCTTTCAAACACCTTCCGTGGAGCAGAGCATGATGCTTGTAATCAAAAGAGGATCAGAGTTGAATGAACTGAGAGTGAGCTGCACTGTCAGTCTCAGGAGGGGCTGTGTGCCTTTAAGTTAAGGATTGAACTGCAAAACAGAGCACTGCAGGGAGGATGGTATTAAACATTAATCACAATGCACCAAAGATGTCTGAAAACTTCAGGCAAGAGTCCAGACTTGCTTCTCTGTCATCTTTCCAGAGAGTGTCTGTATTTCTGTGTGGCTTCAGATGCTGCTAGTAAAAGGAACTCAAATTTGCATAACTCTTGAACTGATTAAAAAAGTTAATCCAAGTTCTGTAGTTGCTTTGCAGCTGCTAGGACAGGAAGTCTGTGCAGAAAAATGAAAAGAAGAAACTGTTTAATACTACTGATCTATTAATACTTGGCCCATAAAAGCTTTGTGTGTGTGTGTAAGTCTGTGAATGAGGTAAGAGGGTTATCTTTAAGCAGAAGAATTTCCATTAACTCTTAAAAGTCTGTAATAATAAAACTTTTAGCATTTAAGGCTGTATGTTCCTTTGCTGATTGAGGACTGAGCTAATACTTAGTCAGATCTCAGGGCAAGTTACTAAATTTGACAAATGAACTGTGAGGTAATAGTTTTCATATTCTACTAAATATTTCCACTTGAATTCTGAGCATCATCCTGATAGTGAATTTTTATTCTGAATTTCAGAGACTGAAAGATGTTGGTGGGGAAGCATTTTATCCATTGCTTGAAGATGAGTAAGTGTGTGTGTTTTTGTACATATATCAGGCACTGACCTTAGAGTTATTAGTTGTATTTGAGTGACATAATACACAGCTGGACAAGTGTCTTCCAAAAGCAAACCACGCACGTCTTTGTTCAACTTTTAAAGTCAATGAGAGTTGAAGAGCCCTCAGCACTGGGCCTTAACACCAAACTGAGAAGCCTAGCCTGCTGCTGTGTCCTGAAAATCTTGAACTGAATCAACTATTGGTGCTGAATATTCAAAATTATCCATTTATACTTGTTTCTGACTCAGAAATGTATCTCAGGATATTCATTTTGTCACAATGAATTGTATTTGTTGCTGTTCACTATGACTTTCCTAACTTTTTTCCTAGTCAGTCAACTTTACCTCATTCAAATAGTAGTAATGAGCTGTCTGCAGCTGCCAGTCTTCCTCTGATCATCCGGGAGAGGGACACAGAGTACCAGCTAAATAGAATTGTCCTGTTTGACAGGCTGTTGAAGGTATGGAATCTTTCTGATGCTGGATAATTGAATTTGGTCTAATAGAGGATTTTTAAAGGATCAAGTAATTGAAAAAAGAAGCAGAGATGCAACAGACCACAGTGGAAAAGGAGGGGAAAAAGCTTACAGAAGTATAAGATGATTGAAAATAAGAATTTAACAAATAGGTCTTTTTACTAGTAATGAATATAAAAATAGTCTTTAAAATAAGCCTATAAAAATAGAATCAGAGTTGCTAGTAATACCTGTTATTTACTGAAGAAAGTACTTCTGCATCCTTTATTTCCTAACAGACTAAACTATTATAGGTGTAAATGCACCTGTAAAGTTTCTGCATTTCCAAGCAGGAAGGTATTCACAAGCAATAGCAGTCATTACTGTGACAGCACCATGTTTAGAAATACTGATTTTTATTGATTGATTTTTGCTGAGGAGAGCAATAGCAATCCTTCCTGCAGAGACAGGGATTCTGACTTAAGAATGCAAGAGAGCTGGCACAATGCTTCATTAGGTGCAGTACTTAACAAAGCAAAGTTGGATGCGTAGTATGAAAAGAAACATACAATGAGGAAAGAGCTTTCAGTGAAAAGCTAGCTTGCTCACTTTCTGGTATACTAAAGTACATGAATGCTTTTGCAGGAAGGAGGGGGTATTTTAACAGTAAACAGTAGTGCTCCATCCCAAGCTTCCAGTGTAGGAATGAAACTTGTTTGATGTAAAACTTGAGTTTGTTCTTTGGACTGACAACATTTGTCCTCTGTGGGAGAGAGATATTCTTATTCCCAGGGCTGGAATTTGGATTGTTTCGGTGACGCGGTAGCATTTTATGCTATTAGTCTCTTCTCTTTGAAGGCCTATCCATACAAGAAAAACCAAATATGGAAAGAAGCCAGGGTTGACATTCCTCCTCTTCTGAGAGGCATAACCTGGGCTGCACTCTTGGGTGTTGAGGTAAGGATAATGGGATGGCATCTACAGAAGTTTCAGTTGGGAAAGGAGTGGGATAGGAATGGGATTGACACAGGAGCTGGGATGGATTTGAAGATTTGGTGGGTAGAACTAGTAGGATTTCAAACAAAATGAAACATGAAATTGTGTGAACAAAGACAATGTTTAGACAAACTTGCTTCTTGCTTCTACCTTTATTTGATTTCAGAGAACACATATAAACTTCACTGCCTTTATATTAAATTTTGATTATGGGATGGAAACATAGAACCTATACAACCAAATTTTGCTAGATTGTTTAAATACAATTGGTAGTTTAAAAGTTTTTTACCTTCTGCCCTGTCAGCAATAGCTGGGCGAAACAGGATGAAACCTACCAAAAGTTTTTTTTTTTCATCTGTCCACCAATGCACTTCCTCCAGAGACTGGAGAATGAATACGTTGAAAGGTATTTGAATGAATAATTTGAATGTTGTCCTTTTGGACAAACAACTTAGAAAGGGATGTCCCAGAAATGAGGGCTTCTCAGAGACATTGTTTGACCAACAGCTTGTGTCTGTCCTGTTTGCAGTACAGCAGAGAGGTTCTCACAGATAATACATCCCAAATTATTTAGGATATTTAGCTCAGGATGTGATATATACTGAGTGCTCTATACTATGGCCTAAAAAGATGTAAAGGAAAAGATGAACTGCTGGTCAGGTTTGTAGCTTGGGCCTTGGGAGATGATTCACTTTTCAAGCTTCTGCTTACTGTTTGTAAAATAAGGGTAGTATTTCCCTGTCCAATAACATTGAGGTAAACTTGTTAGCCTGTACTTATGTGAATCATAAGTCAGATATGCTCTTTGAGAGTAATGTATATTGGTAATATCAGTGCTCCTTAATAGGTAGCTGAATTTAGTGCCTTTACAAAGAGGATGTCAAAGGCCACTTGCAAGTGACTGAGGTGCACACCTAAATGAGATTGAAGGCTTCAGTTAGCTTGAAAACTGGATCAAGTGCATGTCTTTCTGCATAAACAGAATTGAAAATCACTGAAGATGGTACTGGAGAAGTCACAGAAAGGTCTACGTGGCCTGAATTGTAAGAGAACAAAGATTGTTAAATTCTGCAGTAGGAATGTTTTGTTCTTTAGGAAATGCAGTATGATATGTTATCAGAAAAAGAGTTGATAACTGAAGCACTTGGCAAAACCAATCAACTTCTGTATGCCAGTGTGTACATTGTAATTTGCAATTATATTAATAAGGGCTTTCTAAATTCAGATATTTTTGTTCCATTTATAGGGTGCCATACAAGCAAAGTATGATGCCATTGATAAAGACACACCGATTCCTACAGATAGACAAGTAAGACTTTGTTTGTTTTCAAATATTGTCATTTGAGTTAATGCAAAATCTTTTCCACCAGTGGCAAAGTCATGTTTACTACAGCAGGTGTGGCAGATTGTTATGAAAGGGTTCCCCCCAGGCTTGTAATCTCATTCATGCCTCAACAAGAATCTCACAAAGCCTATGGGAACAAATTGTTTAACTCAAATTATGTTATAACATGTGGAAAGTGAAATCCTCTGTTACTTCAGAATCATTGATTCTGTAGCAACAGCAAAGAGCAAAGTGCTGTGAACAATGGTACTGATGTAGCACTAAAAGTCCTGTTTTGATCAAATGCTTGTTGTGCCTGTTGGACTTGGTACCAGATAGTGTGTAGTACTCTGAGATCCTGTGAGCTAAGCTTGCTTTAAAGAAATGGGTTCTTGAGCAAGTAAGTTCTCCAGGAAATACTGTCAAATAGCAAAAAGATGTCACAAGCAACAGTTTTCCTTTCAGCTGGCTGAAGAAATAGTTTTCATCACATTGTGTGCTGTTCTGAGAACTCTGATTATCCTTAGATCAAAGTGGTATTAACACCTAAAATGATGTCAAAAGTTGGGGCAGAAAAACTGTAACTGCAGTCTGCTTTCTGCTTTTTTTTAAGGGCTAGAGCCCCATTTTTTTCCCCAAGTATGACTCTGAATTTAAAAAAAAAAAAAAAAAGTACTTTTAATCTCTGAGTGCAGCTTTAATGCCCTGTCCCTTTCCAGTTTTGTTTTGTGAGTGTGATGAAGAAAACGGATCATGTTTGTGGTGGTGGTCTGACCTGTATTCTTTGGCTGCTTTCCATCTGCAGTGTTGGAAGACTGCTGTAGTTTGTAACCCCAGTTATCCTGATTTCTCTTTATTTTATATGCTTGGCTATGGTACAGATTGAAGTTGATATTCCTCGTTGCCATCAGTATGATGAATTACTGTCATCACCAGAGGGTCATGCAAAGTTTAGACGCGTACTGAAGGCTTGGGTTGTTTCCCATCCTGATTTGGTGTACTGGCAAGGTGAGTCTGACAAGTTAGCATGATCAGATAATTAACTGGAAGGCTGTACCAGTGGCTGACTTAAAAACAAGCTCCTCCCATAAGCTTTTTTTGGATTGCTTTCCTTTCTGTTTCTTTTGAAGAGTGTGTCTGTGAGTTATTAGAAACTTAAATCCTAATAATTTATACTGAGTTTGTAGTGTAAATTACCCCTCACACTCTAATATATTTATTTTCTTAAGTTGTATTCCTCCTTAAATTACAGTAACTTTATTTCAAAAAAAAAAAAAAATTGTTACTTACAGCTGTTCAGATCAAAGGTAAAACTGCAAAAGTTACTGAGTGAGTTCCTGGGGCTGTAAATGGCATTTCTTGAAAGCCGTGGCAGAATAATCAATTTAGTGCTGTAGTTTAACAATTTGAAATCCTTTTTTGCTTTCATGCGTTTTTCACRCTTGTTCTCAGCATAATGTGCAAAACCTGAGGCTGCAGGTATTATAATTGATATAAAATATGTAAGTTTACATGATAAATTTATGAATTTATCTTATACTTTTACAAAAAACAAGACCTTCATGCAGTCTCTTCATAATACTTCTCTCTTTAGGTCTTGACTCTCTCTGTGCACCATTCCTGTATTTAAATTTTAACAACGAAGGTGAGTACCTTTTTCTGCTGGGAGTGAGGGGAAGCGCAGTCTGTCACTTGTAGCTAGTTGTATGTAGATGTGTGTGTACCTGCTTATAGATGGAATTTTTCAGGAGCTGCAAAGGAAATTTAAAGCTTCTCCTGTTGCCACCAGTCAAAAGAAATGGTCCATTATTGAAAATGATTGTGGTGTTATTCTTCAAGCAGGGGTTCAACAACAAAATACAGTAATCAGTTATACAATATGAAGTACAAATAGCCTTGACTATAGAAAAGCAAGAAATGCTTCTCTAATACTTATGCTTTTCAGTGAAGCTGTAGTTCAGCCTTGTTTAATGTGAATATCAATGTACTAACTGTTGACCTATCAGACTAACGTTGTTCAGAAATTCTGACTTTGGTTTTAAACTCTTAAATGCTTACCACGTTTGAATATGTGGCCTTTATCTTCTTAGAACCTGATTTGTTGAGAATTGGTTAGTCCAGTCATTTGTTCTGTTTTGTAAAATCTGTGTGGGGAAAGCTAGTTTCTTAGAGCAATGACTCCTATTACTCCAACTGTGCGTCTTTAAAAACTTCAGTCAACAGGGTTTTGTTGCTCTTGGACATGTTACTATCAGGTTGGGTTGTAGAGGCTGTCTTTCCTCCCACTGAAGCAAAATATAATTGTAGTGAGTTATGAAAAATTTTATCTTCCAGTTTTTTATTACTTTGTTTTACTTTAACCTAATTGTGCATGTTTGGCTTAGATAGTGAAATAGTAGTTTTAACACTAGTAAAGTTAAAACACAGAATTTGCTTATAACATGAACTTGTCATTTTTGCTRTAAATTTGACATCTTGCTTAGCACTTCCAAAATGATATAGATTTTCTTTGAACAATTTATGACAAACTTGTATTTGTAACCAAGATGTCTTTTTTTTTTTTTATCTGTGATCTAGCAGCATGACTAAGAATTGTATTAAAATAGATTGATTAATTCCTGGGGAAAAGTGGGGAAATTTTTCCTGGGGAAATCTGTGGTAAAAAATGTTTTTACCCTCTAATCTTTACTTCATATGTATGTGAGGAGTAGTTGGGAAATTTAAGATGCTTTTGCTCATCTTTCTGACAATATTTTAATAGTATTCTGCCCTGTGTTTTTCCTCTGAATTCTGTCTGTATCTGAGCTGAAGCAAGATTTCAGATGAGAGTCTGTTGTGGGCATAAGCCAGGTACAGATTCTATAGGAGAAAATGTAGAAGAATGCAACAAAGCAGTTGTCCAAAACTACCTCTTCTAAAATTTTATTCATCACGGGATCCTCACATTTTAATGCAGATATTACTATGGCTTTTCATCATCACTACTTTGTCACTGAGAAGAAATACAGGAGTAAACTGGGAGCATATCACATCCAGCCAGTTTTCTTTGTTACTCAGTGACAGCAGGAGACTTCTTTAGGAGCTTTTAAAATCCTTTAATGAGAAATGTGCCCTTTTTATGTTTTCACAATCATTCTAATGTATAGAGTGATTTAATATTTATGCTTGTTCTCTGCTTAATAATGAACACTTTTAGGTATACATATGTTTCTACCTCTGTAGTAACATCCCTTTTTCTAATTCTTTCAGCTCTGGCATATGCTTGTATGTCTGCTTTTATCCCCAAGTATTTATATAACTTCTTTCTAAAGGATAATTCTCATGTTATTCAAGGTGAGTAAGTCTCTTACTTTTTTGTATCTCTTTTATGAGAGGTAAAATTAATTGTGGATTTATAAATACGATTTTTCAAGTGGTTACAGAATTGGAACACAAATGGAATCACACTGTAGAAATACCTACCTGTGTCTTTCAAATGTTTATTTTCTTACATAAATAAGCACAACAGCTGTGATAGAAAAACAGGAACAGAATAAAGTAGGTGAAGCTCTGGGCAGGGGAAAAACCCAAGTGCATGAAAAGATATACGCTGCTCTGTGTAATATCCAAGCTAAGAGTCAGTCAATTACACAAAGCTATGAAGTGAGAAAATAGCCTTTCTGGTGTTATACTGTAAAGACTTACACTTCGTGTGATCAAAATCATACCGCCACAGAGAGCTGTCTTAACAGAGAGGGGCAAGGAAGAGGAACAGTACAAACTTGAAACTCCTTGGAAAGTGAAAGTTCAGAAAGTTACAAACTTGAAGGGCATTACTTACTGAAGGGAGATAATGTAGTTCAACACAGGACAGGGACTGGAGAACTCAGGAAGAGTGTTCCAGCAGCTGTATAGGTAACTCAGAGAAATTAAAACAGTGTCTTGGAGGTAGATATCTGTTCTATTTTAAAATCAGTTGTAAATTTCATGGAAAAACAAAGAAGAAATTGTCAAGAACTAGAAAGCCACCTTGGCACTATCCGTGTTGACAAGATAATTTGTCTTGGAGTTGCTTTTTAAAATTATCAGGGTTTTTCAAACAGCTTTTTCCATTTTTTAAAAACTATGTCATACGGAATGGTTTTGATTGCAAGCAATTGTGAGTGTTTGTTGAATAGCTGGTTTCAGCATTGTTTGCTGTCTTTGCATTTCTTTTAAAGAAATGGTCTTTTGTATACAACATAAACTGATAGAACTCCTCAGCTTAGAAACAATGTCTGTCACTTCTTTATCCTTAAAAATAGAGGAAATTAAGAACTGGTCAACAAAAATACAATTAGACATAAAAGCAGTTACATGATGGAGAGTGTGGAGAGAACTAACATGAGGCAAGAACACAGTGGTTAGGAGAGTTTACTTAAGAAAAATGATAGGTAAGAGACATTATGAACTGAATATATAAAATAATGAATAGTGTGGTAAAGCAATTCAAGAGAACTTGTTTGCATCCTTTTGTCTGTAGAGTAAGAGTGCTTGCTGGAAAGAAAAGGCAGTAAAGGTCTAAAGACGAAAAGAATAATTATACCAAATGTTCCTTTGGAACAAACTGCTTTAGACTTTAATAGCTTGGTAAAGACTTTTCTCAAGGAGGTATGCTCTTACATAAAATAATAATTTTGCTTTCTAGAATTCCCTGCTGTTATTCCCCAGAACCTTTACAAAAGTTAAGAATATAGGTCAGTGTGGTTCTGTGAAACAGAGTAGTCCAGGGGTTTCTGAGTTTGTGCAACATCTGATATCATCAAGGACTCAGGAAGACTGGACTTTTTAGGATTCTTCCAGTATACTGATTTAGTCCGTCTAGTGTCTTATGCCAAATACCAATGTATAAATACAGTTTTAAAGAAAATTTCTGTATAATTTCTCTGCTTTATTGGGTTGAAAGAAAGTGTTAAAAATGTATCATCTGATTGCCTACAGCAATTTTAGCTTATCTTCCATATGAGGGTCAGTGGGAGGAATCTTTCAAACATACCTCATTTCTGAGCCTGTCCTAAGCAGTGAAGGCAGCTGTTTATTCTAAGCTTATCAGACATATTTTCTTACAGGAAATAGGATGCAAGAGCAGTTAAAGATGTTTGGATATGGAATGCCCAATTATGCGAGCAAAACATTCATATAATAAAATCCCAACCAACAGCAACTGACTGAACCTAAGTGATGTGTTTTCTTGAAGGAGTGTACGTCTTCAGTAGACCCTTAATTAAACATGTAATCCCACACAATAATTATATTTCATGAACCTGGCTAGTCAAATAAAGATGGTATTTAGCAACCTGTAGTGTATCTGTACAGAACCACTCTGGGCACGAATCTCCATTTAAAATAAATGCGCTTTGGGGAAACTAATTGTAAAATTGTTTTCATCAGTGCCTACAGCTGAATGTGTAGGATTACTGGTTTTCTATACCTTGCTTGTGATTACTGACTGTTTAATAGAATACAGAGAAATGATGATGCAAGACTCACCTTATTGGCCTATTGATAATGCACTGATTTGGCAAACTGAGATGGGAGGGTTTTTCTWTTTTTCTTTTTTTTTGAAATTGAAGGTCTGCTTGCAGTGTAGTATGAACTTAAGGTATAAATTCAGTTATCTCTCTAACTTGTATGCATGTGAATAAGAATATCTTTAGCTTGACAGTGAGATAGCATACTGTAAAGATGCATAAGCTAGCTGTGAAATAGTCTGGCCTCGCTGACATAAAACTCAGCATGGGCCTATTTACCCACTTAACTCCTCAGCTGGGTGCTGCTAGGGCGTCTGTGGCATAACAGAGATGCAATAGCAGAGAGGAGGGACTGGTGCTTGTATGGTGTCTGATGCCTGAAGCAGTGATGCCATAGGGGTTTAGTGTGCTGTGGCTTTGTTTTTCCAGCTTAAAAAAAAAAAGTTAACTGGATGTAAAGTTCCAAAAGGCATCCTTTTTCTTCTAGTGTAATTTGTAGTAGGACTGTGGCTGTCACCTTGGGAGCGTGGAGAAAAGGGAATTACCACCTGTTATGAAATTGCAGTGTAATTGCCTCTGCATGTTTATTCTCACAAAGCACATGACAACGTGGACAAAATTGGGGGGCGGCAGGGAGGGGAGGGAAGTCTCAATGACTGTATTCTCCTGTCATCTTCCAATTAAAAGCAAGTAATATTCCGGCTACTTCATTAAATTGTACCTTTCAGCATGATGTGTTATTCTGAAGATGTAATAAATTAGATCTTTTACAGTATCTTTCTTTCTCTGTTCAAAAAAAGACAAAAGAGGTTGCTGGTCATGGAAGTAGTAACCTTAAAACTTGCATCAACTTCTGGGTTGTAAAATTAGACATTTTAGGAAAGAAACTGCACAATACGGTTTGAGAAGTATAAATTTTGTGTTTCCTCAGAACAGTTTGGTTCTTAGAAGTCCTTGAAACAATGTTCTAAGTTGCTTCAGTTGATATCATGTGGCTCACACTTATACTGAAATGTATTTAACTTTGCATGTCAAATATACATTACAGTCTGAGTATGAACTAAGTAAACCATTGTTGAAAATTCAAACTGAGAGGTACTAAGGAAGAGAAGTGAAACCATTCTCCCTCTGTTGAATATAATGATGACAAGGAGGATAGCAGTGGTATTCACTTACTGTTTTGTTTTGGGTAAAAAAATTTTTTCCTCCAAAATTAGTGTTCTTCCTTTTCTACAGGTCTACTGTGAATTAGCAGGATGTGGTGATTTGCATTTTTGAGAATGAATTTGAATTTGCTTGTCATTTCAGAATACCTGACAGTGTTTTCTCAGATGATTGCATTCCATGATCCAGAGCTGAGTAACCATCTTAATGAAATTGGCTTTATTCCAGATGTAAGTGCTAAGGGTTCTTATAAATATTGTTCAGAGGAGGTAAAAAAATTGGAACATGAGGGCAACTAGAATGAGATGCCTTTCAAAACTGTTTCAGCAGCAGTTTATAATAAGCAAGACAGTTTCATATTAATAGACCTTTCTGGGTACACTGATAAAATGGTAAAGTTTTGATTATTGTTTTATATACTTCAGTCCTTCCCATTCTGTTGGCATGGTAAATACAACAAAGATACTACCAGTCAGTTATTTTATCTTTTAAGATCAGTCTGTAAATTATATAATTTTATTTTTGAAGTTTGGATTAATATACCAAAATTAATGTGGGCAAGAGGGACCAATAGCAATATTTCTGTAAACTAATTAAATGCTAAGTCAGTTAATACGTAAGATGCATTAATTTGCAAATAATACAAAAAAATACATGCAAATAAAGGTTAATCTGCATTATCGRTTCTTGCAAAATACTCAGCAATATGTTGGAGTCTATCAGAGACATTAAGCAAGTGTATAACCCAGAAGTCTGTAAGATGGGAAACTGAAAACTGAGAACATGCGGACAAAAATGTAATAGAGAAGAGTATATTGGAAAAAGCAAAACAAGACCTTCTTTATATTATAGGGCTTCACCTTAGCTGTCACTGTAAGTAGTGAAACTTCTCCCTTGTTTAAAGAGCCATGTATAGTTCAGAAAGCCAAGATAATACTCCATAAAAATGCTTGTCCACCTGCTTTAGCATTATCCAGGTTTATGGATAATGTTTCTGAAAAGTGGATATAGACAAGGCTGCAGAAAGAACATTGTTAACTGATATGGTCTGTATCATGATACATTTGACAGGATGACTGAGTGGTAAAAATGGAAGAAAGAAACAAAAGTTAGGAGATGTTGATGTAGAAATATGTATTTCATATATAAGAAATTCATATACATTTCTTCTTGCTAAAATGAAGCAGCAAGGCCAAGCCTATGAAATTCATTTGTCATACACGAATCCTGGGTGAATTTGCCTGTCTTTGGGACACTCAGATACTCATTATCACAGTTTACAAAGATTTTGGTGGAAAAACGAACACATGCTTTCTTTTGTAAAGGTGTTTTTAATGTAATAACTTGTGTATGAATGATGCAAATTTAAAAGGTACTGTGGCATTAAAATGAGCAGAAGAGAGAACCAATGTACTGCATTATAAACTGAGGTGTTTTTAGAGTGCAGCTGATGACCCACATCCGAAGTAGGGGGTTTGGGAAAAGAGGTGAAGATGAGGGGAAGGTGGGGAGAAGGGACAGCTTAGTCATCTGTAGAAGGCCTGAATAATTCTGGATGAAGGGCACAGGTAACAGCAACATTAAAGTTCCTGAAGGAGAATCAAGTTTGCAGCATCGCTGTGTAAACGCACCCATTGTTTATTTTTATAGCCTGTGGATGACYGAAGCAGTTCCTCTGTGTATTTTGCCTGGAAGGCTAGTTCTCATTGAAAATGTATAGATGTAAATCCCCTGACAATCTTACTGGTCTCCATTTCTGCTACTATTCTCTTTTACATGAGAGCTCTGTTTGCTGCTCTTTCAACAACTCGTAGTGTCTGCTTATACAGTTACAGTTCTCTGTGCTGAAAACTTTCAAGATGCAAGTCAGGTGGAATAATTAAAAGTTGCCTCTCGGTGTATTTTATTTTTTGTGTTGTACCAATCATTGGACAGGATATAGTCAAATGTGAGCCCTGTCTCTAAGTGTTACAGTCTAGAATAAAAGATGAATAAGTAATGTAGTAAATAATTGCAAAACAGAGGTATATATATATTTTTAAAACTTTGTATACAAATGCTAGTTCTAAAACTTAACACCTCCAAAGAGAAGCTGTCCTTTCTAAATCATCTCTCATTAAATAAAAAGTGTTGTTCTGCCTTCTGGATTAGTGAGAGAGGGGCTTTTTGTACCTGTAACAAGACAGCACAGGATCCATCAAGGTGAAGGATATGCACTTTAGTAATGAGATCTGAACCAGAGTTTCGTGCTTGAGTACTAATCCTATCAAAGTAAACCCTGATTAATCTTTCATCATTGAAACGCAGGCTCCCGCTGCAGGAAAGATTGTGTTTCCTGGCACCCTTCCTATTTGCTTCGGGTCATGTAGCTCCCAGAATATTGAACACTGCTGAAGCTTGAGTAGTTGTGAATATTGTTAGCTGATGTGGTGCCTGGATTAAGTACATTGCTGTGGCTATGTGATTTACATGTAAATAGAGGGATACAGAGTTCTTCTTTGCTCACCCTCCCCAAGTTTATAACCACCCCCACCCTATGTAACGTTTTATAACATCTGCTCTGTATGTTACTGAATAATTCTGACATCAACAGCAGACCATTTTGAACTGAAGAAAAACAAGGAAGTGAGCCATGTTATTTAAAGGGCAACTATAGCCATAATTTATTTTGATTTCAGCTGCCAATTATGGAAGCTAGACACAGTTGTCAGCTGGCCGTTAACAGAGGTGGCAAAGTCTGGCTGCAGTTACTTGATATCATCTTGCCGAAGCTGCTATCATAGGTAGACCCCTTACATCGGTTTAGGTGATATGCAGGTGTCAGTAATAGGGCTCCCTCTTACTGGGAATTAAAAAATCCTGTGATTGAAGTATCTTATCTCCATTTGTCCCATGTTCCCCACAAGTTCTATTACACAAATACTTAGTGGTGAATCTGGAAGAGAAATTTCTTGCTAGTATTTCTACTTTGTAAGAAAATGGTCATTCTTCAAATTTTGATTGTGTGAGCACAAATAGGTGGGTAGACTTTAATGTTAAGAATTGGATTCAGTCTTGATCCTCCTTGCATCCTTAGTCATCAAAACACTTTTGTGCCTTTCTGTAACATTTGAATATACAATTAGTTGCATAGGCACATTATATGCTTGAATTTAAGCATATGTGTATGTATTTGGAAGACAGAACAGTGAAATGAAGGTGCAAGATAGTGTGTTATTCCTTTTAGATGAGGATCATTGTTTCATCCTTTGCTCATCTTTCTGTGTAGCCATGTCAAATGGTCTTTTAGTATAGCAAGCTTGGAAAAAAAGATTGGATTCCTTAACTGATCTTGAATATCTGGGATTGTGGCTGTTGGACAATTCAAATAACAAAAAAAAGATATGAAACCTTGTGAGCTGGATTTTAAGCCAGTGCCTGCCCAAAATATGTAGAAAACAGCTTAACGTGGCAGACAAATATCTTACATCTGTCTGCTGCAGCGTTTTTAGCACATTCTTCTGAAGCATCTGAGCTACTCACTGTTGGAGGTACAATATTGTCCACGTTGCCCTCAAGTGTGAGTTAGTATGGTAGTTCCTGTATTCCTGTAAACGTGACTTGAGCTTAGAGCAGGAAGGGCTCAAACGTAAGTCTTATGAGCGTTGAAAACAGCATTAAATACATGCTATAGCATAGGGGTTTTGCTATCTATAAATTATTCTTATGGTGTGTGGAGATATGACAAATACCTTATCAGTTTAAAATAACCCACTGCATTGAATGACAGATGGTCAGAGGAGGATTATTCTATAAAAGATTATGAGAATGATGATTAGCCCTATTGTGTGTGTTATCTTTAATGATAGGTGTTTAACCTTGATCGCAGCTCTGTATTTCTATGTGGGGTGGAGGGTGAGCTTTCTTGGACGATTTTGGTGAACTTARATGTTGTGTAGATATATAACAAACAATAGCTTGTGAATAATGTTGGCGTTTTTGATGTTTTGAAAATTCAGACCTTCAATCTTAAATAATTAATTTTCATTATCCTGCAACCAGGTGCACACAGCTCCACTGTAGCTGCCTTATAAGCATAAGCTGCAGCTGGAGCATACAGGTCAGCTACTTGGTTCTTAAGGAATTTTCACAGAGCCAGAAGCTTGTGTATACCTTCCAGTATTCCCCACCATCCCCACCAACGAACACTAATGCTCATTTTCAGCTTGCTATCCCTTCTAAAATCTCTTTAGAATTAGAAGCAAAAGCCACTAAACCTAAATAGTTTTAAAACTATTTCTTTACAACTGAAACCTGAGTCTTCTGTGGAAACGAGTGGTGCGTAAACCTCTACTTTTCCGGAGAAACAGACAAATAATGCAGGCAGTAATAATAATAGACAATAATAAAATCCTCATGAAAAATGTTTTCATCAAGATTCAAGCCAATGTCTTTGAGAGCTTTGAGTGTCTAAAGAGAAATACACTCTTCTCAAATAGTTATTTTCTAACTATGGGCAAATGAGGACCTTCAGTCTGTTGGAAAACACTGAACTGGGTCTCCGGGCTCAGTTATAGAGCAGATTCTTCACAGCAGAACACTGTGGGAGGAGAAGCTTCAGATAAGGATAATGGAAGGAATGACAATGAAACAAAGTAATGGCAAGGGATTTCAGTTTTAACTAAAAAAATCTGTGGTTCTGTTCAGATTGACTGAATAGCTACTGATATTAGGGGACTACCACATTCTTCATATAGAAGAAGTGGCTGAATCCTTACTTAGAAGCACAAAACAGCTCATGTTTTGCTAGCAAAGCAAAATGATAATTACAACAAAGCTCTCAAGCTCTCCAAAAAATGAAGTATTTGTTGGTTTTGTAGGCTCTTATTTTAATGTGATTTATTCCCAGGATCTTCCAAGAGCACAGACATTACTTCGATTAAACATTATGTGTGTTTTCTAAGTGCGGAGACTTAAGTGTGAATAAAAGACACAACCCCATTACATTTTGCAGTCCAGTAGCAAAAGATTGAAAACAGTTTTAGCAGCAGTTTGTTAGTACAAAAACATGGGGAAATGCTGTTCTAACCGGTGATTGCTAGGGGGCAGTATTTACTAATAATATATTTAAAGTGAAGTCATTTAACTAAATGAGTTTGGTAGGCTGTTTGAGGACTTCAAGTCAGATGTGTGCATTTCTCCTTTTTCGTCTCTGTTTTTCAGTTTGACCTGTATGGTGAAATAATAAAACCAGTGTTGTGGCTTTTCTTTGCTTGTTATGACTAAACTGCTTGTAAGTAATAATTAGAACCCCCTTAGATTGTCTCAGAACATTGTATTTATGAAAATTAGAGGAAAAAATTTCTCTTCAGTGAAAATTTGTCTAATACCTGCTACGTATTTACAATTTGGCCTATTTTTTGTTGTAACTATTAGAGGTTTGGTGAAGATAGTTTGTAGCAAAGCATTGCTTTGCGTTGTAGTTACCTTTTAATAATCTGTTCAATATTTCAGATTTTGTTTTTGCTTATATGTTCCTGTGTGTCTATACACACAAGATATAGGTGTCTGTGTGTGAAATCAGGAGAAAGTGTTGATCTATTTTGCTAAAATGTTTTTATCAAATAAATGAAAAGCAGGAAGTAACTACTTCAAATTCCAATGAAGTAATGTAGTTCCAAAAATGACTTCCACAAAATGTACATCTCGGAGCAAAGAGGAGCCTCAGGCTGCTAGGAGTGCTTGTTTTCCTAGTGCACGGAAAACAAGGTGTTGCATGTGAGTAAGCAGGTAAACAGGTATTAGCTGGTCACAACCACTGCTGGGAATATTCCAAGGCACAAGGGATGTTACTATTCAGTAGACAGCTGCCTATTGAAGGCATTTCAAAGATATACTCAGGGAGGTAGTATAAATATATTATAAGATTGAAACAGTGATAGTGATGGGTTGGTTTTGTTTTTAACCCTTAAAATCAGTTGGAGAGTTGGAGACCAATCTTTATAAAACCCCTTGAGTACTGGAAGTGCTGAACAGACTGGTCATCTCAGCTTGGTCAGTTTTAAGGACAGTGTGGATTGGATACCTGTCAGACACTCAAATGAAGACATAGGAATAAAATTTAGAAAGTGTGGTGCTAAAGAGTCTTTCAGCAAATGTGTGCATCATTTTGTCAATGCCACAACCAAGTTAAGAGTTTATGGAATGAGGGGTGATTTATTAACAGTATCGATTGTTTTCTGCTTCTCATTTGCTTGCTTTCAGGGAAAGCGTAATAGGAGGACTAATTTGCACTTTTTATGAGCTAAAAAGTAATATATTAAGCTTTATGTCTAACTGTAAATCTTCAGAAATGGAAAACAGAACTCATGAGCTATGTAACTGAGTAAAATGTAACAGTGGTAGTCTGGCTCTTGTATTCCTGACTCACAGGTACTTTCCATGCTGTTTGACATTTCACGAAAGTAGATTCTGTTGCCTTCAATATAGTGAATACTTTATTCAAAATTAAGACACTCTTAAGGTGTCATAAATACTTGAAGATTCTATATGCATTAGAATAGTTTACGTATGGTGTCATGAGTACTCCAGATGGAAAGTCTTGCAGAGACTAAGGGTTTTTCCATAGCCATTACAGCACAGGTTCCTATGCTGGCTCACAGTAGTATAAGTGTTGAAGCCACCTCAAATCCTTCAGATGACATCTGTCTTTAAATGTCACCTTATAACAACATAAATGCTTAAAGTGTTAATAACTGGCAGTATATGTCTGAGTAACTGTTGAGAATGAAACTGTTCTTATTGCCTTTCACTGAAAAGTATGCATTTTAATAAATATGAACATAGAAAAATACAGGTATTAATATTTCTGTTGGAAAGTGTGATTTGCACTTTTAATTATTTATCTAAAAACCAGGAATTTTTTCCATAGCCCAAATATCTATTGAGTCAAATTGTTTTATGCTTGTTCAGGCATTCCTCACTAATTCTGAGTTAGCATTATACATATGTAAGGTGAGAACTCTGGCAGTCTAATAGAGCAGGTGTTTGAGCTCTTCAAGACTTTACAGAGACTAACTTTTTGCAAATGTACTGAGTTTTTTCTTTTTTAATTCAACATCACAAAACAGTAATTTGAAAGGGATGAATGGAGGATCGGGGGAGGAACAAGCTTCTTTTAGAGGGCTAAAAGTTGTATGATGATAGTTCTGCCATTGGAGTTGTTTCCTATTTTAAATACATACATGTCGAGCTAGGTAATTTTTTATGTGGTAGAAAATTGACCCAAGCAGGAACTTAAAGTGTGGCTCTTAATAAAATGTGGTTTTTTTTGTTCTTTCTCTTCCCCGCACCTTTTGCAGCTTTATGCTATTCCTTGGTTTCTTACAATGTTTACACGTGAGTATGCTTTCTTTTTCTGATTAAATTTTCTTGTATTTAATTTTTCTTCTTATTTTCGTGTGGAATGTACCCTTCAATTTTAAAGGGAAAGGCTTTGGTCTCTGGTAGCTTGCAGGTTCAGCTTGTAGTTAGCATCAACAGGAACCCCCAGGGATCTTGAAGCATATTGGTTGTATACTGAAAAACAGCTTTCTGACTTAATGCGTATCTCAACAACCCCTCTTTTTTTTCTCCCACTCTTGGAGGGGAGGAAAAGTTATGGTTTTGTTTGAGATTAAAGTTATGTATCCTTGGTATTTCTTAAGTGTAACTTTTTTCTTTTTTTCAAATCAAGTCTTCATACTTATGGTGCGACTGTCACTTAGTAGGTCAATCATTATTTGCAGGAATGTGTATGTTGTGATTTGAGTTTCAGCAGTGCCTGTCACATTGCACTTTGTGCCCCGATTCAACAATAATTAGCATTTTCTTATTTCTGAAGGAAGAACAATATTAAATTTGAACTGGATAATATTATGCATGTGGTGTTTAAGGAATGTGAAAAGGAAGCTTTTATGTAGTGGGGAAAAATATAATAAAAGGATCTCTACCCTCCCTACCTCCCCCCCCTCCCCCAAACACACATTAAGGTAAGAAGATAGTAACTTTATTTATAAAGGCCAAAAAAACAAGCTTTATTTTATTACACCTTAATATACTGTTACTGTACAAGTACTACTGTACTGTGATGTTTGTGCATATGTATTTGGGACAAAAGGAGCTTCATAATTTGGTGAACTTTTCTAATGAGAGAGAAGAAAGAGTTAATAAAGTGAGCCTAGAAGGCAATCCAAAATCCCCTTTCCTCAATGGTATCAGTGATTTTTTTTTTCTTTTTTTTCATTTCATGTCAACATTGGCAGACTTTAAATTAAAAAAGAAGTGGAGGGGGGGAATGAAAAGAGCTGAAGGATTATTTCTCTGAAATATCAAAGAATTTAAGGTGATTCTTGACTGTAATTCCTTAAGTTCTTGACTAGTTCTTTCAGTTATCCATTCGTCTAAAACTTGATGAGAATCACCACCTTTGGAAAACTGAGAAGATGGTTTCCTTGGCAATGAATTAAAATAAAATGTCGGAACTGCTTAGTGGAAGAATACCTTATTTTAGGAAAGCCACCTTCAGCTTTATATGTAAAGTGATTCTGTTTTTTTTAATAGGTTTTCCTTCCTGTTTTTCCTTTACTCTGCTGATTTTTTTTGCTCTATTCTGTCCATTTTCTTGTCTAATTTTAGGTAGTTGAGCTTACTGATTCACTCATCAATGTCTTCATGCTATTGAAAAACTGATATGCATGTCTTCCCGCACAGTTACGCTGTACCAAAAGAAAAAGAAATTGTCTAATGAGGGGAGTCTGTTTATGATCTGAAAACCTGAACATTTCTAAGTATGTAATAACGAAAGGAGATATTGATGATTTGTAGAGTAATAAAACTACATATGAAAATAAATCTAAACAAGTTTAATCCTGTTTGCTTCCAAATAAGAAAGCAATAATCATGAGACAGGAAAGGGGAAAAAAAACTGTACAGATTACTTATTCTGTGTGTTTAAATTTGTATGTAATAATTTAAATGTTTATAGGGGTTTTTTTGTTTGGTTGTTTTATTTTTGTTTGTTTGCTTTTTACTGTTGTGCCTGTTCATCACACAGATGTCTTCCCTTTGCACAAAATTTTTCACCTGTGGGACACGTTACTGCTTGGAAATTCCTCCTTCCCATTCTGTATCGGAGTGGCTATACTTCAACAACTGAGGGATCGACTTCTGGCTAATGGATTCAATGAATGTATTCTCCTTTTTTCAGACTTACCAGGTATAGAAAAAACTAATTCTTCCCCCTTTCTCTCTGTTTCCCGAGTGTCTTGCTGATGAAAGCATGTGCTTGCATGTACCCATATATTTCAAATCTTCCATGTGTTTTGGAATGTTGTTAAGATTTGGGTAGGCTCTGTGTCAGAGTACATAGGCCCTAGATAACAGCTAGAGGAAGTCAGTGGAAATCTTTTTGCTGTCATCAGCAAGAACTGGGTTAGTTCATCATCGTTTCCAGGTGAATGCTGGAGTAATTCCTTGTGAAATTTAGAATGATTTCAAATAATTCATGAGTGCTGAACTCTTTTTAGACATATGGAAACAGTGTAGCTGGCTGGGATTTCTTACTGAAAAAATTTAGTGCTGTTCTGAACACTGCTGTTCCACTTTGCTGGTTCAAGTAATTTTTCTTTCAAAGTTAATTAAATGTTTCCTGTGGAAACAATGTAAAAGAATTATGGAAAACAGTTGAGAAGCCATTAGAATTGCTCTGTTCTAAGGCAATTTGTATTTGAAATGTAAAGCTTTCAAAAGAACCCTCAAAGTCAGATTGGAGGCTCCATGATGACTGTGCAGAAGTTCTGCCTTCCTGTTCAGTGGCAGCCTGTTGACATTTCCATACAAACAAGTGTTGCATCTTTTAAAAAAGTACAGTTAACCATGGAGTTTGGGTCTTATTTCTGAGCAAGCTTCTAGTGAGACATTAGAATGCGTTTGAACTGAGTAAGCACTGTAAACTGAAAGATGTGTTTCCATTTGTGGTTAACTAATATTTATATAATATGTGAATTTGAAGAGTGTTTCACCTAGAATATATTCCTGTGTTTGTATTACTTCTGTCTCTCCAATCCAGAACCATACTAATATAATCTTAACCCCACGAAGACCTAGATTAAGAGGTGACACTGTTTTAATTGTGTGGCTTTTACTTAAGAGAACTTTTAACTTTTGTATGGATTTAGTGGGCTCTATTATAACACCATGTGTGCAATCCGAATGATAATTCATTTAAACAGAAGTCATTCTTTTTCTGAAGAACTGAATGACAGAATCAAGTTTGGAAGTGCATTTTAGCTTAAATGCTCTTTTGTTAAGTACAGCAGCCTCCACAGCTGCAGAGTTTTAAAAGGCTAATGGGATATGGCAGCAAGCAGGCTCTCAGTTCATAGTTCTGTCAGTCAGTCTCTCAGGGCTTCTGCGAGTTCTCACAGCTGAAGCTGTGAGGTTTCTCTAAATACTGTCTCAGCTTCTGTCTCACTGTATGCCCTTGAATGTGTGTCCCGTTTCAAAATTCTGCTTTTTTGCTGCCTTTCAGTTCAGTTTCCACTGTGTAATTGCTACTGTATTTTCCAATTTATAAGAAATTTAATTTAATTAAGCCTTTTCATATAACAGCTTTTTTTCAGTTTTGGTCTATATGCTTAGTCATTTCAAATGCCCTTATTAAACTTAACTGTATATCTTCAGATTATCTGAAAGGTGAGTGCTGAATTAAAGGATCGTCTCTCTTCCCCTCCCACTCCTCATCTATTAGCTATATATCTTGGCTAAATATAGCTTCGTTAATATTTTACTTATTTTCTTGCCTAAGGTCATTTCTCCTGATATCTTTTTCCTTGAGTGGTTCTAAATTATATATTCCAGTTTATCTTGAACCAACTGATTTACTGACAATTGAAGTACTTTTTGCTGAGGTCATGTATAAGAACATATTACTTCTCATAATACATGTTTGTATATATAGTAAAACTAAATCAATAAAATCTGTAGTATTATGTGTGTGTTTTCTGCTGATTGTGGTTTATGTTAACTTTGATATTCTAATAGGTAACATTTCAGTAGAATGGTGTTAATTTTTGAAAAGCATTTTTGAAATGTTGTTGATGTCTGCAATGTTTTTGGATGCCAACAGTGTCACAATTGAATATTGTGAGATTAATCCAAAGCACATCATAAACTGACTACTGAGGGAGGAAAGAATGAAGATGAAAGCACTAGTGTGACTTAAAATGTTATAGGGCTAGCTAAGACTTCAGTAATCAGTAGCTTCTTTGAACATATAATTTATCATGGCCTTGTGCTTTTTCTTTCTAACCTAAGTCTTATTTCCGATGAAGAAGTATTGACTGCTTAGGCTTTTTGTCACCTGTGTCTTCCAACCAGGATATTCATTATCTTGGTTAAAATAAATTGTGCACCATGCCTGAGAATTTGCTGAAACTAATTTACAGACAACCTTCACCCAAAACTGGGTCACCCTGAGGAAGAGATTTTGTTGTTCGAAACATCTGCAATAATTTCAATCTAAAATCAATTGTTGCTCAACAGCCTGAAACTCCTCTGGTTTTTAAGCTTTCTATGCACCAGAATGGCTTATCTCAGCTGCCAGTGAAAGTGACTTACCTTCCAGTCTGATAAGCTATTTTACTGCAATCTTGCAACTGCATGGAACACTTTTAAACACGTTTCTTGTTCCTTCCCTAGTTGGTTCTAAAAATATGTATCTTAATTAAAAAAAAAATACTGCTTTATTTTGAGGTCACTGCACATAATGTGGTTTCAATTATTGTTTAATGAAGTTAATGATAGAAAAAGAAGGGACACAGTGCCATTATTGATTACTTGGTCCTGAAAATCCTTTGCAATGCCCATCTCGAGGCATTGACCGTATTTTATCTGTATAATAGGCATTGGTTGCTATTTTCAGGAGTTCTCTCTGTAGCAGAAATTTCATTTTGTCCAGAATAATATTAAAAACAAGTATTCCTTTATGGTTACCATTCTTTGCCTATGGCTTCATGTAAAAATCGACCTCTGTGGCCAGGAAGGAAAAAAATAAAAGCTAATTATAACATGCTACCTTAAAATTCCAAATATTTGAATTTTACTGAGTAGAGATGATGATACAAGGAAACTTGCTGTTTTCTTTACTTGACATAGGGAGAGTAACACCATATTTGAGATTGGATCAGGATTTTAACTCTAGGGTAGTATGTCACCATGCACTAGAGGAATGCACAATAGTTCTGTGGTATTTGACGTAGCTGAGTGATTCTACTGTCCTGACAATGTTTTATCAGCCTAAGGTAATTTCATCTGAAGAAACATTATTCTTGCAACTTTGGATACCTTTGGCAGAGGTTTATTTGAACCTTGGCAGGTGTTAAACTAGTTGGGCATTGAGATGATCTGTATTTCAGTTGTATGAAGGCTTCTCTTTCCTCAGACTTGAGATACCATGTCACCGTCATTACCAAATCACTGTACTTTTGGGTAGATTTTTGAGTCTAATCTGGCAGTGCAAAAGTGCTTATGGCTAAAGATCTGCTCTGTATGGTAGAACATGCCCATGCACAAGGAGATTATGAGGAAACGAAGCAGGAGATCTAGAATGCTCTGTTCTGTGGATATAGTTCATCCAGTCAAGTTTAGATGCAAAATTTAGGAATCCTCCTGTAAGTCTTCTAAATGTGCATTTGTAAACTTCTTTTGAAGTGAGTGGAGGGATTACTTTAGACTTTGCTTCTGAGAATGATTGTTGTTTGTCCTTATAATCTTTCGGTTGCTAGTGCTGACGGTTATTCTTCTCACAGTGTATGAGGAATCTGTGCGGAAAAATAACCATGCCGTAGCACTGAGAGTGTTTCTCTTGTGGAATGCCATGTTATGCTATGGGTTTGTTATGCTATGAACTGGCTTTTGACAGTGCTGTCTTCTGCTAAAAATAGTTTGATCTAACGGAGCCTGTGACATTACAGTGTTTACATCAAAAAATGTAAACAACACTATGTTGTACCCACACAAATGCTTGCCCTTATCTTTTGTAGTGGCAGAAAAAAACAGTGGTCCTGACTTGTGGGGTTTTTTTGTTTGTTTGTTAGTAGCATGTTGTCATCAAAGCCGTACTTTGGACCTTCCGTTCCTTTCAGAATTCCTTGGCCTTGATTGCTTATGAGTGGCAAAGCCCTCATTTTTCATCTGTACCCTTTTCTCTACTTGAAAGTTAGCTATAGTCATAGCTAACGTTATTTCAAGGGTATATTTTTATGTTTGAGAGCTGTTGATTTAACAAGGTTCTTCTGTATTCTGATGCCTATACCTGTAATTATAGGGAGAACAGAAACGATATGTGTCACTGCACAAAAGGAATTTAGTTTTCATTCTGTGTCGATCACAATGGTGTCATTGATGAGACTTGTGATTAACATTATTATTGCAAATTTGCAGGAGCAACAATGCTGCTCAGAATTTTCAAGTGCTGTAGTAATATTTAG
Organism: Apteryx rowi; assembly: GCF_003343035.1. NCBI lineage: Eukaryota > Metazoa > Chordata > Aves > Apterygiformes > Apterygidae > Apteryx > Apteryx rowi. The sequence continues at coordinate 2,697,329 of NW_020450738.1, read as the reverse complement.
TTTTAACATTATTCTCATATGTGGGGAATTCTTTTTGTAGTATTTGACAGACTATGGATGGTTCCAGAAAATACATGTTTTAATTAAGGAAAATCCCTACTGCTGTATTAATAACAAAAATCCTACTTCATTCCTGATGGGACTGTATAAAGGGGATGTTAAGAGCCTGCTATAATGTAGGTAGAATTATATTGTTTATGAAATTACTACCCCAAGGGTTTTTTTCATGCTTTCATTCTTTCTTTTGGGGAAGGTATAAAAATACATTAGTTCTTTTCTCTTTGTTTTTACAAAACTCTTTTAACTATAAACTTTATTCAAACAACATAAATATCAAAGAAGATTTGGGAGGTACTATTTCAGACAAGCAAGCAAGACCGACCCTGAAGTCGTTGTAAATTCTTTGTGTGTAGTTTTGAAATTTAGCACCTCTCATCCCATTTAGGTGATACAAAGAGAGCAAATATATTATGAGTTACCTTTGTTTTTCCTTTATCTAAGTGTGACTTACAGGAGGACAGTGTGGCAGGGAAATGAGAAGTTAATGATAATATGACGCTACTGTGGAGTGGTTCCCAAGATACCATCAGCATCAGCAGGACTCTGTGCTCCAGACCAATGGTTACCTGTAGTAAGCCAGTTTGGATGTGTCTGCATCCTGTAAATCAGCAAATCCACAAACCAGATGGCTCTTTCATGTCTTGAGTGCCGACCGGGTAGTTTTACTTTAAAACTTGCAATTTTGCTTATATCTTAGTCTTTAACATCTTTCCTTAAGTCTGTGTGATAAGGTATGTTATACGAGTCAAAAAACAGTGATTATTGTAGCTCAGCTTGGTTATTGAGTTCTTTACTGAGTTATTGCTATAAGTAGTACAAAGTCACTGGCACCTTTTGTCGGGAAATAGACCCGAGAAGGAAGCATCCAGATGTATACAGCTCTCTGCAAACAGTTGAAGGATCCCGTAGACCAATTGACTCAAACCCTGGCTCAGCCCAGCATGGGGCCTGGCAAGCAGATCTTCTTCCAGAGGGATGCAATCCATACCAAAGTCATCAGGGAAATACTGAGTTTCCTTATGGTCTTGAAAAGGGTTCAGACAGTCTATGAAAAGACTGGGACAGATGCTATTAGAGAATAGGTAAACACCCAACCTAGCTATGAGAACAAACTCACAATCTGTACTCTCAGCTAAGCCTTGTGCATTAGTTCATACCATAACCACGTTTTCTGTAGTTTTTTAGGGGAAGGAGGGTTTGTTTGTTTGTTCTTTCTTTTTAATGTCCCCAAGGAATGTGTCTCTTTGCTGTCTTTGTTCTGGTCAGTGCTTCCAAAGGAAGATTCCCAGATACCAAGTCCAGAAAGACTGGCTGTGGAAAAGCAGTCCAGTGCAGCAAGGAGCTGCAGTAAAACAGTCAAAGTGGAAAACATAAAGGATTCTACTGTGTGAGATACAGGCATGAGACCTTAAGATCTATCAACATATAGTCAAAGATCYAACTAGTAGCGAATGATGGAAAAAAAAAATTATTCCTCAAGAAATGGAGTTTCTGTAACATGGAAGAAACAATTATATCTGTTGTTGTAGTGATATACCAAAAAGCTGAATTCCATGACAACAAAAGCCATATAAATGCTTAGAAGGATTACATCCAGCTCAGGAATGAACTAAGCATTGAAAAATAGTGGAAAACCTACACTAATGTTGTATGGTGCAGTTCAGACAGATGTGTTTCTGCTAACAGCAGCAGAATTAGATGCACATCAAAGAACTCCCCAATTCTACTTTAGGTGCATATGTAATCCCTTGATAGCTACCATTTTACTTCCCGCTCCTTTTCTTCCTGAAAAATCTTTATCTACCCACATTGGYGATCCATACAACTTTATCTTGGCAGAATTTATTGTGGTTCAGAGTTCAGTTGATTTAAGATTTGGTAGGAGGAATAAATGGTAGCTGGCCAAGCCCACACTGAGTTTGTGGATGTATGGTACCTGTTCCCATTTAAGTTGTTTTACTCTTCTTTACCTTCCTCTTGGATAAAAATTTAAGCTTTTTTGAGGTCGAAACACCAACTTTGAAGAGGTTGAAAGAGATACAGTTGGAATCCTCCATCTGTCAGTGAGCAGTAGAAAAATCAAGGTAATCTACTCTTTGGAATAAGGTCTAACTTTTTATCATACAATTTTGAAAATGTAAAATGCCCTGTTTGTTAGATTAAGGCTCTAGGGGAGAGAAGTCATAACTGCTCTTAATGAAGTCTTGACACATGGCTTTGTTGTAACTTGTCAAGGTTCAAAACCTTTGCCCTTTATGAAAGATGACACTGCAATGTGATTTATCTTAGAGTTAGTGGAGTTGGTCTGCTTTTCCAAATTACAGTACATCTGAAGGAAAAACAATGTTTTGGTCTCTGTACTATAATGTGCATGATGATGGTAGTGTAACTCCATAAAATAAAAAATTAAAAATATCAAAAGATATCTGAAATAAAAAGTAAATGACATTTTTATTTTTCTTAGCACATATAGATTGGACTGGTATTTATGGAACCGTTTTAATCTCAACATATTCCCCATCCTTGTTATGCTAGATGGCTTTTTTTAAATACAAGTGGCAGGTGTATTTTATAATGCAGTTCATGAAGATTTATTATTGGTAAATAATGGCATTTATGAAGCAGAAACTGTGCATAGCTGCTGTTTTCTTTCTTTCTTTCTTTTTTTTTTTATTATGGCTTACAGCCCGCTGTGGGTTGGGAGCTGGCTTTGGTACAGAAGCAGAGCAATTTGTTAGGGCACACCTGCTCACTAAGGCTGTTCTGTAGTATCAAATTCTGTAAAATTGACATCACTTTACCTAAAACTGTGAATTCTTTAATTATTCATGTTTTCCACTTGTAGCTACATGAGCAACGTGCAGCTCTATGGCTTCCACCTTCTTGGCACTGTAGAGAAATGTTGGTTTGGGTGAAACACTGAAGAAAAAAAAAGCTCAAATGCTTTATTTTATTTATATTTGTGTCCTTGCTACTCTGTACTTATCACTTGCAGAAGAAAATCAAATATATATTCTTTAGCAAAAGACTGTCCATCTAAAGACATAGTAGGTAATAAAAAAAGGGAAAAGTGGTTTCATCGGTAGAACATTCCCAGTTCATGTCTTAAAATCAGTGTGTATTGTGCAACTTACTTCTCCTGTTCCTTGATACAAGCTGTATGTACTCTTTGTAGCAAAAGGAGAATTCAGAGAATGGAACAGTACATGACTATTAGTCATGTAGGCTTTTGTACAACTTCACCCTGGGGAAAAAACAAACAAAACAAAACAAAAAAAACAAAGTACAAGTAGGTAGACCTGTCAAACACAGCAGCATTTTTGGGCATGGGGACACATAATTCAGGACACTTTTATCTTAGCTTTGCTTCTTGATTAGTTGAACTATTTTCTTTCTACAAAGGTATTTCAGGAAAATCTTTCCCTCTTTTTTCAGTTTTATTAATGTTGTGAGCATATCAATTGGTTCAGCATCTGACTAGTGCTTAGAAAGCAAGAGTGTGCCCTTGACTTATTTCCTTCTAAAATTGTGGAAAATGTTGCTGTCAGAGCAAGGTGGCTAATAGGGTATCTCTTTATATCTTTGTTATGCAGAATATGTTTGTAAAGATTTAAATGGTCTTCCCAATAATCTTTAGTTCTCTGCTTGTGAATTGAGGAGAGATTTAAAATGAGGTGCAAAAATAACATTAACCAATAGTGGAAAGATGATTTTTTTCAGGAAAATTAAAGTAACAAAGTTATTAGTACCATTGATGCTGAGTGTTTGCAGAAAGTTTTGGTGGCCAAATGAACCACTGCTTTGAAAAGCAGGGGCAGGACTTGGGCTCCAAGAGGTACTGCAGCATTAAAATCCCTTGATTAAAATGTACATTATCAGTGGATCTCYATGTGACTGTAGATATATTTTTGGTGTGTGTATATCCAGACCTGTTAATAGAGAGACATACCTACTTAAATACAGAATTGAAACAGCACTGCAATCTGAGAGCCAGGAAAATATTTCTGCTAAAATAAGGACTGAGAAACAAGAAACACTCTTTAAGTGAATTAGCTCTATCATACTTTGTGATTTCTGCCAGTTCCCTTTGGTTTACTTACCCATATTCAAAGAACTTAAACTCTTGCAAGTTTGCAATRAGTTTCAGGACTAGAGTATTAGCACTGAAGGGCAAAACTTGTTCAGGAAGGACAGGACTGGTATCTAGACTGGGAAAGGCCTGCATTGTATGTGAAGAATGTTGTCTGTATTCTGAAAATGGTGATAAATGAGCTAAGTACACATCAGGGTGTGTCAGGTGAAACCTCTGTCATTGCAAAAATGAGCATTTGTAAGGGATAGGTTAGTCGCATATTATTTGGTCTCAGAGCAGGGCAAGGAGCTAGACAATCTCTTGCTGTTTCTTCCATCCGTATGTTTAAAAAAAAAAAAAACTTTTGTTGTTTTTTCCCACCAGCATAGTGTCACCTGTTTGTAGGTCTTCCAGTCAGTGATGCACATGCCGGTGGTATATTCTGCAATAAATTTTCAATTAATGCTTCAGCTCCAGGCAGAGCTGTCTCAAATTYTGAGTCATCTCATTTAAAGCTGTTGAAGTATGTGAGTTAAAAGTTGTAGTGAAACTGAATTCTAGTCAAAATAGCAGATGGTTTGGAAGGGGATGGCTGCAGCTGCACCGGCTGTTGAGACACTTTCAAGGGATTCCGTGGAACCTAAGAGCAGGAGTGTTGGAAGAGCTGCTCAAGAGAGAGGTCCAGCTTGCTATCTCACATCATACTTTGGGGGACTGTTACAGAAAGAGAAGTCTTAGCATTTACTTCCTTCGTCTGATTGAACTAGAACCTTTTCTGTTCTGTCTCTCACTGTAGCAACCAATATAAGTAAAGAAATTTCYAAGTAGACTGCATATTAGAATATTTAATAAATTTCTTAGAGTTGAAAATTTGAAGTATGGAAAGTACACAGGGACACAGATGGTTTGCCAGGTAGTGGTAAAATACTGTTCATTACTTTCTGCATGAGTTCATAGTAGCTGTTGTTTTATTTTACAGAGAAGTGTAAGGCCAATTCTGAAATGTTGTGTCATGTATAATTTTGACAATCATGCAGTGGCATTAAAAAGTTTAAAGAAAAGTTCTACCTATGCCTTTTTCTAGTCAGATCAGTAATTTATATGAATGGGGGAAAAATCTAGGTATTTTGCCCAGAGAGGTTGTGGAGTCTCCATCCTTGGAGATGTTCAAAAGCCGACTGGACAGGGTCCTGGACAATGTGCTGTAGGTGATCCTGCTTGAGCAGGGAGGTTGGACTAGATGATCTCCAGAGGTCCCTTCCAGCCTCAACCATTCTGCAATTTTGGGCAGTGATGCTAAAATCCTAGCCAAAAATACAGACAAAATGACACAAAGTATCTTTGAATAAAATATTTTTTAAACTAAATCTGAAGAATTAGTTGCTAACATCATGGCAAAGCTACAAAACAAAATTTTTTTTGAACTGAAATAAAAATTCAATTAATGTTGAGTTGTAGCTTATGCTTTCTGCAATCAGAAATGTACTAATTGCATCTTAGTTTTTCTCCACTGTGTACACATGCATATTAGAGTTCAGTTATATATGACTGCTTTTATATAGATGAATTAAAGAGAATAAAATAAGTTTTCTTCTAAAATTAAAAACCCTTCAAGTGTTTCTTCTGTTATGTCTTTAGCTGGTAAACTAGTTCTAAGGAAACAAATTCAGCAATGGTGTAAGCTGATAGAGGACAAACCGTAAACATCTCTGCTAGAAACATAACCCTGAAACGACACTAACTTACAAAGAATAGATGGTCCTTTTTTCATTATGACAAATATGCTATTTAGGAATGTACTGCTTGAATAGTTTCATTCCTAAATTTGAATGGGGTGTCAGAGAGCTTTATCACAGGACAGGGAAATCTTTTTCCTTCTGACTTAAGTCAGTTATGCAGCAAACTCTAAATCGTTTAGAAGTGTATGTTGACCAGGTTTGCACTGTGAAACATTAGCGTAGACTTGAGCCATGGTAAACACCAAAAGGTTTGCATCTCAGTAATTTATCTACTGTGGTGCCAAGTGGCAAGAGGATTTTGTTAGAAATGAAAGCAGTTTTAAATGCGAGTGCCTAAACAAGGTGGTTATTATCCTTCCCGTTTACAGGTGCTATATTTGTGGGAAACTAAATGCCTTACACTTGAATGAGATGTTACTTGCTCTTTGGTAGTCTGAGTGTTGTGTGGTTTGGGATGCTCTTTAGACGGATACCTAGGTATCTTATCTGTATTAGTCTTTATCCAAAATTTTTCCATTGTTGATGTAGAAACCAACAGATACATTAGAGGTTTGGTGCTTTTTCCATGGCAACATGTCCTGCTTGTTAAGCTTTCTTGATTTTTGTTCTATTTCAAAACCAGAAATTCTAAGCTCCTTCATATTCTTTCCTTGAAAATATCTGGAAGGCTAACAAGAGGAAAGCTATGCTAATGGGAAGCCCTTCTTCTTTCCACTCTTCAGAGACTGATCAGTTACAAGCATTTGATCTGGTCCAAGTTTCTAATTGTAGAGTTTTTCACTATTTTATATGTCAAGTCTGGAAAACAGCTGAAGTGACTGGTACCTGCCACTCAGCTGGAAACTTAGCATGATCTTGTATAATGCATACTGAGCTTCAGTAGTGGCATATTCCTACTGTGAAGCACAAATTTAAGATAAAAGATACAAGTTTCACTAGTATTTGAGATCACTAAGTATCTGTTGAGGCAGTTTTAGGGAGGGTTGTTTGTGTGTTTGTTTTTAACAAACCATACAACACAGAAAAGCCAAACCTTTTTCCTTCAAATATTGAATGTTGCTGGAGATTGTATCGGTGGCACAAGTTCTTCATCTCCAGGCATTTCTAACAAGCTCTTCCTMTAAATTGATTCCTGTTGTTTTGTAAATCTGTTTTTTTTATGCATTTCTCTATGTGGTTRTCCTCTGTCTTAAGTTATGTTCTCTTCTGCTAACTTGCTTCATTTCTTCTTATTGTTTCCCTTTACTCTTGTATATCTCTGTTTTTGCCAAGCAGCCTCCATCTGACGATTCGCATTTTGCAGTGTGAATTCCTCTCCCTTCTGCCGTTGGCCATCATCCTAATCTGATGTTATGGCTGGTCCTGTTGTCTCTTACATTGTGTTAGTTTGTAGAAACTTCTGCCATTTCCCCTGGCCCTCTTCATATTACTCTTTAAAATGCACTTTCCTGTCAGAGCTTAGCCATGAACCATAGTATACCAAGATGTATTACAGTCTTTACATAACCTTTGCTGGTCTTCCTTCTCAGTAAAACATTGCATGTAGCATTGCCTTTGGCTGATTTATAGTAAACCTTTTCTCTTAGTACGGTCATCCATCATTCTGCCTCTTTCCTGGTCATTTTTATCAATGCAGGACAACATCATATTATAGCTAGAAAGAATTCTTCATAAAACCTCTTCACTAACTGCTGAGTCAGAGCAATTTTTACAATGTTTTTTTTAATGCAGACTGAAGTGATGTGCCTTCACCAAGCAAGGGCCTGGGCCATTGCATTTTTGATATACTAACCACTGCTTGTGGGCTTTCAAAATCAAAAACAGTTTGAATTGTTTGAATTCCTTTCCAGCAGCAGGGTAATTGTCACCTATGCTGCAAGCTGCAGAATCAGCAAGTCTCAGGAAGCAGCACTGAGTATGATGAACTGTCTCTTAGAGAATTTTTTTATTCCAAGATACTGAAAGAATTGTAGAATGATGTGCTCCCAGGCCAGGCAGCCTGTCAATGCAGCACTGAAATTATTGTACCTCGTCACAGCCGTGCAACATATAATCTGTCTGAAGATGTGGTCCTCTGGTTAGTTCCCTTGCTTCTGCATCTAACCATTTTCTTAGTCTAGTTCAGTGCAACTTCTGTACACCTGCTGTGTTGCATTAAAAAACGTGATGGCTTCTTGATTTGACAGCACTTGTCTTCCTGACAGCTCTTGAGAGAGATGCACCTCACATCCATGTGGAAAGTTATAGGAAGAATAGAGCCATCTTTTTTTATTAGCTGAAGAAATTTAAAATTAATAAGTGGTATTTATATGGCCTTTGAAATTGTTTTCCCAAGAGGCATTAAAAGGGATGCTAATGTGTGTAAGAAGAAGAGCAAATGACTGTCCATAAAACAATGAAATATAATAATAATCTGTAATGTATGAAATGATATCAAAAGAATAATTTTTCATTGATCTTCTCATTTATAGTAACCTTTTAGCAGTAATAGGTATAGAGATGTTGGATAGAAATGTCACTTTTCTTACTGGATTTGTCCTTTTAATTGTTTGGGCTTAGCATATATTTTTGTGTGATATGTAAAAAGAAAAGGTTTGTGGCATTTCATCCCTCTTCCTTCTTACAGCAGGACTCATGAGATCAAACTGACTGACCTATTCCACTTCCCTGCTTTTATAGCACAAAGGTCTGCTTGCCTGGTTCTGGGGCTGTGCAGGGAAAGCTGAGGTAGACTGGCAGGGCAGTGATAAATTACTTGTGATGGAGAGATCAAACCAAGCCCTTATTTCGGGGCTATTTCCAAAATGCAGAAGCAGTTTATTTTGGCTGTATTTCTTAACTTGTGTCCTCTTACCCAAGCAAAGGCCTCTGGAATTGATTAACTGTGCACAAAGACTTGGTCTGTATACATTTTCATTGAATAAGAGCCATTCATTGTATGTTTTGCTTCAGTAATCACTTTTACTTGCTGTGAACACCATTTGTGCTTCCAGTTTTGCTGTAAAAATAAAAATTCTACGTGTTTTTGTCACAAGTGTGTGGCTTTTAAACTGATGCTTTGTTTTTAACATCTACTTGAAGTGCAGTCTACTTCTCTCCTGTGTCTGTGAAAAGACGCACTGCAAATACATAGCTTGACAAGCAGCTGTGTCAGGTGAAGCCTCCTTTTCAGCTGAGACTGTTGACGGAGGGGGCAGCTTGGTATGGAGTGATAGTTCAGCAGGGAAGAGAGAAGTGAGTAACATCCTAGAACAACCAGGAAGTTTAGTTCAGAAAAGGAGCAAAATATTTCGGTAGACTTAATATTGGGCAGGGGCCATGGCAAAGCTAGGCTATTGCTGTCACTTCTTTTCCCTTCCTTCCTTTTCAGTTCTCATATTATTTGTATATTTTAAAACCTCATGGGGGGAGAAAAAAAGGCTTTCGTTGCTGAGTAATGGCATAAATAGCTTGTGCCCCAGAATTGTTTTCCCTAAGGTTTGATTGCTGAGTGATTGTAAAATACTGAAGCTCAGTCAAGCTAAAACTCTTAAGGACTAGTGTTTTAAAATGAAACTAGTGATTTTTAGTTGCTAAATATTTGAGAACCAGCTTAGACTTTTTGAAATGCGGGTGCTCTGCCCTTTCTGAAAACCAGACTCTTTTAAGATGTACTAAATTTTGAAATGAGAACATATTTTATAGTATTTTTATTATGTCTAACTTTTTTTAGTGTACACTTCACAGTTAATGGCTCCATGTTATGTCAGCACATTTTCATTATAGATTTTCCAGCAAAATATTTTGTATGAATAAAAACCAAACGGTATGCTCTTTAGATTTAAAAAAAAAAAGGAGGGGGGGGGACCTTGGCAAGCACGGAGATGTTGTGTGTACATCTTCACAAATGAGCAGACTCTCCCTGTCCTTTCTAGATGTTTCTCTTCACGCTGAAGCCTTGAGATTCCCTCAGAGCCTGCTCTCAGAAGGATGCTCTTCTAAGTTGTTTGCATATGACAGGTACTCTGGCATCCTGATGTACTTTCTGCTCATTTGTTCATAGTCCTGACCAGGAATCTAGGCACTGACTTAATATATTTACAGTTCTGACATACCAGCAGTATGCATTTAATGATACGTAAGCTTTTAATATTGTCTGACTTGGAACACAGAAAGCTGCTTAGGAGCAGGAAGAACAGAAGCAAGGTTAATGCTGTAGGTGTGCAAAATGGTGGTGTGATGATAAAAGACCCTTCATCAAGGACTGAATAATTTCATGTATGTTTGAAAGGGCATGGGAAGAAATCCAAATTGAAGTAGCATGGCAGACCCTTGCTTATTAGCCAGATGGAAGGGAAAAGATCTTAGCCAGCCAGGCTGCAAAAGATTGCATCACATCTTGTTTACTGCCTGGAAGTGATCTTTCTTTAAAAAAAAAAAAAATCAAATAAAAGGTGAACAGGGACTAGAAGGTTATTCAGTTGTGACACTTATTCATGCCATGTGACTAATAAATATTCTGTAAATGATTTATACTAGTTTAATGGCTTCTTAAACTCCACTATCCTGAAACTAATAGTTTAAAAAAAAAAAAAAAAACATGAGTAAATGCTTTTACTACCAACAGTCCTGTCTTCCTTGTAGGTGATAAATGTTGGTTTCTCTCTCTCTCTCTCTCTCTCTCTCTCTCTCTCTCTATTTATTTATTTTGTTTGGCAGGAGGGAGGGACCACAAATAATTGTTATGTTTTTATTTTGCATTACTGTAGCAGACGAATTAATCAGCAGGCTGTGAGTTGTTGTTAGGCTTTTGATGGCCTCACAAACGATTTAAAATTCCCTTGTGTTCTGCAGAGTTTCATTTTTAGGCATGGCCATTGGCCTCTAGAAATGTTTCTTAGAAGAAATGAGAAACCTCATGTCAGGGAATCACAGAATAACAGACTATTAAATCAGTGTTTGAGTTGCACCCTGAAGTGCAGAACTGGTTATCATTTTTAGCAAAATCTATTGCTGCATTTTCCAGTTCTCAGAATGGATTTCTTTTGGAATTATGCAGCTTGTTTCTAGCAGATATATTTTGATAGTCTGTCTCAATATGTAACTTTGTCAATTTAATCTAATTTCTGCTTTCATCTTTTTCATAACTTTCTATTGCACTATATAGTTCCTATTTCATCCCTTAATTCTTTGTTTTCAGTTTGAGATGTTTGCAGGTTGTTATGCCCTCCTGCAATGAATGTTACTCGTGCTACTAAAAATTATAATCTGTTTGTTTGTTTGTTTTTTGTTTTTTTTTAAACCTACTAAATTCTGCTTTCATCTCACTTATTGCAAAGGTACTGCTAAAGTTTCCTTAGCAGTCTGGTATGGTATGCCAGGAACCTCAGGAGACATGGCTATAACTCACTGTAGAATGAACCAGTGTCTTTGCAGAAGAACAAAACCCATAAACATATGAGTCTTGACCTGAATTCCTAATCTTTCTATAAATAAAATATCTTTAGAAATGCAGAAAAAATGTGACTAATTACAGTGTTAGTGTATTCTGAGCTCTAGTAGTAATACTAGTGAAAGGCATCTTCTGTCTGAAATTAGAAATTCTTTGTGAATTTCTCTGGTTGCTTGGATTTTCCTTGAGGATGATACTAAATAGCAACTTTCTGTTGTGATATGTGCAAAATAAAAAAAACTAACACATTTTCATCACAGAATTGAAAAATTGTCAGTTACTCTTGAGACACCAGTTTGTCTGTTTATCTCTGACAAATATTGCCCCTCATAGCTGGGGAACCTGACATGCTTAAGGAAAACTGTGATTTACATTCACATCTGCAAGAAGGTTTTAGAGCTGGGATTAAAATTTGGCAAACTCTAACTTTAGTCCTTGATTTTTCTGAATTTCTGACCCAAGAAAGCACATAAGCATACTGTGTTTAATGGGATTAAAATATGTACTCAAGGTTTTATAATCTAAGTAACTAATCTCATCCAACTAAAATATTCTGCCTGAGGTTTCAATTTCAGCTTTTTTTCTCTCACCACCTGTTAGTGACTGGGATTTCTGGAGTTAGTCCCTGATTGACAGCAACGCATCTGTTTTATTTGAGAAGTACAGATAAAGTTGAGCTGCGATGCCTCTCTTTTCTTTATAGAAACTGATACCTCAATCTTCCAAATTGAGAGTGCTGTAGTGAACTAGCTAAGATGCTTGTAAGGGATACAACAAAGGCTAGTATACCTGTTGCTTGTCTGAAGCACTACACTAGGCTTGTTATAAAGTGCAAATTAGGGTGTTTTTTTCTTCATGAGATTGCAGATAGGAGAAGCAAAATTGACAGGTCTTCTTACAGTGATAGAAAAGTAAATGTTTTTATGTTACATCCTGTTAGAAGACAGATACGTGCAGGATTTTTAGCATTATAGAAATGATGTTTGTAGTAGGATCACTTAATTTTTTTTTCCTGTTTTTCATTATGCTTTGGTAATTTTCATCTGACCACCGTTTATTTTGGGATGCTTCCCCTTTAACAGATGTTTGCTATCCTCCCAAGTTCGGTAATATTTTGTTACATATGTCACTCCTTCAGCCAGAATGTTCTCCTGTGAGTTATTGGGGGTGGAGGGATTGTTTTTGGGGGGGTGTTTTTTTTAATAAACTGCTCTCAAACAAGTCCATTGTATGTGCCATCAAGCACGAGTGCTGTTGAGATTTCCTGTTTTCCACCAAAGGAGTAGCATACAGCTTTGTCAAAACAACAGGCCGCACAAAGTTCAACAACTTTGTTTTGCTGGAAGCTTTCAATTTGGCTCGTAGCAGCTATGTAGCTGACAAACAGGACACTCAGTTGGTCCAAAAGTGCAAACACTGCATGAAACACATGCTCTTGATCTCCTACTGCGTGTACTTAAGTTTGAGTCCTCAGTCTGACATGCAAAGACAGTTAATGAAGATACCTTCCTGTGACTAGGCTTTGGTTTTATTTCCACCATTTCATTGGTTACAGTTCTTTTAGACTTCTCTGAAACAGTTCGTTTGTGCTTTCATATGCCTGGGGATAAAATTAATACCAAAAATAGTCCTTGTTAGTTGTTTATAAAAATTGTCAAGTGCTTTTTGAGTGGAAATATGTTCATGAAAACTAAGTGTTTTTAGAACTGATAGAGAGCGGTAGAGATATAGATGGATATGTGTATATCCAATCAGCAATGTCACAGCTCGGTTAACCGGCTTTACTGATTTTTTCACACTTGCATTTCTTGTTTGTTCTTTAAATCCTTGGTCAGAGATTGACATTGAGCGTTGTGTCCGTGAGTCAATCAACCTATTTCGCTGGACCCCAAAGAGTGCTACGTACAGGCAATATGCGCAGCCTCCGCGACAAGGCAGTGAGAGCAACGGCACAAGAAGTTCGATGTCCTGCCTTTCAGCAGATTATCAGGAAGCACCTAAAAGCGACCTGGTAAGTGCCCTGGACTGTCTGTTCTTGACCTTGGAGGGGGAAGACATGTGATAGCCAGACACACAGTTTGCCCTTGGAAAACCACCCTTCGCTCCCCCGTTATCAAATGTATTTGTTTGCCCTTGCCTTCTTTTAGAACAAAGCTTCATTTGTTATGAACATGTGGTTTTTTACAATAACTCTGAGGAGCTCATAAAACTCTTGATCCTATTGTCAAAGCATTCATGATTAATATTGTTATATTTAGATAATTTTCAAATGTTACCATTTTAAAGTTTAAAGTAGAAGCAGGGTATGTCTGCTTCTAAGGAGGCCAGAGGAGGAGATACAAGGTAAATGGATCATTTTTACTACATAGTTGCAGTGTTGTTCAGTGAAATACTAGTTAATGAGATTATTGTTCATCTTGCTTGACAATCTGAAATGAGATTATTAGTCTTAAGGAACTCGTGAAAATCACAACTGATAGACCCATACCTCTCYCAAACAGCTATCGTACAGAACTGCTACTGCTGTTTCACTAGGGTAGTCTAACTCAATACCGGTGGTTTTAGGACTCTTGTTAATGCCAATGTTGTCAGCACGTGTTTGGGTGGGCTTTTTTGTTTTAATGAATATAACAATTTCACAAATGTTTACTGTTGCATAGAAAAAGGCTCTGAGTATCTACTAATGTGTTACTGCTCTGTGCAGTAGAGACACACTAGAGCTTGCTTTGCACTTTGAACTGGTTACTTAATTGCAAGGCAGGATCAAGCTATCAGCTGTACAGCCCCCTTAGTTCTGTACTGATGTTCCAACTTTGTTGATACCCTGTACATAGTGGAGTAAGGTTGTTCAAGTTGCATGTTTCTAACCTTTTTTATTTTTCTTATTTAAATTTATGCACAGCAAATCTTAGTTGCTGGCACTTTATGTTGCTGCTACCATACACAGGGGTTTTACATGTTCACCACATGATCCGATTTGCTTTATCAGTTAGTGGGCAGTGTTAGAGCCTATGCTATATTATTAATTCTGATGAAAAGTACAACGCAGTAAATGAGGATTAACTGCTCTGAAATGTAGTGCCTTATTCCAGCTTTTCTTTTCTTTTTCTTTTTTGATTTCCTGTTCAGCCTTGATATCTTCTACTGTGTATCTGTTACTTTTACTTGACATCTTTTACTTTTTAATGTTAGAGTGACCACTTTTTTAACTTTACTGCTTTGAACTTCAGCTTCTTTGAAGTATATGCCAATAAAATTATTTCTTCATGTGCCGGTTCTCTGCCTCTCGCATCTCCTGCTTTTTCAGTTCTGTGGTGTCATTTGTTACCACAGCAGACTGTTGTCCAGGGCTTACCTGCAGAACTACAAACAGGCTTTATTTTTAGGAAAAGAATAATGAAAAGAACAGTTTCCCAGTGAAAACCGGGTAACTGGGAAGTGATGCAGGCAGCAGGCAACTCTGGCTGCTTTTTCCATCTTCACATGTCAAGTTAAAGGTATAGCTCAAGTTATTGTGACGGGTAATATGCAGATTATTCCTGTATTTGTCTTTGCCAAGAAAAATTAGTAGATAAGAGTATATCTTCATTAAGCAGTTATTCAGTTCAGCAAAAATAAAGTTCCCTTCTTTTTCCAGTAAAATCTGATGCTTTTCTCTTGTCAGATACACCATCTGAAGTTAAGGATGTTGGTGATTTGAAGTGATTCCTTTCCTTCCTCTCAGCACTATGAATCAATTTAGTCTTTTAAAAAAATGAAGCAGGTTTTTTTTTTTTCTTTCACTTTCCCCCTAGAATGAGAATTGATTCATGACTATGTTACAGTAGTAGGGGAAAGATACACACATCTGCTGTATCTGTTTAGTCAATTGCATTAGGTTTTAGAGGCTTTCTGTCTTTTTTTTCCTAACTACCAGGAAACTGAGTAGTGTATTGTCACTAAAGTGTATTTCAGAATTTTAGAAGTCCTTAAATCTAAGTATGATGCTCAGTCATTTTCTTGGTTTTTACTTTGGTCTTGTTTTATTTTTAATGCTATTGCTATATTATCTGGGAACCTTAGCCACAGATCCAGGGCTCCAAGTGCTAGACATGCAGATGCAAGACAAAATGAAACTCCAAGGTATTTACAGGAGTTGTGGATTATAGTTGAGAAATAATAGGTCGATATAGAAGGGCAATTGGGAAGAAAAATGAAACAACAAGAGCATACTAGTGGCTGTCATGAAACAAGACCTTGTGCATTAGTTCATACTGTGGAGCTCTCTGTAATTTATATGGAAATATATGAATATATTCCATTTTTTCTGTAGCAAAAAGGAAATTAATCACATCACAACTGAATGGCAAGGAAGGCAATTGATACATGAAGCTCTAAACTACAACTGTTTGCCGTCGTGTGCTGTCCTTTTTGTCAGATTTTTGACACACGTATATATGAGCTAAGTATGTTATGGTTCTGTCGGGGGCCACAATCCAGACTTCTAAAAACATGTGCAGCTTGAGCCATTAACTCGGTATATGTCCTTGTATAACCTGCTTTGCACCTCTGGATATTTGTCTTTAGAAGATGACAGTTCTCAGGGATTTGAGCAACATTGCTAAGAAAAATTTGAATTCTTATCATTCTTGGTTTAAAAAAAAAAAAAAAATTACATCCAAAAGGTTTTTTCTTCAGGGGATGGGGGATGTTTATTTTATTTTTTTATTTTTATTACCTTAGTCCTGGAGCTATCTTTCCTTCCTGTTTCTTCAGTCATGTTCTCTGATACAGTTTGCTGCCATGGGAGAACTTTCTTCTATTTGAAAGCAGTGGAATCCGAGTGCAATCTTCATAGCCTGTCATGGGTTTTGGAAAAGCCTGTTGCGTCCTTGCTGATCAGTCTAGCTCTTAAAAGCCACATCCTTGTTTCCCCGCTTATCTAACTGGTCATTATGTGGACAAGCACTCTGCACTGKGCTTGTGTCTCCAGTTTTATATCGGTTGCCCACCTCTGTATTTGAGGATGGGGAGAGTAGGAGAACAATTCCTTTGAAAACAAAGCTGTGGGTTCACATCTGAAGGTAGTTTATGACTTCTTGAAACTTAAGTGTTTAGCGTATTTGATTCTGAACACTGGCTGTCTCCTACTCATATATTTATATTTTCCTTCTAAGCTGCTTCGGTTTGTCTCTTAAATGCTTTTTATTGGCTACTCAAATATTTGTGTATATCTGCACATTGCAGTGATTTGGTTAATAACAATATGAGAAGTATTTGCCCCAGGTGAGCACTCCCCCCTGCCCCCCAAACCAGCAGCCAGTAAAAGCAAAACTGTTTTAACTCTCTTTATCGTTAGCATTGCCTAGTTTTCATTTTAGGGGCATCTATTTGCAACTTCATTAATAGGCTTGGGTGCTCTCCTGCCTCCCTCCTGGACTTGTGTGTTGCTTAATCTTTTACTCTTTCAGCCAGTAAGCATATTTCTACTCAGATAAAATCTCAAGGAGGAAATAGTTTCAAAAAGAATGAATGTACATCTTAAGTGAATTTGCATGTTTCTTCCGAGAAAGATTTTGAGTCAATAATAATAGAGAAAAGCCCTTTAAATTCACTGCTGAATTTTTATTACAATTTACTTAAATTTGTGACTGTAATTTGTTGTTGGCCAGTATGCTGATGAATTTTTCTTACCCTCTTTGATGCATGAAACTTAACTTTCATGCCCTGGAAAATCCCCAAGTGTTCCAGATTTTCTTGAATGTCTGGGAGTCATAAAGACAAATATCACTTGTCATGTAAGAATTTTCAGCTATGCCTGCATCTCCGTTATTATAGACATGGCAGATGCATGCTCTCTCCAGCTACCTGTATGCTCCTACATACAGGGGAGAGAATGATGCAGGATATTTTCTATTTATGAATGTCTGCTCAGATCTGACAGATGGACTCCCAGATATCTGCAGGCTGGTGCAATTAATCCTTGGTCTTTTTTTCTGCTGCTTGATCTCTTTTCAAGACAGGGAGTTCTTGGTGAATGTGGGAGCTTGAAGACGTACAACTAGAGAAAACTCCACTCGGATCGTTCTTGACTGGCATCCTCAGACTGATGTAAATGCCACCAGTCTGGCTCAGTTTTTCCTTTTTGATGAAATAGGAAGGGAAATACCTGTATGGGAAAGTGACTTAATAGCTAAATGAAGCAGTAAAAAGATGGGAAATATTTATGCTCTGTCAAAATTGGTAGGAGCAAAGTTTCCTGATGACAACTTTTCTATGTGTGCAATCAAGGGTTGCTTGAGTGACATGCTGCTTACAGATCTAAATTCAGGCCTATTTGCTATTGACTAAATCTGATAAAGCTCTGTTCCTTTTAATATCCATTAAATACCTAAGATATATTTGTCCACATAAAGTGTACTGGCTAGGTTTATTTTAAGCCCTTGAATCATTGGCATGTAAACTCCATCTACTTTTTTAATAAATTTAGATAAATCTAAAAGCGTGGTGAGTAGTGTACACCAATGTTTCTCCTTCAGTGTACCAGCTAGGAAATATCCAAATGGACTATGTTGTTCATAGCAGCTGTTATATTCCATCTTGAGGGTCTTGTGTTTGCAGTGACCCATTCCAGGTTTATTTTCTCATTCTGCTTGTATAGGAAATTTGCATTTGTTTTCTTCTTTTCTTGTTCTACTATTCAACAGAAAGTCCGTCTTCAACTTTATATTTAGCTCATATTGTGCAAAGCATTAACTTCCTTGTCAAGATACAATTTAATGTTTCTAATTTATTTAGAAGGTGCCTCTGATGCTTCGCTTTTTCTGATTGTGACTGCTAGCAGCTTGAGTGAGAAATTGGCTTATTTATAATTTTTTGAGATGCCATGCTTAAATCTGTGTTGGTTAAAATACACTTTAAGTTGCTTGCTTATGGGTGGATAAACAGTTCACTGTTTAATTAAGAATGTCATAATTAGCACATCTGTTTCTGGCAAATGTTTTTTGGCTTCGTTGGAAGCTTCAAAACTTTCCCTGGGTATTGGTTAGCTTTTCAAAGTTTTTTCATATTTGTAAGTCAGGCAGCCAACAACCAAAGAGGTGAGTGTAAGGAAATTGCTGCTTTAGTTTTGTTTCCTTGTTTTTTGTCGTCTTTTGTTTGATCAGATTTGGCTTTTTTGTTTTCCAACTCCTCTTTAGCAGTTCCAGAAGAACAGATTTGCCCTCCTGTCATTCTTACAATGACATTGTGTTAGCATCCTTGTTGCAATCAAAAAGAGTCCAGGAGTTAAAATATCTAGCTGTTAGTTGAGCATATTTTTGTTATTTCTTCCAGAACTTGCCTATATTTTGTAAGTTCTTGGTTCCTTGACACTTTGAAGATAACCTAAGTTGGCATCTCCTGGTCCAGCACATCCTCTCAACTGCATGTTTACACTCATTTCTGCTTTCTCCCAGCGCTGGAACTAATGTGATTTTTGCTGACCTGTGTCTGAGTTCCAGACGTGTTGRAAACACTCTGACTAATGGCAGGTTACTGGTGGTGGCTAAATTTCCATCTTTGGCACCAGTCAGACCTCCTAATTTTCAAGCTGATTTTTGTCACTGTAGCATTTAACTGAAGAAGAGAACTTAACAGAAGAGAACTCATAGATTTTGTACTCACTTGCAGAATTTAAATGAAAAACTAGATGAATACCAGTGTTTTCCTAATACTGCCATTCTTAGTGATCATTAGCCGTTTGCCATATAGAAAAAAGGAAGATGAGGAGTCACAGAAGTGTATGTCCTAAGATGTGGTCCAACATAATAAGCCACGTTAGAAACCTGTCCCTAACTGATTATTAGAGCTGCTCTGCCATTTTTTTCCTAAATTCTTTTTAGTCTTTTTTTAGGGCTATTAAAAGAGCAATTGCCTTCTTAATTCAAATGATGCGTTTGAAGCTATAGTCGCTATGTATAAGTGTTGCTGCAGAGCTCTGTGTTTTTGATTCAAAATAATATTTCTAGTAGTTAAAATTCAGCAAGTACAGAGGTTCAAATTGTCTTGGAAATTCCACAACCTTCTGCAGATTAAATTAATTGAAGAAAGCGTTCTAGCATTTCTTTACTCTGCTTGATTTTAAAAATATGAATATATTTTATTATGCTTTGGAACTTTTTTCGATAGAAGATAAGGCAGTAAATCAATTGCCAGAATAGATAAAACAAGAAATACACTGACTCGGTAAATAACTGATTCTGAATGTTAATTGAAGAGTCTCTAATGAATGTTGTGGTTGTTTTTTAAGTTGTAATCTAAATAGGAATTTTTTTTAATTGATGTAAACTGATTGTAACAAATGTGCTGTGTTCTTTCTCAGTTGAATAGAATGCCATTCTTTCTCAGTAGAATTAAAGGAGTATGTTTCTAATAATCTAAATGTTATTTAGATCAAACTTCAGTAGTTTGTTAGGCTCCCGCTTAGATCACATTTAAGGATTGTAACCATATTTTGCGTGGACTGGGTTTTTGAGTCTCCTTGGGACGTGTTTGGTTGCTGTGAATGTAGCCGGGGCAGTCGGAGCATTCCCTGTTGCAGCCTTAGGCTCAGGCTCTGCATTCACTGGTCGTCGGAGCAGTTCTTCCTCGCAGAACTGGGCGATTTTACCCGCTTTGAAGTGTAAAGGTTACTTGACCTTTCTGACCTCCTGTGATTAGAATGCCACGAATGATTAACAAACATGCTTTTTTTTGCCTCTCTATCTGTGAACTTAAAAAAGATCTAGCCAGTTATCTCTCTGTATTTTGTGGGCCTGTTCTTCTTTGATTCTGGAATTTTTGGAAATTTTTTTAAGATCATATTTCAGGTTTGATAGCCTTTGATCAATTAAATGTTAGGGGGTTCATTTTTCTTTTCTTTGTTTTTTTTCCTTCAATTTTGGTATCTTACTGGGGAAAAAGCTAACTAAAAATATCACAAGCAATAGCCACTTTATGGTAGAATAATGAATATGGAAGCTATTCTCACCAACCTCTAAGGTGCACAAGTTATTGAAAGAATGAATTGTATACAAGAGGAAGGAAGGATCAGTCCCATAATAAAGAGCTAAACATAATACAGATCAGTCAAGTATGTTACAGCTGTTAAAGATTTGGATTTGAGACAACTGTCTTTTCCCTTCTTCCAATCTTGGCCTCTGTTCAGTGTATCCTGTTAAAAGACATTGTCTGAAATATTTACTGTAACACTGATAATCTGTGGTTAGTCCTTGCCAACAGAAATTATTGGGATACTGAAATGAAAAACTGCCAATATTTTGTCTGCCTATCTGTGCTCAATACTGAGCTGTAGTTGACCATTCTAATCTGAGCTCTGCAAAGTGGCACAGTGATTTTTGCCTATATATTTTTTTCTGTTTGCCTTGGTTGGTGCTGGTTTTCCTCACTGATTATTGGTGGATGATTTCTATGCTACATGAACTGGTTGGGTTCAATTCTTCAAAATTTGGTGTTGTGTGAAAGCTTCTTTCCACAAGTCCGGCTGGAGCAGAGCCTTATAGTATAACTAGGTTTTAGCAAGAAGGGAATCTTTGCTTTGTCTCGCTGAAGATTTCCGTAGGAATCAGGAATCACAACATTTATGGATTTCTGTTGGTGACTAAGAGCAGTATACAGTTGGGATAAATTTGGCTGGTGGCCTATGTTATCATGTCCACATCATCTTAAGATGATAACATTGGCAGATGAGAAAGGAAGATAAATTATAGCTTCCTACCTGTGCAGAATGGGCTCAATATCTAACTTTTGCTGAAGGCTCAGTGTTGCAATCAGCATGCGTTTGTTCTTTTAACTCTGCGCTCTCACGCAGATCAGTTTCTGCAAACGTGGCTGAAGGCATTCAAGCTGATGTGCGTAGGTAGCGCACCTAACACCACCCCTCTCGATAGTCGCTAGCAAAGGTAGAGTCTGGACAGTATGCTTTGCTCTTTAGTAGGCTCCACAGCGGTAAATAACTGAAAATATTTCAGAGCTGTGCTGACGCTAACGCTCATTCAGTAAATAGGAACTGTGGATAAACAGCAACTATGGTTGAATCCTAAAATAAGATTTTTTTTTTTTCCATCTATAATTGCCAACCCCAAGTGAAATACATGATCACATTGTGAGAGAGAAGGAATTGCTTTTCCTCTTGCAGTTTGAGATGGGATTTTTTTTTTTTTCTGGACAGTACGGGGGAATCTCTGATATTTTGTATTCTTAAGTTTTCTTATTTCCCCTTTTTTTTTTTTTTCTTTGCAAAGTAAAATAATTTCCTATCAAGTCCAAAGGGAACAGTATCTGTCAAGAGGGAAGAACAGGCACCAGTGAAAGAGGAGCCTTGTGAGATTGTTCTTGCTGCTTTTGTTTCCGGTTTCATTTCACGTTAACCCATCTTGTGGGTGTTTTCAGGCACAACTAGATTTTGGCTTAACTTCATAATTTTAAAATGCTTCCCTGTCATGGTGAGAAGTGTTTACCCCTTTTATTGACTCAGAGGTGATAACTAATGAAACTTCGCAGCATGCAAGGAATAACTTCCCCCTCTGCTCTGCTGACTCAGCTTATTCACCCAGTTATGTTAGTCCAGGGGGAAAAAGAGATTTTCTTAATAAGAGCTACTTAGGCAAGCAGAGTTCAATTACATTTTGTAGACTGCAAAGGAGCCAGGCTGCAAGCTGGGTCAATGTGCTTCCTAAAAAAACTCCTTGGGTCGCAGGGTGCTCCCAGTTAGGTTGGCCGTAGAGCAGACCCCTGGCATCTGTCCCGCTGGAAGCACACGCCATGGGATTTTTGTCTSTGACCCTTTGTAGTGCCGCATCGTGTTGCTGGAGAGGACGCTGGGGTGCCGGAAGCGTGACAGGCGAGAGGTGTGGGAGGCGGAAGCACTCTGGGGGAGTCAGGATGGTGGAGGGGGTGGAAGAGTGCAGCTTGCACACCCGGAAATAGGGCAGGCTTGAGAAGTAGGCAGTACAGGGAGATGGGGAGGGTGGAGAAAATCGAGTTTCAGTGTCTTGGCTTGGAAATAAGAGAGGCGGAGTATGATGGGGGGAGGACTGAATATGAGGCATTAAGTATGAATTTGGTGATGAGCTTGTGGGTACAGAACCATGACTGTCAACCACCTGAAAAATTTTGGAAAACAGCTCCTAAGATCTGGAAGTTTGACTGCTTTTCCTTTATAAGTAGTCTTGATTGAATATCAAAACAAAAAATCTTTTTTTGTGTGTTCAGATATTTTTATATGACTCCTTACTAATGGACATTTTCTCATTGTTCTATGAAGCATTTTTTCTGGGTGAGGGGGTCAGTGGGACAGGACACCTTTTTCCTTTTTATTTAATTATCATTAGAATACTGCCCTTCCTCTGTAGGCCCCTTTCTGTCAGTAACAGTGGATTTAAGCTTTATTCTTTCTCAGTTGGTACATGAGTAAAGCACTTTTTGCTATCAGGGCATCAGAATTCAAGGAGCAATGGGAGTCATTATGTTTGTTTAAAACGAAAAACAAAAAATCCACCAAAAATAAACCTACAAAAGAGAATGTTCCTAGGAGATTAAGTGTTGCCTTCATCTACTTAATTATAAAGGATATAAACAAAAACATTTACATGGAAAGTACTAAGTGGAAACAAACTTGTCATGATTGGTTTCAGTGCATAAAATCCTTTTAGAAGATGCAGCTAAAATCCACAACGTTCTTATTTGATCTTGTTTTCGGATGCTTCCTGAAAACTGACTTTGCCTGCGGTAAAAACTGCTTTTTGATAAAAAACAGGATAGTAGTGACATAGCCTGACTGACTAGATGCCTAAAAATTTGTCCTAGAGGGTCCTACTCGTGTTTTCTGTCCTCCCTCATTTTTGCACCTATTTTCATCTGACTGCTATGTTTTGATTTATATAAAATAGGGCTGCTATACACAAATGTATTTGCCCCATAACTTGTATGGTGGCACTGTGACCCTGAGTATTACATTTAGGTGGAAGTCGCTATGAAAATACATTAGCTTTCTTCAGTTTTGTTAAGTAAAGTAAAGAGAGGCACAAACAACCATGTCTTTGCTGCAAACTAATGTGACCCTTGATTCAGAGTTGCACCTGTTTGTGGTTGTTTTGTAAATCTGCTTTTGGCTGTTTTTCTATTTGATCAATTCTTTAGAAATCTTTTAAAACCATTTTCTTCTAAGCTTGTATTAAAATGTTATTGTTGTCTTATTCCTAGATGTACTTGCATACATTGATTTCAGAAATAAAACATTATGCTCCAAAATATGGAATGACATCTTCAGTGAAGCATGTTTCTTTATGAAGGACTTTGAAACTTTGAAAAGATTATTTTACTTGAACTCCAGATTTTAATTATATTGACTTTCAGACTGAAGTTTCTTCTGTATTAAATTTGTTGTAATAAGTAATGCCATATTCAAAGAGAAAAGGGGGGAACCCTGCTTCTACTCAGATAAAGCCATCCTTTTCATGGATAAAAAGTTGCTTTATAGCTCCTTCGTTTATCAGATGGTTCAGGTCCAGTAGAACTAGAGATACTTACTTATTTTCTCAAAAATGTATATCTTCATGTAATAGCCAGGCTGAAATGCCTCTAAGATTACAGCCTAATGGAAAAATAGATAGGAGCTATGATTGTGCCAACCACGTGTTCTGGAGTGCTTTAATCTTTCTGAAGCTCAGCTTCTAATTTGAGTATGCTTAAGCAGCTTTAATTCCTAATATTAAAAAAAATTAAATTCCTAATACCCATTTCTTTTTACTGAGAGCAATAAATGCATATGGCTTAGCAATTCCCAGGCCTATTTAAAAATTAATGGGGTGAGAAGAATAAGTACTTTGAAAGTGAAGAATTTAGGGTGTTGTCAGGGAAACTTGTGGGAGGTGGCTAGACCTCAAACTTCAGTGTTAATACTCTTTCTTTCTGTACATGCTGCCAAATAAGCAGCCTTTCTTGATGAACAACTTCTTATAGCTGACTCGTCTAAAATAAGATCCCCCTTTGAAGATAGGATATGTTAAAATAAGTCTGTTTCCTTTGCTTCAGTGTGACTTGAAACACACGTTGTAAGACCTAAAAATATATATATATTATAATAATAATAAAAAAAACAATAAAACAGAAGCAAATCGAGCAGGAAGCTCAGTATCTTAGCAAGCATGAACATGTGTGTCAGTGTGTAAATGTGTGTGTTTCTTTCTAATAATTGTTACTTTTTTCTGAGCAGTAATATGAAGTTCATCTCTGTATATGGACCCAGTTCTCAATTTCAGTACTATACTCAATATGCAATTTCTTGCAATAACTATGTAAGTAGTTGCTAAGAAATTATCAGCAACTGTAAACTTTTTCTGAGGAGGCAGCTAACCTTACTCAAAAGGATTTGTTCTAAAACGCTCCCTTTGCTGCTGTTTCTTCTGATTCTTCGTAACTGGAAAGCAATGTCTAGAAATGACACAGGAAGGCCTAAACAGGGATTTAAGCCAGCAGTCCTGATTAATGTTAAGCCTTCTGTCTAAAATGTCAGCCTGCCTGTCTTACCTCTCGTCTTAGACTTCCAGCCAGGCTAAGGGGAAGAGAGTAACCACTGAGGTGGTAGGTAACAGCTGAGGTTCTGCTGTGCAGAAGAGTAGCAAAGATGATCTGGGCTCTTTAGAGGCCATGGTGGCCTCATGAGCTGTCTGAGCTTAAGTCCAGTGCCAAACTACAGGTCTAGGTGGCAGGATGGTGGTATGTAAAGGAGGTGTGAGGAGGCCTGGGTAGAAGGATTGACAACTTGGTGTTAGCCATGTTTAGCTTGAGCTGACAGACTGACAGATTATTAGAGAATTCCTGTGGGAAAACTTCTGACATGGAATATGGTTGTAATCAGACACAGCAGATAAACAGAAAATTTTAAATGTAGTTAGGAAAGATGATTTTATAAGTGCATGCATGTATTTCACTTGGCAGTTTGAAGGAAAGAAATTACTCTGATAAAACAGTTGTTAAAGGATGGAATTGATTCAGCAATTCTATTTCCTAGAAGTCTGTCGAGGAGCTATAAGCCACAGCTTTATTCAAAGCCTATATTCAGATATTATATCACTAAATGCACCGTATAGGTAGAGCTGGACATGCTAGGTCAGAAACATGGGAAATTAGAGCAAAGATGGTTGTGAAATTCACAACTGAATGTGTTTCTCCTTATTTTCAACCCAGTTAATGGGGGGCAGGGAGTACATTCCGGTTGTTAAAACTTATTCACAGGACGGATGGTGTCTATCTGTGGAGCACTTCTTCTGGCTTTATACTTTGTAGATAAGGAAAATATGCTTTTATAGCAATACAGGTGAATTTTGACTTTTTTGGTTTATACTGTGGAAAATGAAGAATACCAGACTTCAGGCTCCCTTCCTAAACTTTTATTCTTTCCTGAGGCATTCATCACATATGCTGAATTAGACAAGAATTGTGCAAGTAAAAGTGGGAAGTTGTATAATCAGAGTACATCACAATATAAATGTTTCTGAAGAAGACCTAATTCAGGTCACGTCAGCCAGCTGCACTGACATGCTGTTCGTTTATAGTGCCTGGCTTTGCTACCTGAATGTTTCTTATTTGTAATCGTCTGACCCTGCTTCAAGATTTGAGCTTTTGCCACAGCAGACTTGCTTCCCTTCCCTCCTCTGTGTCGCTCCACAAACATCGTCTTGAGGGACAAGCTTTCTCTTGAGGAAGGTGTAGTGAAGTCTGCTAGTGCTAGTCATGAGACAAATGAAGCTGTCCTGGCTAAACGTGTATTCATGTGGTCACTACTCTTTCTACTTCATTACCTTTCTTGGATATTGAAAACTTCTATTTGATGTGATGCCCCTAGAGGTGGGCTGCTGAATCCATAAATCTGAAGTTTTTCAGAAGAGTTTGACTTTTTTCTTTCTTCTCCTCTCCTTTAATCCAAGTAATTTCCTTGGACTCCTCCTTAGGAATCCAGCTACTCAACTGGGAGGTGGCTTTGGGCAGCAAGGGGTGGGTGGCTGTGTCCTCAATCACACTGTTATTTTTACAGAAGCAGGGTCGGGTCTGTTTTATAGAAACACACAGTAAGGGTCTATTCTATTAAAACAAATAGTGTATTATCTAGAAACTCAAGCATCTTTCTGATTATAATGTATTGTGACTTCTATTATTCTCAACTCGGGAGGAAATTATGTGCTGAGACTAGCAATTTCTGAGTTCTCGTGTTTTGAATACTGTAGCGCACAAGAGAAAAGCCGGTTTGGTGAGTTAATATATTCCCTGAAGCACAATAGAGTCTGTCTGTAATTTTCAGTGCTTTTTGATATCCTGCTTCATAGCGAAGGTATTTATAACTGCACAGCGGCTGGCTAGGAAGTCTTTTTCTGGGACCTATCTTGGGAAATCTCTCATAGAGCTGAATCTCACGTCTGGGTTCTCTCTAGTGCGTTCATGGCATTCTTCTCTAAGCTTGAAATATTCCACGAGTTAAATGGGAAATTCATATCATTTAGAAACTGAAACAAACACTAGAGCTAGCAACAATCAGTTGAACTGATACTAAGTAGTGCCTCCATTTCCTTCAGTGTGTTACTCCTGTTTGCTTGAATTTTTTTATGGACTTTAAACATGCTGTCTTGAACCAGTGTGACTGTGGTAAACCAAAACTAGGTAAGAGATGCAATATTTTTTCAAAACATCAAACTTACTACTGTGGTACTTCTAGTAAAGTCCTCTAATTTAACTGTGCTATATATACTTATTCTCAAAAGTAACACACTATAATGTTAGCTCCATTTGAGGTTGGGTTTTTTCCCCATTTTCTAAAGTCCATCTATGTATGCCTGTGCTTTTATCTTCTGAACAACTGCAGAGCACACAAGGAAATCTTCATGAGGAAATGGTTAGCTATTAATGTAGATCTTCTTCCTCAAAAATAAGAGATCAAAATAGTCTGAAGATTTTTCAGAAAATGCCCCCTATAACAAATCCCAGCAATTCTGTTTATTCCTGTCTCCTGACAAGCCAGAAAAACTCGCTAGAAACAGCTGTAGACTTAGTTATAAACAGCTTTTGCCTCTGTTTGACCTCCTGCACAATAGGAGYGCAATGGTTGCACAAGACAAACCAGTCCTATTGTAAGATGATTGAGCTCTGTAAGTGCATCTTTGATGTATGTAACTCTTGGGATAAATGGAGCTCCATGTTTTTCTACATATGTAACCAATCTGTTAACTCTGTCTGCTGGACTAAAGCATAACAAAAATAAGCTGCTTTAAAATTTAACTGTGATATTTCATATTGAAAATGGCACCAACAGAAAAAAATGTTCTTGCTGCAGAAGATGATATATAAGCATAATTTATTAACTCCTTAACACCATGGTGCATACTAATGTGTTTTTAAATATATAGCGTATGCATGTTTTCATAACGAAGCACTTTCAAAGCCTAATTGACATGATATGAGGACCTTCTAGTGCAGATACATTTCTGGAAGTTCCACCATGGCAGCTGAGAGATTAAAGAAAAAAGTCTCATATTTGCTTTTGTGATAATTAGAGAAGTGACTGTAGAAATTTCTTAACTTTAAGGTATTTGAATAGGTTTTGCTAACCCAATGTCTAAAGACAAAAACCTAGGGCATGCTCCAGGTATTTTTGCCTATTGCATATAAAGGATCTGAGTTTGACCCTCTTGAACATGCTGGAGGCTTGCTTGTTCCTCATGCTTTTTCTTGGTAGGTTGGGTTGAATTGGCTCAAGCTAGTTCTTCTGGATGATGGTATAGTTGTAATGGTACTCAGAGTTTCAGCAGTGTAAAACAGCCTCTGAAGGAAGGTGGAAACACTGCTTCAAACACTGTGGAACTATTTCTTGATGACCATATCATATCCTTTCTGTTGCAGTTTAGAGATTTGTATGTGTCGGTAATTATGAAAATACAGAATTTTTCACAAAATATGTCTCTAAATAGTTCTATCACCTTTAATATTAATTTTCTTCTTTTAAAGTCTAGGGATTCTATCAAGCTGGATGACCTGAAGGCAGAGGTATCACCACGAATTTCAGCAGAAGATTTGATTGACTTGTGTGAGCTGACAGGACCTAGTCATTCCAAAACACCTGTAAAGAAAACAAAATCGAGCAAACCAAAGCTGCTGGTGGTGGACATTCGTAACAGTGAAGAGTATCCTTCAAATCTAAGTGAAATCCGTGCCAAATCATGCTTGTAACAATGATCTCCTCTTTATCTGGTGACAGTGTGATATTAGAATGGGAAATAGTAGGAAAGGGGCATGTAAGACACAGTAGAAAACTGATGGCAGATTTTAATCATGGAGAGTCCTGGTTTGTACAGAAGAGGACAAACACTGTATTTTTACATTCACGCTTTAAGCTGTGGTTCTAGTGAAACCACTTTGTACCAGTAGTACATGAGTGCTTTAATGCTTCTTTTTTTATAAAAACTGTTATCAGCAGACCTTCCCCACTTAATGTGACCGATATTTTGGAAGTGTGGGAGGCTTTCCACATAAGTGGAAGGGAAATGAAGAAGGGTTGATAGCTCATGTGCTTTGCCAATCCCTTAGTGGAAAATCAATTCCTATTGAGTGCCACCTTGCTACTGTCAGGTAACATAGCCTTGGGGCTGCCCTAATTTGTCCTCTAGCTTGCTCACAATCAGAAAAGGTCTAAATGTATCTTGCATCTATCTCTTTATCATAGTTGCTACTCTATCTACACCTTAATCTTTCATTTGTTCATTTTCAAATACATAGTGCTTTAGGTGTGGAGGTTTTTATGTTGTTTTTCTGAAGCAGCATAATTAGGGGATTGGGTTGGTTGGTTTGTTGGAAGGGGGATTCCTTCTTACAGATGTGCTTTACAAGGAACATGCATCTTCATCAACATCCATCTAAAAGTGGGATCCATAACAAAATTTTATTAGATGTAACTCTTAACATCCTAGGGAATATACTTATTACTGTTTTATATCATTTTTAAGTGCTGCTCATTTCATAATAGCAAAGGTGATGTAAATTGTTGCCTTTGAGGGAGGTGTACTCTTAACTTACTGGATGAGAAGCTATAATTCTTCCTAAGCTGGATCCAGTGTCTCACGCTAGCAATGATACTCCACAGACAAATAAGGAAGGAAGTATCGTGAGATTTAGTCAACCTTCTACTCCAAAAAGGAGAATCATTCCTGTTACGTATGTCAGGCTTGTTTTTAAAGACCTCCAGTCATAGAGGTCCCACAGGCTCTTCACTAGTAAAATGTCTTACTGTTAAGAAAAAAACACTTCCTCATGTTTAACCTACTACTGCTAACTTATTGCATGTGTATGACAAAAGAAGTGTGTATTCTAAACAGTGAAGTGAATGCCCAAGATTTCTAGGTTTCCATACTTTCTTAAAAGGAAAGTAGGATTACTAGTGAGGCTCTTGCACTGATTAAATTGTTGCCCTTTAATGGTGGATCAGGGCTAAATATTTGGGCTAATATATTCAGTAGAAGTTTAAATAAATGTTTTTAAYCTCCTGTTTTTTTCATCAGTTTGTAGTTTGTTGAAACACTATTTTAAAGGTAATTGTATATCCAGAAAAATAGTGCCACGAGTATTCTTCTCTATTAAGTATTTAACAATATTTATGACAAGTTATGGTGAAGCAGAATAGTAAATATGATTTTTACTATGTAAATAGAAGTAAATTTATTGTTCACATTGTAAACTGAATTATATAGTTGGAGGATTCTGAATTAAAAGAGTTGTTTCCAAGGAGTTATAAAGTTACTGTATGCCAAACTTGAACTTATAATGTGATTTGCTGTCTAGGTAAAACAAAACTGTCAAAGGAACATAAAAAAGTGGGTTTTATTTTGCTTGCGCGTATTAATTTCATGCAAGGTTTCCAATTAAGCAGAGATTCATGTGTTTGACTCTTTATTGTCTGGACTTCAATGGCTTCATTTCTCCTGGAGTTAAATTGTTGAAAATGTGGTCCTCTTTATTCAGAA
Source organism: Apteryx rowi (assembly GCF_003343035.1). Classification (NCBI taxonomy): domain Eukaryota; kingdom Metazoa; phylum Chordata; class Aves; order Apterygiformes; family Apterygidae; genus Apteryx; species Apteryx rowi. The sequence goes on along the minus strand of NW_020450738.1, from coordinate 2,667,002 downwards.
AGCTGTGTGTGTGTGTGTGTGTGTGTGGTTTTAGACTCCTGGAATCAAAAGTTCCAAACAGTTATTGTTACTGTATAGAAAGCTTTGATACTACTGAGTTAAATAATGTTTTTATTTCTACATGCATTGTTCTGTTGATAGTTATTCAAGCTGCTTACTAAAAATCATCAAGGAGAATGCAGGAGGAGAGCAGGTAATATAAAATGCCTAGACTACAATCATTGTACTGAAAGGCTCTTATCTGTGTACAGTAATGGATTTATTTATGTGTCAGGATCAAAGGCAAGGTGTTTGCTTAAACATATTTATAGCTTTCCTAATAGCTTGGTAACAGATTCTACTATACTATCCTACTAATCCTATTCTACTCTAGTGGAGTAGAATCAAAAGTTTCAGTTATTTGAAAATCGTTTGGCTGCTATGAAATAAGGGGCTTTATGGGACTGTCTCTCATATTACAAAATTTTCATTGGACTTTCCCTTTGTAGTTCTTGAATGAGGAGACAGGCTGGAGAGAAAAAAACCTCAAGAGCTCAAACAGTGCATTGTAGTCATCACTGCTGCTATTTCTTTCTGGCTGGAGTTTATGGCAGAGTAAAGTGTGGGTTCCCTACAGAAAACAGCTACTTCTTTCTGCTTGCGACATATCTATAAATAATGGATGGACTTAAATCTTTCTGGTGTTAGGTAGGGAATGTCATTTTTGAGAAGTTAGTCTGGTAGGTAATAAACCCCTTGAATGAGTTATTCTGAATGTCAGTTGTTGGGGAACATATTGTATATGGAAAATTATTAAACTATCAGCTGTTTTGAATATGCATAGGAAACCATAGGAATAATGTATTATGTTCAGTGTTGTATTCATTCTTGCAGCAGCTTAAAGCTGTTGTCTCTGTGTTCATCACAAAGTATTGACAAACTGTTCGACAGGGTCAGACTGTGTGTTGCTGTGACACGTATGTTAAAAAGTGAAGGACCACTTTGAGCTGATTCAAAAGTATGATTACTTCTTATGTTTTGTCATTTATCTTGCTCAACATCTGTGCCTTTCGTGCTAGACTTCACTCTTCCACTTTGTTTTCAGTGTGATTTTAGAAAAAGCATTAGAGGACTTGCAGCAAGTATCGAACATACCTCATATTTCATATTAGGATGTATTTGAAAGCTAAGGCATTGCTTTGTAATGAAGTTCATATCACAGGACTGGGAGCTAGTGACCCTTTTTCCCTATAGACAGCTTTACAACAGAAGACTTTCTAATGAAAAGGTAATATCCTCAAAGCAGTGTCTCCGGCAGTTACAAGCCAGCAGTTCTGTCTAAGCCTTATTTCATTCACCATGTTAACAGAAATACTGGCAGCGTTCCATTCCTATTATGAAAGTTATAGCTAAGTACTTTATGGTCTCAAAGTCTGTAGCACAAAATCTTTGCCTTTTTGTTGTCTTAGTACTGGAAAGGTTAAGATGGTCACTTAAGATTAATGAGAACACGAATGACAAGAAATACAGTCTGACTCTATCTAGTTGGATATTAGTGTTGTTAGTATAAGTAAGTAAATGTATTTCTTCTTTTGGAAAGGATTATGTCAAGGTGCTCTGAGCAGTTAAGCATCCTCAGCGGTATGAGCATGATCAGCTAAGTTTATTCAAAGCATTGTTCTGTCTAAAAGACTATTATTTCAGAACTTACCATGGTTAGTAGCAATGAGAATGATGCAGCTATAAAGCAGAGGGATTGAGGGCTGGTACGGATTAGTGAAGGAGGGGGTGTCATAATTTTCCCCTTCAAAATAGAACCAAGCTAACTACATTAATGAAAGGTATGTGATCATCCTTGTTCTTTCGAATGTTTATTTTTCCCACCATATAATAATGATAATCATGAAGCTGAAAGTGTTACACTAATCACAAGAAGTGAATGCTAGTATTAACATAAGTCAGTTAAATCCTACCTCCATTTAAGGCACCTCCCTTTAATTAAATCCCAGAATCTACTAGCTTTCTACAAGTATGGTAATAAAAAATGACTGGATATTTGACATTGTATTTATTTTTGCAGCAGTTTGCTGTTTCCCATCTCCTCAAAGCTATTAGTGTTTATTGTTGAGGAAGAGGAGCATTCCATGTTCATGTGCATACAGTCTATAAAAGTAGTTCAGAGGGGTTTTTTTAAGGTCATGACACTTAATTCAAATTCAGAAAAAGCTAGGTAGTAGTGGTCCAACTTAATTTTTATTGAAGAGATTTCATACAGATTTCATATTCAGTATTTGTTCATAAAATCTCATTGAATGATATTGTTTGAGAACAAAGCACAGCTAACCATATCTCAGAGTTGCTGGCGTTCATATGTTAGCTTTTTGCTGTGTGATAGCCAGTATGCTCTCGCTGTTAGTGGAGCTCCAGATAGTCATGCATGATGCTCTTTCTTCTGAGGATCTGAGTACATCTATGTTAGCATATAATCCCCATCTACTTCTGGTTCGCATTGTGAGTACGTGGACTTCATTCCTGTTGCATTAAACTCCTCTGGAACAGGTGCCCCAGCTGCTCATGGGTATTCAGTTCCTGGCAGACGGACTAGAGTTGGTTTGAAATAAACCCTCAAGAAACACATATAGCATGGGTTTTGAGTCCTCAGCACCAACTGTTTTGTTTTACAGATCTGTTCCTGTTGTGCCAGGCTACATCCCTTTTAAAACAAACAAATCTTCATTCTGTTGTTTTTTTCTACATGGTGTCAGAAGTTGTTTTCTTCATATGTACTGAGATTTTTCAAAATCCATTAGCACAGAAAACTAACACTAACATCAGCCAGGAGGAAGAGCAGACTTCTGAAAAGGGGATTGTTTTGATTTTATGTACTTTCTGCTGTGAATAATGAGGAGAAAAGAAAATAGAGACCAAGCTGACTGGACTATTTGAACTCAAACTATAGTTTAAAAAAATAATTATTCTTCACTAAAATGCAGAAAGTTCCATCAGCTTTACTAAAAGTGGGCTTCAGACTTGTTGTCAGTATTGTGGTAATGTTTAGGGATGGTGTTCCCACTCAGCTACCCGTTACAGCTGTGTGTATACCCCAAATGTCTATGCCTTTCAGATGCCCTTAACAGTCCTTCCTAAGCTTTAACCGTGGCCACATTTCTGGCAGCATCAACGTTCCATTTGGTTCAGCCTTTACTGCAGAAGGGGATCTCGTCCAGTGCCCGGCTACTGCCATGCTCCAGAGCTTTAAAGGAAGAGTCGTGGTGATCGTAGGAAATGCAGTGAAGAACACAGCTGCTGTAAGTCTGTTGCTATAATGTATAAGTTTATACTTGCTCATACATCACAGGTATTGAATCCAGACAGTGGTAGATAACCACTACTATCTGGATACTTCAGATGTTAGTAGCATACAAAGACTTTGGGCATCACTACAGGATTAAAAAAAAAAATTTTTTTTGTTAGTTTATGCTTTTAGACAAAAACCTATTTCTCTTCAAGTGGTCAACATCTGAGAAAATTGATCTTTTAAATTGAAATTATTTAACATGGCTTTTTTTGGCTTCAAAATACTTATTTGGGTGTGTAATGAAAGTGTTGTCAGCACTTCTAATGTGCATCAGTACCTCTAGCCAGATCTAGTTTTCGAAAATGACACAGGTTTTACATTTACTCTCTGTAGCATTATGAAGCATATACAAGGTAAGTAGGGAAGGCGCAGGTTTGTTATGAAGTAAAAAGAGAAGATACAGTTCATATCTCTCCTAGTAAGAAACAGTGTACTGCCTAATTTTTTATAGTCATTTAGCTCATCTAACTGCACTCAGACTTGCCTCTTCCTTTTCATAAGTAAACACTCAATCGTGTTGTAAACTAGTAGAATAATGAGTAGAAGCATTTCTTTTTCCATTTTTCCTCTGAGGTGAAGGGAAGCTAAAACTTTTTTTTTTTTTTTTTTTTAAGACATTGCTCTTAGCTACAGTACACCTTGGGTTCACCACAGTCTCTTAGGCCTATTTACTCAAAGGGTATGAACTGAAACCCCGATATGACTAGGAGGGCTGTGGACAATTTGAAGATCTTCATGTGACAGCCAGCAGAAGCATCGGCTTGGTAGATGTTTAGTTTATACGTATAGGGAGTTGTAAGTAGCATGAGAAATTTCTTTCATTAACCCATGTTTCGTTACTTAGAAAATTAACTTTTAATATGTGTCACGTCATTTAAACAATAGCAGTGATGGCATAGAACAGACTGCACAGCCATCTCAAATAGTTTCAGTGAGCATCTATTTTTGTGCAGTAGCTCTGTCTAGGCCCATTATAAGTATTTCAACATGAAGTCAATCAATGTGAATAATCAAAGTAGCTCACTAAATGCTGAATGCATAAATCCCTCCTGAAAGGAACAAATGCAAAATGCATAAAATGCCAAGTGCCAAATGGGGATGATTTAATGGCCGCTTTAAGCGTTTGATGGGGGGTTATGCAGCAGCTTTCAACAATTACATTTTAAATCACTGAACATCCTAATTTATCTCAGGAAGAGCTTTATCATTCACTAACCTCCTGGGAATGGGGACAGGGAAGAGAAAATGTCTTAGTATTCACTAATGAGTGTCTTTATGGGAGATGTCCCTCATATTAGCAAGTCATTTTCCAGGAGTTGTTTTCCAGGACCAGTCAGAAATGTTGTATCTGAAACAAAGGAACAATATATGTGTTACGTCTAAAACAGAAGAAAGAAACAACCTAAAGCAAGTATCCATTGGAAGGAAGCGATAAAGGCTTTATAATACGGACTGTGGGTTACACCATAGCAAAGAGGGTTTTCCCCCACAGTGCTGTGACACTTTTTATGCAAATCTAAATTTGTCTTAGCTTTTACTGCCATCTTGCACAGTAAATGAAACACTAATTTACTAAACTTAAAGCTTACAGTGTGCTTAGTAAATTCAAACACTTCAGCCGCATAAGAGGGTGCTGCCATATCCTCAAACCCATGCTTTCTGCAACTGAGTGAGACGATGTTTTCTGGGTTTACCTGTAATTGTCAATACTATAGCTTTCCATTTAAAAAAAGAAAAAAGAAAAGAAATGGCACTTTGTCTATTGATTTGTTTTACAGTTCTTGAAAGTCTTACTGAAAAGTACAGAGTTTTAAATAGCAACAAAATGTTGGGTTGACCAGTCTGGCCACAGATCAATCAAATACTGGAGCCTAAATACTGGTAGGAACCACTACCTCTGTCACACCCTTACAGTACATACAAAACCAACCTCAATCTCACTGTGTTTGTAAGGCTTAGAACTCCTTTCTTTTGTGGGTTGTTTTTTAAGGTAACTTCAGTTGTACTTTGTATGGCTGTATGGAACTGTCTGTAGTTATTCATGAACTTAACCAATCCAAAAATTAGTAGCTTGAGGCTTGACAAAAAAATAGCTATTATTTTTTAAATTTCACTAAGTAATCTAGTTATATGAAAAATTGCAATAGAGAATGTGTGGAAACAAAAACAATTTTGTGCAAAGAAATGTTCTGAGATGTTCAATTTAAAAAATATCTTTTCTAAACAGATACATACTTCCAGCTGAAAAGGAATTAGTGACAAATTCTTCCCTTAAGTTCTCCATAAAGGAGAACTTTGCAGAAGTGTTGGCTGATATTTACTCAAAAATGCAGAAAAGATTGGTGCCTTTAGATGTTTTGTTTTAATTTATGCAGGACTGAGGGAGGGAAGTGTGAAAAATGCTGCTTGATTTATGTGGCCATTTGCATTTGGGAGGTTGAATGTTTCAATTGGATTTTGCTTTAGTAGCCTGCTTGGCATCATTTTAAAAAGGGGGGGGTGGGGGGGAAGCAAAGTTGAGTGTACTGAACAGATTTGTAGAGAAAGTTTTGGTTTTTTTCCCCCTCTTCACGCTTCTTTAAATTGGAAAGAAAACGCTGTCTAGAACTTCATGGGCAAGAGAGGGGAAAAAAATGAACAAAAACTCAGGAAAGTCCTGTTCCAGCAGGAGGCAAAGGAAGCCAGCAGTGCCACAGACTTTAGTATCACTCTGGCTTTAAGTGAACACTTCCTTAGGACAGAATTTAAACAGGGTGATTGCACTTGTTAAGCCATATAATTTATTCATCATGAAAGTTAAATGAATAGATTTGCTAATGTATGAGTGCCTTACTGAATGTGCCATTAGCAGCATAATGGTATTGCAAAGAGGAATTCGCACTTGGCATCACGTGGTGGTGCCTGGCTCGCACTTGTGTTCTGCAGAATACTCCTTCCTTTAGCCTGGTTCTAATTTTGTGCTGGTCTTTCCTCTCCTAGCGGATTCTGGGCATGTGTTACCAGAGCAGATACTTGTTTGTCTCTGAAAACAGCAGGAAACAGTTACATAAAAGGCATTATGTTGGGGTTAATCAATCAGATTCTATTCTGATCTTTAACTTCTAAATTAAGTGGCAGCACCTCTCAAGTGAATTAAAATTCCCTTTCCCACATCCACTGGTAGATAAGGAACTTTTAAATTATAGTATGGGCAGTTGGGTGTGTATTATAGTCAAATAGGCAGAGAGTGGCCAAGTGCAATTTCTTTTTTGTTAAATAGCAAATAGCATTTCAGTGCTCATTAAACTCTGCATCTCCTGATTTCAGTCATTTTCAAAGTGTGAGATGCAGTGAGTGCAAAGACAGATCATAATTTTGCATATGTGGCAAGGGGTTTGGTTTGGGTTTTTTGGAAGGGTGACATTTCTTCTTCATTTTCTCTCCCCTAATCAACTTTGAGGTGCTAAGTTGTGTCTGTTTCCAGTTCCAGCTTTTTGTCTGTATTACTGCAATGTTGACTGAAATTAGAACAGGAGGAATAACTTAGCAGATATTAAATCATGCTCCAGCAACTTGGTTTTGACAATGRCACACTTCTACTTGGGTGGTGTGGCTTGGATGAAACCTACTATCTTTTCACTTTCCCTGGTTATTTAATATACAAGTAATTTTATTTTCAATTAAATGCTATAGCAGATTTAAAGTACACAGTACATTTTAATTTGTCTAATAATTAGAAACCATTCTTTCTTGCCTTGGAAAAACATGGTTAGTTAACACTCTGGGAATGGCACAGTTTCAGTTTGGTAAGAAGGTTCATGAACTGTAAGTCAAAGCTTAAAAGACCACCTCTCTTCATAGCAACGTGGTAAATTCAAAATTGTAATGTGCTAACTTCTGATGTTGCATTGTTGTTGTTTTTTTAATCTAGATGAGTTATTTTTGCTATAAATCCATTGTCTAGACCATTTCTGCAAGTTACTGAGGCAAAGTAGTAATTCTCTCTTTGTCACAAAGCAGCTAATATATAAAATATATGAACTATTTCCAAAGCAAAGACAAGCAATCGGGGTTTTCCTTGAGATCTTTTTGACCCTTTTCAAGGCAAGTAGAAGAGGGCAAGTTCAGCATTCTTTTTGTGTAACACGTTGCTAGCCTGAAAAAAATTTTTTTTTTTCTGTATGAAAATAACATTTTCTGTAAATGTAGATGCTAATCCATTGACATAGACTGTTTTTGCTAAAAATGTGGGGTAAAGAAAGAAAAAAGAGCAAACATTTGTTCTATGGTACTGGCTGACTGTTAAAAAAGACCATTCTGTTGGATTTTGTTTTGGTTTTTTTTCTATGTAACTGAACAGTGGAAGTGAAGTGGAAATGCTGTTTAAAAAAATCTGGAGAATGTAAAACTGAAGTCACTTCTCCATCCATTCATAGTCAGTTTTTTAAAAGCTTAAAAAGTTTATGCAGTGGAATGCATGTTCACACCCACATTTAGGTAATGCACAGTTCCCTGTGTTTGTATTCTTGTTCCTAATTCTCTTGACCCACTATCAAAATATGTTCAGATAATGACCCTTATTATATGAAGGCTGAGATTTTAAAAGACACATAGGTAAGAGTGTCCAGTTCCAACTGAATTTGTATGATTTTTGCTGCCGGATTCCACAGGCTTTTTAAAAAATCCTTCCCAGAGAAGCTAGTTCCTGCATGCTAATGTTGGTTTCTTGTTATAAGCTTGTCTTAAAAACCAAATGGATACAGATGAAGTTTCATCTGAAGATTAGGTTTTGCGTAGAATGCTAAAGGGCAGATTTGCCCATGTTTCTAAAGACAGACGCATTTAGAAGGGCCTAGTGAACTCCAGAGAAAGTAAATAGAAATTAGACAATAACTTCTCGAGATGTTTCTGCTATATGTCTTTTAGAGTCTATATTTCTGTGTAAATGTAACTCTACAGAAAACTGATTTAACAAGTGGGATGAAAACCGAAGATTTTTTCTTTGCAGGGATGGAGGGGCTGCTTATGATTCCCACAATGGCTCTTCTTCGTTTATTTGTTTTGTTAAGGCAGCAACCTTCACTCTAGATGCTGACTCAGATCCTACTGGAATCATCAAGCATCCTTCTGTTGTCTTTAAAGAGGAAGAGATTAGGCTTGTCTTCTGTTAATCAGCAACAGCCCTGCTGGTTGTACCCCTACCCCAGACATGGTAATATCGGTATTATTTCTAGTGGCACGTTTTCCTCAGTTGGCAGAAAGATAGCCCAGCTGCAGTTGCCAGAACATTGCTCTTCCACAAGATGCACAACCCAAGAAGGGCACCTGGGCTGGGAGCCAGGAGTTGTGCTATGGTTTTCTAATTCTGCTTCCATCAGTGGTTTTGGTTAGTTTGCAGTGAATGCCTGAGGTATAACAAAGATGACCTAAATGTTCCCCCTTTCCAGCTAGATGAGAAAGAAGAGGGGAAAATGAAAGATGGAGACTCAGGAGCAGAACTGGAATGTTCTTTTTCCTCTTCTGAAGCAGGTGTTAAAGAAAACAGACCATTTCTAAAACTCCACATAGGTTCTGTTCTTCAATCTTTTGTGAGACCGACAGTTACAGTTATTGGAAATCTTAACTGACCAGCCTGTCTGCTTTACTACTGAGTGGTTTGGATGTTTCTGAGATGAGCAATTGTGGGGCCGTCAGCTTTACCTATCAAAATATGTCAGCGACTTCTGGGAAATGCTGGCAGGCAGGGTCTCAACAGCTCCCAGCCATCTGGGAGATGTGTAAGAACAGGAGAGATGAGAGATGCTGAGCCTGAATCCTGGAGTCATGCTGTCAGGCTCCAGTTTCCTTCAGGCATGCAAGTCTTGGCTGTGGTGATACTGTCTTTGTGGGTTGTGGCTGTGCCTGTGGGCATCTTTGTCCTTGTGTGAGTTTGCATGGATTAGGTCATGTCCATACCACTCAGGGCTACTGCCTTATAACACAGAATCACCACTTTCTGGGGCTGTTTTGCAGCTCTGAGACATGGTGTTTCTTTTTTCCCAGTATTTCAGTTCAGGGAATCTGAAATAGTGATAATCAAAATAAAGATGGTGATAAACTAATAAATAGGAGTTACAGATCCAGGAGAGTTGCAAGGTGTGAGGACAGCTAGAATGGTATCGGAGATGAACGTGACACTTGGAGTATCTGTATTGCTTGTCTGGGGCAGATGCTGCTTTGCTCTGCCCTAAACTTTGTCTGAGGCTGCTCTTGAAGAGAGCTGACTGTTTGCTGCAGGAGGGACCGTGTGCTGTATGAAGGGTCCAAGGACTTGGGTCCTAGAGTGCAAGAGGAAACAGGTCAAAGCTGGCAGTGTCGGCCTGCCCTCGGTGATAGTTGAGAGCTGGTGGTTTCTGGAGGGGTCCGCTATCAGCTTCCCAGCCAGCAGTCTGTATGGTTATGCAAAGGGCCCCCAATTTGGGTAGTGTTAGTAAAAAGTATTGCGAAGTGCAAAGCTGTGGAAGGGCCACTGAGCATTTCTTTGAACATTTTTCAGCAACTAGGACAGTCTTTAGACAATTTTACAAAAAAGCCAAAACTACCCTAAAGATAAAATGGAAGAAAAGTGAGCAAAATTACTTCAGATGCTTTGGGGGAGGGAGGAGGGAATGGGAGGAAGATGGAATGTTTCAGACTCTTTCTTTTTTTTATACTGAAGTCAACTGTGTTATGTTTCTTTTTAAAAATATATTTCTGTTCATTAACAGCTTTTTTTGTTTTCTGTTCAATCAAAAGTAAAATAGATTTGCTTTCTGCATTTTTATTTCAGAATCAATTCAGCAATACTGGGTGCATTGGATGTGTTTTGGTCAGTATAAATTAGTTGTGTTGCAAGAGCCAAATCCCTGCAATTAAAATTCCATTTTTCCAGTGCTCACTTTCAGCTGTTGGGTTTTTGTTTTGGGGGCTTTTTTGTTTTGTTTTGGGGGCTTTTTTTTCTTTTATAATGCTATATTTCTAAGGAAATTAAAAATGCAGGTGGTAAGAAGTTATTACTCAGGAAAATCTGAGTGTTCACTCATACTTCGTTCTCAGTAAAATGTATTCTGAACCCAGCTATTAAATATCCATTTATTTAGGCTTATTTTCAAATCTTTGCATATAGGTATTTTAAGTTACTTCTATATTTTTGTACTGGTGGAATGGAAAGTATTTCTTTCTGACCAGGTCTGTGTGTGAAAAGAGATAGTAGATCTTTTCACAAAGTTGTCTTCCTTGTCTCTAGTACTTCATTTCAGTATATGCTAATACTGTAACTTTTAGCTAGGCAATGCTGTTGTTGATATGGGGACTTTGAGTGCCTGTCTTTCACCTTAGTGTTTGAGTGTCATTTCATTTATCTTTATTTTTTTAATATAAGAAGTCTAAAAATACCCTTGATTTTTTTCAGCATGCTTTGTGACATATGGAAAGAGTTCTTTTAAAAAAAAAAAAAAAAAAAAAAAGTTCTAGCCTGATCCCCTCCCCAGTGATTTGCTTTCAGAGTGGCTAACTCTTGACTGAAATACAGCAAAAAAGCCCACAATCGTCCCTGAGAGGTTTGTGTAGCATGTGTCTACAGATGATGGGGGGAACAACTTGCGACAATGGATGAATACTGCGAAGTTTGGTAAAGACTTATCTCTTCCAGTTTCTAATGTACCTCTTTGTCTTCTGACTCTTTCAGTGTATGGTATTACATTAATACACTGATAGCATCAATCACAGCAGTCTTTTTTGATATTCTTGGTACAGTATGTTATTCTTCTTTAACTCCCCTCTCGTCCTTTAATTATAACCTGTCACAGGAATGTCTGTGAAAGTGAATAATGTGAACATAGCAATCGTTACGGCCAGCCTGAAGGGAGCTGGGAATGACGCAGCTCAAGCTGTGTTGTGTTATTGGACTCTCTGCCACAGACAGTCTGACAGCATGATGTGCCTAGTGTAATACAGTCAGCACGCTTGAAAGCTGTGATTTGATTGCTTGGAACAGGGTAATATAAACATATTTTGATAATGTTCCACTGACAAATATTTCTCCTTTTAAACTGTGCAGATTTTTACAGTTCTTGATACTTAAAGGAGCAGACCTATCATGTCTGTCCGTGTAAAAAGCGACACCAGTACAGGGTAAACTTGAATATTGGCCAAAATTTTGATATGAATTTGCTTTGGCTATGTCTGTCCTTTAGAAGCCTGGCTTTGTAACTATCCGAATGACGCATTCTTAACTGAATGCTTTCAAATGCAAATTACAATTTTCAGTCTCAGTTATGCTCACCAGGAAGGATTTTTTATGTGGAATTGATATATGCGTTACTTAGCAGAGGAACAGCATTTCCAAAGCCTTCACCAAAGCCATGGCAAAGTAGTAGTTAAACAAGTCATTCACATATTCATTCATTTATATATATTTGCTGTGAAAGTAGCAAGAGGAAATTCAATTTAAACTCTAAATGCTGATAAAAACACAGTAGCCTAACTTTTCTGGGATTACATTTTGAGGAGAGGCTACCAGAGGCAGAAAGGAAAAAGCTTAGTCTTCTAGCATTCTTCTTGTGCACTACCTCAGATAAACATAACACATTTCCCCAAAATAATGGGAACAGCACCTTGCAGTATTGCTCTCTAAATGAAAGCAGTAGCATTACAGTGGACTGTGATCCGTTTGGTGATATGAGGAAACAGATTTATCTCAAAAGTAATGTCAGTACAAGTACTTGATAAATTTGAGAAAGTATAATCACCTTATAAATGACTGAGGCTCGTTTGTGCAAAATCACCCTGTATAATAAGAATTTAATTGCACACTACTTTTATAAGTTTCAATATATCCCTTTAAAATATAGGTGTTTTACAGGTTGCTAAAGATGATGTAAGCTATTTGCTTATCTCCTCACCATGTCAAATACTGTCTTGAGAGCACCTCTGTAATTAGGTTATTTAGCAAATTTAAAATTAAGTATTCAAGTGCTTCATTGTAGGCTTCCAGTTTGACACTTTGTAATTGCATTTATAAGGGAAATACAGCCCATGTGTGAAGTCCAAGGTGTCAGTTTCTGCTGCAGAAGCTCAGTGGTATCGTTCAGCACAAAACCTTGGTCATTTTTAATGCTTGAAACTTTGCTCATTTTGGATCACTGTTTCTTCCAACTTTTTAGGAAACATTAGATAAGAGGAAAAATTAATTCTTTAACTTACTGATATTTGAACATAAATGATGGTTGTGTTGGGGCAGGAGAAGAAGGGGGGAATGTCCATGTAACTATTTCAAATAGTCCTTCCTGTCTTGTCCCTCCAGCAGTGCACATGCCAGAAATAACCCTTTCATCTGTTTTGAAAAAGCTAAGCTTCATACGGTATATTTTGGCAGGGAAAGCTATCAGGTGGTGTTGGAACATTTCAGAAATGTGATGCACAAGCTCCTGTTCTCATCTGTGACAGACAGATATAGAAGAAGAAGGCACAAGCATATCCTAGACCAGAACTATAAAAAGTCAAAGCTTTAGGAAGAGTGTAATAATAGTAAGATGACAACTTCTAAATCTGTTCTTTACTAAAAGTTACTTTTTCCCCTTTCAGTGACGTAATACAGAAAACTGGATGGTAGAACTAGGAATGTCTTTAATCAGATCAAATTCTGTTACTGTAAGAGTTAAACCTTGACTCTTTTCTTCTTTGCAGTGTGCAGCCAGGATGTATTTTAAAGGCAGATGCATTTGCAAAGTTCTTGGAGGCTGGGATTTGGAGTTTGAGGGCAACTCTCAGCTCATGACAATGTATAGGCCTCTGGCTTCCAGCTACTTCCCACAGTAGTGAGGTACCAGAGGTAGTACTTTACCTCCTCACTGGATTCTCCCTGAATAGATGTTCAGACACAATATTTTGAACTGCAATTGTTGCCTTTCTTGGACGGCTGCAGACAGTTCGGTGACAACTGAGAAAAAGCAGTTCATAGCATGGCGTATAGCCTTGTCACGTGCTCTTGTGCTTTCTACCTGCCATTTACTAACCTCCACGGGTTCTTCAGTGCTTGCTTTGAGGACGCCTTGTGAAAAAGGCAGAAAGGTATTCCTCAGCATAAGGTTGTAAAGGTGCTGCTTTACATATACAGTAAAGAAAATCTGTTTCCAGCCATACCTTGATTATTAAAACAATTCTAAAATACAGTGGGTCAGAGAACTTAGTGTCTGAACCCTAAATACAAAGCAATTGTTTGATGCTTTTTCTTTTCTTTTTTCTTTTTTTTTTTTCCCCAGATAACGTGTGCTAGTAGTTACAGTAAGGTAGGGCATTCAGAAACTTGGAGCAGAGTTTACAGTTTATTGTCAGAATTGTGAAACTATCAGTAGAGACAGAGTAGAATCTCTGCTGGCGCATGGGGCACTCAGCAAATAATGTACTGCTTCCTGTGAGTGAACACTTGAGGTCATTTTTCGTTTCTGCCCAGCTGTGAGCAACGTTGGATGGTGTCTGAAGTAGAGCATTATCCATTAGTCACAGGTGGAGACCGCTGTAAAGTGACAGATATGTACATAAGAAGTAGAAATGTGTGGCAGGAGTGTTTCACTAGGAACATATACATTTTTGTAGCTCACAGTATGCACAGCTGAGCACTCTTTTTGTCTCTGTTGTTCCAGTATATACCATATGTTTATGGACTGTGAATAGAGCGAGGGGTAGTCAGGCTCTTCTGGTGATAGCTGCATGCGTGTTACACCACCTCTGCATCAGAGGGTCTCTATAAAAGCATGGCATTTAGGTCTGTTGTGCAAACTGGCATCCCCATGCAGTGTAACTTAGCTGTTAGCTGTTTTGATTATGGGAAGGGTTCCCTGTGATCCTTTGAATCCTTCACTGACTGACCCAAAATAATGGAGGAAGAGATGATCAAACTTACTTTTGGTCTTAGGCAAGTACCCGAAACAGACATGACAGCCAAAATGTCCTGATTGATCTGTTGTGACCTCTTATTCTGCTTTAACCTCTTATTTGGCCTCAACAAGTCCTCAGTGGTCACAGATCATGTACTAGTTGCTCACTCCCTTTTCAAATCCATCCTGAAACACTGGGAAAGGAATGCAATAACTTTGACATACAGATGTACAGAAATTAATTCCATGTGTATATAAAAAATACCTTCACTGTGAAACAAAAGTTCTGGCTATGGAAGACATTTAAAACTTTGCTACTGTGAACTTTTGCCTGTCTCTGATAAAGAAACTATTTCAATATTTGTACTTGATCAGGTAATAATGTAGTACATCTTGTTCTGCCTTAGTATCTGTTCTACTATCACAGCTAATAAGGAATGTAAGCAAGAAACAAAAAAAATCCATGTATGAGATATGGAGGGGGGTTTATTGCTGTTCTGAAGTTGGTAATTTAGTTGTTTGTGCAGAACTGGTTATTTGCACATCATACTTACATGGGGTTCTGGAAAAGTATCACAAAACATTTTAAAGGGTCAAAAAGGGAAGTATGAATGTTTTACAACTTTCCTGTTAGGCCATTTGGAACCACTTGCCTGCTTTACAAATGGTACTAATTTGCCAACCAAGTGTAAAGCAATAATCTGACAGACGAGGATGGTAGTGCAGTTTTTCTTACAGCTATCGGAAATTATAAGTTAAAACTGTTGCAGTTTCTCTTTGATTCAACCATTTTAGTGGCTTCCTCTTTGGGTTATTACAGTCAGTATTTAGAAAGTAAGTTTGAGGTGTGATGTACAAAATACTGTTTCTTTGTAGGCCTCATCAGTGTAGCAGTTTTTCATGAAGCTGAGTGTTAAGTTAGATGTTAGGTTGCTACATGGAGACTGAACCCGTGTGTTTGGTTTATGGGATGGATGAATTGGGGAGAAAGGCTTTAAAGGACTGTTGTGTGCTATGTAATCAGCGTATGGGCAGATTAAAACAAAAGAGACTGCAAGAGAGTACAGACACTAGAGCTCAAATTCAGATCTGGTGGCTGTGAAATAAAGTCATGTCAGACACATTTGACAGGTAAATGAATGCCTATACTGTCAAACTGTGATGCTTGCACATTTGGGAACCTGCAGAAAACAGCTGGGAATTAGATTATTCCAGAGAAAAATAACTGCTATTTCACACTGTTTGAGAGGGGTTCCAGTGAGTACTCTGAGATCAAATAATCATGTTAGCATGAGGTAAAAACCTGGCAAAACAGAGAAAATAATGTTCAAAGTTATCAGTGTGACACTTTCATGACAACCAAATTCATTCCAGTTGTTATAACATACAGGCCTGTGTTTCTGTATTGGACTAGGTGCAAAAAAAGTTGTTCTGGAGCCTGTTTTTTCTATTGTTTAACTTGGTTTTCTTACCATTAGAAGTTACTTTGATTTAAGGACTATATGTGCAATGTGCTAATGAGATATCTCTTTCAGTTTGCAGCTCATCTAGTGAAAAACAAATACCCACGGGTCTGCATCCTGGATGGAGGAATAAACAAGATAAAGCCAACTGGTCTCCTCACTGTTCCTTCTCCACAAATATAAGTGACTGTAAATGATCAGGACAGTGTGTCTAAATAAGGAGGTTCTTCAGTACAATGTGAATATCATGAACCCAACGGGCATTATGATGTCTCCACTATACAAGCTATCCAGCTGATCAGTGACTTTCCCTGCAGATCTAGAGCAAGGAGTTTTGTGTTTATTCTTTGATACAGAACTTGAGTCGAAACAGATGAAAAATGTGAAGCTTCAAATCTTCTAAGAAACTTCTTTCAGCAGTGATGAAGTGTGCAACTGGTTGAGCGAGTTTGAACACACGAAGTCAGAGTAACTTATCTGACATTTGGTATCTTAGAAATATTTCTGCAGAACAAAATAAGCTGGCACTTGATGGCTCTAAGTTGCACTATATGAATTATTTTTTCAAAATATTTTACTGTGAATATTGAGAGTAACAAGCTCAAACTGTATCCTGTGTATCAAACGAGGAAAAAGTGTGTTCTCTAATATTTTAAAGAATAATTGTTGTATCGTGTGACCCACTTTGTTTTTGAGAAAGCATTTTTTGGTCTGGATTGGAAATAAAGATGTGTCCTAGATTAGAAATCACTGTACGAGCTGCTGATGAGTCAATCCAAATGGTATCATCTGCTGGAGAAGAGGAGAAGACCTACTCTTGTGTGAATTTAACATCCTATTTCCTGAAACACAGCAAAACCAACAATTTTGGAAACAATTACCTATACCAGAGACTTAGACTTTGACAATGCTTCGGGTTATAACAAAAGATTAGTTATTCCAGAAATAGTGCCTAAACATGTTAGAAGTTCATGCTTTAAAAAGAAACAATGCAGTTTTAATTTTCATATCAGAACAGTCTCACGTAATCACTTTTGTAGCAGTTCACTCTCTAATAAGAGGCAGAACATTGTATTTAGTTCACTTCACTGTTCTTTCTGCCGGTGGTGCTGATTTTTGAATGCCTGTTTCTTAAACCTGAGCCCTAAAACTAAGAGAGATCAAGGCAGCAATCCTATTTTAAACCGTTTCGATGCGAGTGCTGTAGTTGAGTGAAAGCAGGTTCCACAAAGGGCCTAAGGTGACTGGCTGCTAGAAGACGTGGAAATTACTTCGCAATCAGAAGCCAAGAGCATTGAAAGCACAAAAGAAACAGGAATTGGGGTCTCTCTGTTGCCAAGGAGCTAAGAATAAACTTGATTCAGACAAACAACACCTTTCAGGAGATGTAGGAAAACACCTAATTTCTCCCCCTCAAAATTCTGGGTTGACCTTGCTGGCATGTCAAATCCATTATTCTAAAAATAGYTTTTAAAAAAGGGTTAGGAAAAGAAAAGGATCTCTGTCTTCATGAATATCACTTGAAAATAGTACCTTTAATCCAAAAACACCGGTTGTGAAAATATGAGACTGACAGTATGCTCTGAAATTAAATGTCCTGATGGGAATTTGGAAGAATTTACTTTAGTCAGAGGGGGAGAAGAAACTTAGAGATTTCTCTTTCTAGATTTTTAAAGTTAAGAAAACACTGGCCTGGCATGAGGCTTAACAATCACTGAAGTGTGGGATATAAACAGTATTTTGTAAACAAACAAAATGACACCAACGATGATCTGAACACCTGGCCACAGTGGCATAGTAGTTGGCCATGTGAGTTTGGCAGCGTGCTTTTTATTAGAGCCTATGAGAAGGCCGGAAGCTTTTATTCTGAATCTTCAAAATCTAATCTCTAGCACAATGTGATATCTGCAGGGAGATTTAGTGGTTTTGATACCCTATTGGAAAAGTATGATGAAGAAAGAAGAGACTATGGAGGAAGGAGGGCACCCTTTAGCTCCCTTTTTCTCAACTGTGTTCTGTCTATAGTGTGAAATTACAATGCTGTATAAATGTGTTAATGTATATGGGCTTTCTTTGGTCTAAGGTAAACATAGTTTACTGAAGCTGTCAAGAAGTTTTCGAGTCTTTAAGAGTCTAAGGTGTCTGTCAGATTGACTGTGTAAAGGATAGGAAGCAAAAGATAGGGAAAGATGGAAGGGTTCCTCAGATAGCAGTGGGATTCTGCAAAGGTACATGCTGAGGCCAGTGCTACTCAGCTGACTCCAAAAATGACCTGGTAAGGGAGAGGAGCAGTGAGGTAACAAGCTTGCTGATAATACAAAATCATCCACGATGATCCAACTTTTGCCTGGCTGTGCAGAAAACGAGAAGGATCTTGTGGTGCTTGGTGACAATGATTCATTAAGAGTGAACGCACATGGGGCCTTGGAGAACAACATTTTTTAACGATGCTCAGCAGTGAATTCATTGATAAATAAAGCATCATCTCAGTTGTTTAATAGCAGCCAGAAAGACACAGAGGTTCCTAGTGGTTGTAATGAAAGAAATGAACAAAACAAGTTGTTATGCCATCATGGAAATAACCTGTATGGTACATTTTGAATGCAACACAGACTTTTGTAGTACCAAAAAAGATGCACAGGATTAGAATGGATATAAAACTGGGTCCGTATAAGAAGATACTACATTGACTAAAACTCTTTAGCTTGGCAAAAGAGGCAACCAAAATAGAACAACAGAGAGGTCTCTAAAATCATGAGTAACTAAAATATGAGAACTAGGGGAAACACTCATTATTTCTTGCAGTACAAGAAGCAGTGGCCATCTGTTAATATTGCCTCATAAAGATTCAGCACCAAAACCAGAAATTACCTTTTCCTAGAAGTACAACCTAAAAGTGTGGAATTTGTTGTTATGAGAGGCCAAAAGTACAAAAATACTCAAAAAGAAGGATTAGAGAGCTTTATGGAAGAGCTCTATCGTTGACTCTTAACCACAGTGATTGAAACAAAGTTTTCAGCTCAGGAAATACATGATCTGATGACTAAGGGAGGCTGGGAGAATACACCAGAGAAAGATCTCGCTCTACTTCTTCAACTATCCTCTCAAGCGTCTGCCTTTTGTAAATGGAGATTGGGCTACACCCAGTGCAGCAGTTCTGATGATGTTACACGTTTAATCTCAGCTCAGTGTTTCCTTCTGCTTTGTACAGGTGCTTAGAAAAGGACTGTAAGCATAGAGAATGGAATGCATTTGGGAAAACAGGATTTTGTGTGTACCCAGCTACTTGTTCCTTTGGTGCTCAAGGGTAGGAAGTTTTCTGTATGCCCTACGGATATATTAATTTTTAGAGTGAGAAGTCAAGTTATCTTTTGAGGGAAAAATATCTAATATTTAACAAGCTCGATGAYTTCTTTTTGACTCATGCAACTATTTTTAGTATTTAAATATTGAATATCTATAGCTTTCAGCTATATTGCAGTTTGGTCTTAGCTTTTAATTTAGCTGAGTAAAATTTAAAGCCTATGTATTTCATTTGTGTATGGATTTATTTTTGACAGAGGACTTAGAGCTGCCATTAAATAAGTTTACATTATGAAGTGATTTTTAAATGTATTTTTCAGGAGAAATCATGAGAGATGATGTATGTAAAAGCAGGAAATGCGAAGAATTGCTGAACAACATCAATTTTTCCCATGTAAATACAAGGATTTTTTTATATATTCTTATCTCTCTAGATAATTCTGTAGCTAACAGCTGGGTCTGACTGCAAGTTGCTAATGTACTACTACTTGCTACTTTAGTCAGCATTTTTGAAACTGTGCCTATAAATAGTACTATGTCTGAATTCAGTTATGTGGGACAAGCATTTGGTCACAAAAGTAGATTTTAGTCTCAGGGAAAATTCTTGCATTTTGTGGTAACTTCTTATCACAGAATATATTTTGGTTTTGTGGTGCTTGCCCAGTTTAAGAAAAGAGCATCAAATGTGTTTGCTCTGTTATTCCACCAATTTTGGCACTGCTCTGGTGCCACAAGCGGTTGTCTGTTTTCACAGAGTTCTTGAAAGATTTCTGATTGCTTGTATAGCTATAATGTGTCATTTTTGGTTTTGGACTGCAACTGGATGCCATAAAGATCTAGTAGGAGAAAAAAATTACCACTCTTCCATGTTCACATCTTCTACTGCCAGCAGAAAAACGTCCCAAACAAATATTTCCCACTGTTTGGCCTGGCAAATGCAGCCTCTCCCAGTCTGTTTTTCCCTTCCATTTTAAAAACATACCACATCTGCCCCAGCCACCCGTGCCTATAACTTCCTGCCAGTACAACCAGATTCTCCACAGGGTACCCAGATGGACATCCAAGGAGAACAGAGCACAGGATTTAGACCCTCTTTTGGCCATCTCACTTCTGTTGGTCATTGCAGACCATTACACAATTGCTGTTTAACTAGAGTATCCTTAGTTAGACCGAACATAGTCCTTTGAGAATTTTTATTATGCTTTGCCTCGAAGATTTTCTCTTGT
Organism: Apteryx rowi; assembly: GCF_003343035.1. NCBI lineage: Eukaryota > Metazoa > Chordata > Aves > Apterygiformes > Apterygidae > Apteryx > Apteryx rowi. The sequence goes on along the minus strand of NW_020450738.1, from coordinate 2,646,799 downwards.
GCAAGTAGGTACTTGTCCTACTTGGCCTATTTTTCAAGTGACCACTATTTGTCCTTATCCTAGAAGTCTCTTCTGGCCTAGATCTGTAAGGAACCTTCCTTCCTGCACCCATCTGTCTCTCTTTTTCATCCTTATTTCTCTAAGTCTAAGTCATCTGTAGCGATGTCAGCTTCCCAGCTGAGGATGGGAACAACTCACCTTATGTAGCAGAAAGGAGGGACAATGTGGTGTTTACCTCTCTTTAGCTTTCCCTAACCTGGTTCATTTCAGGTCTTTCTGGTTTGTTATTTTTAAAATATAGCATGATTTGTCCCTTTTGATTTATATTCTCCCCTCCAGCATTCTTGGGTATTTGGTAGATGGTCTTCCCAATATTTCTGAAACAGAAACAGTAACCATAGCAGCTAGACCAAGTTGGGTATGTATTCTTTTACTTAGGTGATTTTTTTTTTCTGATTTCGTGGATAATCTCTAGAAGTGTGAAGGGCTAAATAATTTGTTGGAGGGGATGGGGGGTTAAATTTCAGCAACAGCCTTTCCTTGTGCATTTTTCCAGGCTTTAATCTGTCATGAGGCTGACTTTAAGTTCATTCCAATACAGATGACCTTCTAGCAAAAGACTGTATCAACAAGCTAACTGACAAGACCAGTACACTTCAATTCATTGCCTTCCTTCCATGCCTTAGGATGATTTGTGTAGACATAGTACAGTGGTGCAGTGTTTGTTCTGTGACCTTCTGGATATCAGTAAGTATGTATCCAGCTATGAATCTGCTATTCCTTCCTTATGAGTGTTGCCTTTCATATGAGGACTCTAGTTTTCCCACCTTCCCTGTCTCCCTGGAAAAGTAGAGCCTGCTCTATGAGCACCTGTGATCAAATTTTTAAGAGAGAGAGGTATAGTACAGTCAGTTATCTAGAGTTCCCTTGCTGTTCTGGTCAGGTAAGATGCTTATTGGAGTATCTCTAAGCAGGACTTCACAGCTACATATCACACGACTGAAAAAAAAAAATCCGAGCTCTTTAGCAACTGCATCATTCATCATTCAGAGAGGTACTGTGAGAACCTGTTATGTTTTTGGTCTGAAACACTCTTCCTGTTTGCAAGGCATAATGAATGTTGTCCAGAATATCAATTCTGGTATATTTAATTTACATTTTCAGTTTGGGTAGCTTATGAAGCTTCTTCAGTTAAGATAAAACCTCAGTATTCTTTTACTATCTTTCACGGTGTTCATATTTTGTTACTAGGAGGTCTGGGAATTGTGTGGAAATAAGTATGGCCTTTTAGTCTCCCATATCTAGTTATATTTTCTTTGCTGATGAGTCAGACTGGTTTCTTCCTCTGTCCTCTACCAAGTTGGAAACTCAACTGCTTTTATCAGTCTTATCTTGCTATTTTTGACTCCTTCTCCTGGGCCCAGTTTGCAAAGGTTGACTGAATGATCCGTTAGTCCTCCCAAAAGAGTATTTCTTTCCAAGTAGTGATGTTTGACTGAGGTAACATCATATTCGTATATTTGACTAGCAAAACAATAGGTTTTCTTTTTTCTTTTGATCCCAAGCTGTAATGCAAGTATTGTCATTCTTTTTGATTTGCAGCCTGGGTTGAGAGTTGATGCCAGAATTTATGGTCTGTTTGGGAAGTAGTATATCTTTAAGTTTGGCTTTAAGTTTGCTGCTGGTGGTGTCATTTTAAGAATAGCACCAACATATCTGTTAGGTCACTGAGTCTGTATTCTGTTAATTTAGGTTGACAAACTCATCTCGTACTACCATAATCATGTTGCTGAACATAATTTAATATTGCAGTATGGCTCTCTTATTATATCAGCATTAAATAAACAAATGTTATGTAGAGTTTAAAGAATCTGGTCAACAAAATAAAGAGGTTCAGTAAAGTATTATTACCACTGAATCAACTTATATATAACATATTGCTTGTAAAGCTTTCTCCCAAAATACGTTTTTAACCGTGATGATAACACCTGTTCACAAATTTGCCCGTGGTAGTGGTCTTGCGTATGACAGTAGAGTGACCACAGTACAGGCACTGTTGTAATTCATATATTTTATTTCCCCACTGATAGTCCTTCAATGTTTTAGGAGCTATACTCTGTAATGTATAGACACTAAGTTAGATTCCAGACACAGGAATCTGTGCGAAAGAACAGTTACAATAGAGCAGCTCAGAAATCAATGTGGTAATTGTTATATTCAATGGGATCAACCTACACAAAAGTTGAAGATCACTGTTCTAATTAATATTTGCTAATGGAAGCAGTATTAAATTTGTGTTTTCTTTGTCTGTCTATGGTATCTGGCATGACCTTGTTTTAAAGAATCGTAGCATTTGGTGGTGTCAGCTCTTTCCATCTGAGCTGGCCAAATGAATGAAGTCCTATTAGTACAGAGCAGCTACATGGAATAATCTAGTTATTTAAGGGATCCAGTGATTATAGGAATAGCTTGAGTTATCAAGCTTCTATTGCCTGTCTTGCTATAAACTTTTGATATGTTGGGTGATCTGGGTGGCTCAGTTCCCCTCACTAATATGAGGCTAATAATGCTTCCTAATTTTACACCATGTGAAAAAGAGAAATTCAGTAAGTAGTGTGATCAATTCAAATGTGAGAGTATGAGGACAATGCAGGCACTTTGAATAAATATTTCCCTCCTAAGAACAAATGTTTCCTTGGGATGCCAGGGATATATGACAATATCAGTTCTCCATCGCTTATTTTGTAAACACTTCTTTCCCTAGTAAGTACTACTAAGGAATGAAGTTCAGCCTTCCTGCAAACAATTCAATTCAAAACATCTATCAGGAATATAGTATCAGTGATGAAGAAGGCCAAGTATTACAAAGCGTGTTATAAATGTTGGCGAGCTACATCCAACAATCACATTAATAGTGTATGTGAAAAACTTAACGAATGTTCTTGTGCAGACAGGCAATAAAATAAAAAAAAGATGTATTTTCAATGACTATAATATTTAAACTTTTCTTTGATGTTGATCAGGATTTGCACCTCCTGTAAAAATAACCCAATACCAGGCTTTACAACCCTAGAATACCAGCAATAAAAACCTCCCTCGTAAGGCAGAGGTCAGAAGCATAATAAAAAAGTATATATATTTTTATTTTCAATTCTTTCTTTTCTCTCAGCAATTTGAGTGAGTTTGTGTTGTGTGCAGGAAAGCTATGTGTAGAGGATGAGAAGCAGATCAGTTTGCATAGCTCTTTCATGTCCTGCCGTGGCTGTTAAGGGATGAGAGCTTTGCCTGCCTCAGCAGTGGTGAAATGCCCAATTCTTTCTGCTAACAGTTCTCTCACAGATTCTCACTGTAGAAATATATGCATTGAGGGCTGCATGAAGGTATAGCCAGGGGTCTAATCTCACTGGCATGTTTATATGCTATATAAAATACCAAAGCTAAAAAGTGTGAAGCACTTCTTTTAGGATGGATCTCTATTTTTCTGTCCCATYCTCCTTTTCTCCATTTCAAATCTCTGTTAAAAGGACTTGATAATAAATAAATCGTGTGTGTTAACAGAGATAAATCTAGACCAGAATTTTGGAACTGAATGTCATGGCATCGATCATGTGACATTGAGCCTTTCCTAGCAGTCATTATTTTAGATAAATTAGCCTGTGATATGCTGCAATTCTTCTGTTTTCCATAGTTTCAGACTGTCAGTGTTCTTATACAAATTGAATACGTTCATCCTCTGGGTATTCCTGACATGTTGCAACAGCTGTTGAAAGACAGATTTTTATCTGTAATCTTTTTTTCACTTGGCATTATCTCAGCAAGCTGTCTCAAAACAGTCAGAGCTATAATTTTTTCAGTCATATCCATAGAGACAACTTTATGCTGTTTGGGAGGTTAGTGCATAATGCTGGCACCAGTGAACACAAAAGTGACATAATCAATCTATCTTCTGCTATGTAATTATAGTTATTACTTTAAAAATCTTGTATGTTTCTGGAGACTCAGAAACATACTGGTAGTGAGCACACACTATTCAGCTTCCACAAAAGGGTTAACTTTCTGGCCATTATGTCAATTAATTTGATTTGCTTTGGTTCAGTTCCTACCCTAAATACAAATTTTCTCAAACCCTTTGAAATTTGAATGAGCCAGAGGGCACTTTAAATCTTTATTTCAAATAAAGCTGTTTTTACAGCAATGCTGTTTCTCCAGTCCCAAAGCAATAGGTGACAATCGGATGTAGGATGTTAGAGAAGAACTTGGTGGATCTGTTGAGAATTACATGCCCTCAGTGCAGGACCAGTTCAGAGTTCTGTGGTTGCGACTCTTCAGCAACAGAGACCCTCCAACTCCAAATGTGGAAAAGCTGCCTTAGTTACAGCAGGTACCTGGGAGAATGAAGATGGAGAGTTTAGTTTAGCATAGTTTACTGCCATACAGTTAACAAACAGCTTTCTTTAAACTGACAAGGCTGTTAGAAACTCAGGTCTTTTTGAAAGATCCTCTGAACTATCTATAATAGCTAGAAGGGATTGGAATACTAGAAATTCCTCTTTGGCAATATTTGTAATAGGCATGTAGCACTTAACATTTATTATATCCATGAATCTGAGTGCCTTGCAAAAATAGGTAACTCCTCTTGCCATTTTTGCAGAGAGAAATTGCACCATCAAAAGCTGCAGTGACTTTTGAAGGGGAAACCAGAATTAGAGCCCAGTGCTGTTGTAATTTATCTTTGCTCAGTTGTTCAAACTTCTCACTTTTGAAATGCCTTGTGCTTCTTGGTACTCTGTATGCATACAGATTTGCCATACATTTCTTCTTATAGTCCCTTAGGTAAATCAGTATTTGCCCAGGCTTCTTCTGTCTCTTTCACCCTATCTGATACTGATTTTACTGTGTATTTTACAGGTCCACCCTCCCTCCAGGATTTAATTGAAATTTTCACAGGCCCTTCCCTTCTACTCACCTTCCCTCTTGGTAACATGTGTTGGGTTTTCTTTCTCGGAAGAGTTTTTTAATGCACCCATAGTCTCATGCTCCTGCAAGTTGCTTGTTCCTTATTAGCAGATGCCCAAAGCCACTGACATTAGGATCCTGGTCTTGTACTGAAATGAGATTGCTGCCGTGCAAGGGAGGAGGGGGAGAGAAGTAGAAAATTCCTCTCAGTGCCTCCCTTGGACAGGCAGCCTTCTCCTAATGAATCACCAAGAGAAGTCTTCATGATGATGGATGGGGACCAGTGGGGGTGGCAGGAGAGAGTTGAAGTCAACAGGGAGTTATTCACTAATTACTCTTTCCTGACAAGGTGGAATAACTGCCACTTAGAGCTGTACTTCAAACTGCTGCCTCTTGCTCACTGATTGTTACAGGAGCACCAACATCCCTCGTGGACTGTGGCTGCTCTTGGGTTATCAGATCCTGAGACAGTGGCATGAACTGTCACCTTCCATTGTGGCAATGACAATGTGGCTACGCTTTTTTTTTTTCTTCCTTTTTTTTTTGTGTGAAGTACAGGAAAAAAATCAGGGAGTGAAAAAAGCCAAGCAGCCCTACTGTGTGTGCTGCACATAGAATTTGTGCAATGAACAGTCATTGCACAAATTAGACATTAGCAACTAATCTAAACATGTGGGTGTTAGAAATTTATTATATTAAGTTTTAAGATTTCCTGCCTTTCTGGTGGTCATATAGTGAATGTTGAAAAAAAGTAAAAAAGAACCTCAGTCTTCCTCCTCTTTCCATTTTATTCAAGCTTCTTCTCATTCTGTCTTATCTCTTCTCTGTGACACCCCTCTGTGTGAATCCAGATCTGGGTGAATCCTGTTAGGCTTGCAGTAGGACAAACCTCAGGCACTCAGCACGCTTGCTGAGAATTTAACACAACACGTGTACATAAGGCTAAACATTATACTCTGATTTTGACAACCTGCTCATTATGATGCTATGTTACAAAAAGGAATTTTAGTGTTTTGGCAAATGGAAATTTTGCCAGTTACAGAGCCCTAGCAGGTTTTTGCCTTTGGGTCTTGTGCAAATATAACTATGTATAGAAACTGGCTACTCCTCACTTTTATACCTTACCTGCGTATGTGCATGTCCATGGAGGGAGAAGTCATGCCTAGGTGGAAAAGGAGAAGTGATTGTCCAAGCAAACTGGCCGCATCACCAATGCCTTTCCTTGGCAAACCAGAATTGCGTTTGGTGCCCCAAAGAATTGAGAGGCCTTTCCAGAAGCAGCACTGGGTATCTCTGGTCCCCTGAGGCAACAAGGAGGGCAGGTCTGGCTCACCTGCAGCCTTCCTGCAGCCGTCCCTCCATTACAGCTCCTCCCTCTCCAATTTCTGTGGCATGAGTGACCTCCAACCAAGCCTTTTATCCTCCAAGGTGACAAGAATAAATTTGCTAAGACCACTGGGAGGCCATGAGCTGGTGCATATAGCGCAGTGCATGTATCTCTCTCTTTTTCTATAAATAATCCCTGAGTGCACATAGGCAAGGGGAAGACCCTAAAAATGAGGTGCAGTCAGTCTAGGAAAATGGGAAGAGGCGACAGAGTTTTAGATTGCAGCCTTTCTGTTTGTTTTAAGTATTTACAAGGAACTGACAAGTGAAGCCGGAATAAATGTGGGAACCAAAACTTTAATCAGTTGTTAAAGATGGTTTCTAAAAGGCAAGAGTTTACGATCACTTCAGTTCCAAACTATCCTTAACTTCAGGTAGGAGTTTAGAGAGATCACTGCAGAGTGACAATGTGGATATGATAGACTGCTAAGAAGCCCTTAAATAACTGTTACTGCATCCCATCCCTGACCCTTTGCTACTGGCACTGTCCAACCTATGAGTCCTTTAGAGATGGTAGTCTAAGGTTTGTGCAGTAGCTGGCATATGGGACCCTAATCTCTTTATGATGTCCAGTTACTACTGTAATTGAAGCAGTAAAAGCATGTAATAGTTCTGAATTACAAATTACCACAGAACATGACTAGTGATTTTTCTGAAATTTTGGCTTGGTGTTCTAAGGGATTTTTTTGGTTCATTGCACAGGCAAACAGGAAGATGACAACTCAGGGTATTGTGAGATCAAAATTATGCTGGAGAAGCCACTAATCATTACATCATACCCAATTTGCGAAGGAGTCGTTCATAGCAAGCAACTTAGATGAACATGCAGCAGTGGATAGGTCCCTAGTTTGAAGGGAGAACAGGGCAGGAGGGATAGGAAGTTTTGATTCAATGTGTGAGGCAGTTCAAGGTGCGTAGAGCACTTTTATCCTCTATGTAAATTTACATCTAAATCTAAAACTGGAGTCAGTGATCAGAAAATAATGGTCCCCAGGCTTGTATGTTTAGCTAGTCTTAAGCCTGTTCTTGCTTGAGGTGCATGGAGGACTGCCTTTTTCTAAATTTTTGAGTGGTTGGCCAAGTCTTTCTGCATGTATGGCGCAGATGAAAAGGACATGTGCCTGCCCCAGCCTGTCAGTGGATATATCACGTTTACTCCACTGTCCCTCTACATTAAGTGTTAATGTAATCTCCATTGTATACCTGTTCACTTACTGTAATGCTGTGTTGTTCTGTCGCAAAGCCTCACCTCTTTGTGATATATAATATCCCCATAAATTATTACAGTTTTGGACTCTTGCAGTTTTGTGCAAAAACATATCAGAGTTCTGTCTGTGCTACTTGGTATGAACTAGGTTAAGTAAAGGTTGCTTCTTGCAACAGAAACTGCTTCTTGCAACACACAGCCCATTTTCAGAGGTCTTCAGTTACTTACACAAAGGACTTGGGAAAATCTCCACCTTATGTTAAATACCTAAACRAGACTCAAGTTCCTGAAAATCTGGCCTTCACACCGGATGCTAAACACTTAAAAAAATTGGACTTGAGCTTGGAAAATCTGCCCTCATAAAGGTCAGGATTTACATGCAGCCTGTTTGTAAATGATTTCAGTGGGAAGTGCTGGCAGAGCAGTCCTTCCCATATTAATTGTTAACCTGTTTTGCCGAGTGTTTTGCAGACCACCCATTCTGCCTGCGCAATAGAACAAGGCTAAGTGAGTCATTACTTGCTGAGATTTGTCCTTACTGATTTCATTTAGCTGATTAAAAAAACCGAAAAAACAAACAAAAAAAACCCCAAGAATTGCCTACTGCATCTGTTTTCCTCTTGAGCTCTTAGGCTAGTTACAAAATCCTCTTAGTCTTTGCTGCCCCTATTTCACTTTTCATTTTCAAGGGACTACTTTTTAATAAGAAAGCTTAACAAGTTCAAATACTAGTGGACGTGAAGTTTGTTTTCCTTCACTGTTTTCCTGATTCAGCAAAATACTTATGCAGATGATCTGGGGCACCTTCAGGTTGACAATAATGTCATGACTCCTAGTTTTAAATTAGGCGTAGGCCTAAATACTTTAAATACTTTATGCTGATCTGTCTACAGTCCATTAGCAGGGATGATCAAAATGTTAGGCTTTGGCTGAATCCACTTCATAACCTGAGGGTTCTTTACTGTGTTGTTGTTTTGTTTTATTAAACAAAAATTTAAAATATCTCCTATAGCCAGAGAGTCTTAATAAGGCTAAGGAAGAGCAGTTAGAATAATAATAATAACAATGGTACTTTGGGGGGAAAGAAGGAATAGAAACGATAAAAAGCAAAACAGAGAAAGGCCACCCACCAAAGCTGTGGTGAAGGGATGTAAACAGCCTTGAGAATATACACACGGGTCCTGGAACTTCTCACGTTCAAATAACACATCCCACTTGTGAGCAGTTACTGTCAGAGAGAGGAGGAGTCTTTGATGGCTGTAGTTGTTGAATTGCAGTCTACAATTAGGTAATGTTTTGTTTCAGGAGCCTGCTCCCCGGGAGGTACTGCTTGTGCAAAGGCTGTCTTTACTGTTGGATTTTAGCAGTGGCATAGTCTTCAAGGAGAAAATTATCTCATTAGCTCTTGGTGAGGAGACAGTGCGCAGCCAGAATACTCCACATGTGCACAACATGGTTTTCATCACACAATACATCTTGTAATTGCTGATTACTTTTTGGCTGATGTTGAAAGCCAATCCCCACCTAAAGTGCAGAACAGTAAGTAATCATACTTCCCCACCTCCAATCTAATTCTGTTAGAGCTCCACAGAGGAGGCAGTAAAGTCACTGCAGGAGAGGCTTATAATCTTTGATCATATACAACCCTCCAAAAATATAAAGTACAGTAAATTTCTGAGGGATCATCCTGTAGTTAGATTGTGTCTATGAGTGCACATGTACTTAATTCATTTCAAAAATGTTTTTCCATCCCTCTTTCTTTTTTTTTTTTTTCCTTACCACATTTCTGATTAGCTTGATTCTGACAGAGCTGGGTGGCCTTCCCCCCCCCCCCCCAAATGATAACCATGGAGCTTGGGAATTGGGATTTCTCATGTCTAGCTACATTTAGTGTAGTGCTGGGATTGCTTGCAGTCAGCAGTAATAGTTGTCCCAGCACACTGTGAAATATTTAGAGGAAGAAAATATTTGGACCAAAAGCCATTTTTACTGTAGCTTTTAAAAGTGAAGGATTAAGAAAGTTGACATTATTTTGTTTTCATCATGTTGATTAAAAGCTTGGAAAGCTCATGTTAGTGAAAAAAAAAGAGTAAGGCAGAGCACAGGGATGCTGAGTATAATAAATGTTCTGCCCAGATCTGTCAATCAGTGAGTCAAAATCTTGAGATTTGGAAAAGGACTGTGATTTTTTAAGTGTTCAGCCTCTAACCATACTTCCTTCTGAGACCTGTCCTATACACTACCTTTTTCTTCTTCATAAATGTATATAGTCTCTCCTTCCTGCCTCCCTTCCAAGCCTCTTTCTCCCCAGGTGCTTGTATGCTCCTGAAAGCAGAAACGGTGCTTTTAGAAAGTCTGTACAGTATGTTGTATTATCTGTTAATCCAAGTAGATAACTAATTTAGTTTTTTTAGATGCGGACCATTCCGGACATAATGACATAACAATTAATCATAAATAGCAAAATTCTCTGAGATCAAAGGACTATTTAAAACTCTCGTGCAGGAGAGAGAGGAGGGAGAATCTAAACTTCATACTCTGTGCATTTCTTCAGGATTAGCCTCTGAGTGCTAATGTCCCTTCTTGGAGGAACCAACAGAATATGAACCTGCTGATCTCTGATACATCACCATCCTTGCAGAACCAGGTAATGGCATGCAAGAGTCTCTATTTCTGTACACTTCCTACCATGCCCAGCTACCTGCAGGGAACAGTTATTTCCTTCACTTTGTTATGCCACCATACCCTATAAAATAGACCAAAGACTTGTACTATGGGAAGATAGTACAGGATTATCCAGAACTCATGATTGATGGTCATGAGGCAAGAACAGAAAATGTATGCTGTACATGGCAGCATTTCTATTTTGATTAGAATGAGCATGTGGGAAGGTTTTTGTACTTGCAAGCCAAGTTATTAAGGTATGATGATTTGTAACGATAGATGTGGGCATCACCTGAGCTGTAAAGCTTTTCTCTGGGGAAATATGAGATAGCAAGGTAAATTAATGCTTTCTGTGCAGATTAATTATACAGAATTATGGTTAATTAAAAGGAATATTTTACTGTATCTTAATCCAAAAGATCCAGAGTCTTCAGGCTCCCAGTGGGCCTCTTGATAAATCAGCAGGACTGGAGAATGTTGGCAGTGCGGATGGCAGTTACAATCAGATATTACTGAAAGTGTTTGGACTTCAGTTGCATTCAGAAGGAAAGACGGACTGTGGGAAAATCAGAGTCCTGCAAAGTCAAATCAAATGTTTGTGCAGGCATTCAGAATGTGCCGACAGCAGAGCAGGTTTTTTACCTTAAAAAAAAAAAGAAAAAGAAAGAAAGAAATTGTGCTCTTTCTTCAGAGTTCAGAATACTTGCAAGTAGTAGACAGGTCCCCATAGTCTAACTGTTAACTATTGAAAACATACGGGAGCAAGTTCAGCTGCACAGAGAACAAAGGGATTAATGTCAAGTGTTGCTGAACAAATTTGTTGTCCAGAAACTCCTTAACTGAGTACAAGTCTGGAATGCATCCGTTCTCCCTGTATTGCGCTAGTGTAATTATTTGTTTAAGAAGTATTCATTTGTTTACTGCCTTGACTGAAGCTGATGTTTGCTTTGCAGAGACCCACAGGTAGATATGGCCTCTTTGTGAAATCTCAGGCATAGTCATGCGTGACAGAGGCATACCTTTCGTTCAGTGAGCAAACAGCTTAGATCCTCAGGATCCATTCAAAACATGCAGAGCAGAAGGTTTCATGCAAAAAAAAAAATTATATACTTTTGTCTATGTGGACAATCATTTAGCACAACAAGTGTGCCATAGTACACTCATTAAATATCAGTATTGTGAGAAATATGCAATTTGTTGGAAAACATATAGCAGATTCTCTCTTCCAGTTTGCTTGCTCCCCTTTTTGTACCCATCTGCTATTTCAGTTATTGTTTCCTGGGTGTATCACTGATGGCAGCACTGTGATGTTTTTTCTTGCCCAGGGCTTTTGGTTTTAGTCAGCTTTCATATCCTGCTGTTTCCCTTATTGTTTGGGGGATTTGTATCCAACTACTGAGCTAGGCTTTGGTGTTTTCCACTGGCAGTGCACTCAGCTTAGAGCTGATAGCTGAGGTGCTAACTAGGAATTTGGAAGATGTGAGTCTCCAGTCGTCTTCTGTGCTGCAGATTCTGTTTCACAGTAGGCCAGTTATTGACTCTTTTTTGCTTCCACCTCTGACTTTGTATATGTTACTATCACTCAGATTTAACTGTGATCAGGCTTGATAATTTCTTTACAGTTAACACCGAGCACAGGAAATCTTCTGATATTAATTCACCAACTTTGATAGTGAATAGCTGCAAAAATCTTTATATCTACAGTACTGGAGCTCAGTCTGCTATTGAAACATGGAGGAAACCTGATGGTCCTACTCAGCTGATTATTATGCATTTTTAGCTGAGAGCCAAGCTGGTCACTGTCTCCTGTTGGTAAATGCTTCTGCCAAGAGCAGCAACACATATTTGGACCCTGAAAAAGAAAAATAGAATGAAGCGTTCCAGGCTTGGGTTTTTGGATGTGTCTTATTCCATGTGCCTCTTGTTAGGATTCATGGTGGCCAAAAAGATTTTCAGTTAAAAAGAGAACTATTTGAATCTGATATGCCCATGTATGAACACCATGAGATGAAACCTTGAAGCTGGTAGTAAATAACATTTGTTTGGCCAGAAACTTCAAGATTGAACTGTTGGAGGGAACCTGATGGCATGCTCCAGTAGTTGATTTGTCTCCATTTCCTGGTCTTTAATGCAATGATAACTGTCGTGTTTGTTCTGCATGGCTTCTGTACATTATTAGGTCTTGATTTTTTTGTCCTTGTGCTGGTACACCACTGCTGCAGTGAATTCTGCTATTGTTACCTCCTTTTTGGCTCCTGGGGTTATTGTTTTTTACTTCTGGGTATGTGCGTTAATGAAGTTTTTTGAATGTATTTCAGAGAGTGTATTCCAGTGCAAGTTGATGAGATGATATGATAGTATGTCATTTGATATTTCAATTTTGGCAGAATTATCTGAGCTGAGCATGAAGCTGTGATAGTTTGGGCATTAAAGAGCAATGTTGTAGTTTCCTTGTGTGCTATGAACTGATGAGCTGTAGGAGCTGTAAGATTCCCATTTCTTAAGTTGTGCTGAGCTGGGGATGATATGCTTCACCTCAATTTCTTGTAACCACCAGTGAGGCAACATGAACAAGCAGATAGAAAGCTGCCTTTGGAAGACTGAAAGTTTATTCCTACCTCTGCCATTCAGTTGAGGCTGCTCAGTTGACTTCATTATGGCTCTGTTTCTTCTCTCACCATGTGCCTGTTTTTGACTCTTTCAAATATGCACTGTTTGGGAGAAGGATGTCTTTTACTCTGTCTTCATGCAGACTATAAAGAAACAAGATCCAATTGCAGCTGGATTTCTTGATGCTATTGTAGTTCAAATGAAGATTATGAGGAGTGTTTACATATTGCTTAATGCTTAATCAGTATCATGGTTTGCATGCAGAGAAATAGAGTTCTATCAATTAAATAACCCTGTGGCTTGTGTGGGGATCCAGAACTAGACATATACCTGTTTACCTGTTACAATACTTAAAAAATATAAATCCATTAGTTATAATAGTCACAGAAATGCTCATTGGGAATCACTGATGTAACAGTGTAGTCCCGCTCCAAATAACGCCCTTTACCCCATCCATTTTATCTTCTGTAGTCTATAAGCTCACTGAAATTGTCTGTATTTTACTACTTCATACAGTGTTTAGCATAATGGGAGCCTGCTCACAAGTGGAGGACTGTGTGCTCCTGCAGATTAAATACTCTTAATGATAATTGGTCTGTCCGGTTTTGGCTTAAGGACTATTGCAAGCTTATGTGGAAAGTTTAAAAATCCAAGAACAGCCCAGTCTTAGAAGGCTTATATGCTATATGGGTCTTGGTTACTCCTATGAAATTGCGGAGCTAACCTTGGACAGTCTCTGTCAAGACAGAGCCTACAAGACAAACTGACTAAGTTGTTCATCTCTGTGACTGTTCTGGCATGATGGTGAATTTGTAAGGAGTGTGCCTGCCCGGGAGAGAAGTTGTCTGGCCACCTGTGTCTGTAGGAAGGGAAGTGGAGTGTGAAAGAATGTGCAGACGAGAACAAAAGGATGGAAGTGGTAGATCAGAGATTTAAACCAAGGAAGGAGGGGATTTCTGCTTTTGGGGTGTGCCAAGGTCAAAGGCAGCTGGCAGGATGAAAAAGAGAACAGATTGCATTTTCCAGCGAGATAGCAATGAGATGAAATCGCACTTGGGGTGCTGCTAAGATGCACTCCCAAGCTCTGAACAACAGTCCTGGAGAACAGAGGTAGACACCAGTGCCTCAGTGCAAGTCCTTTGTCTAGTAATGTATATGCCTCTTGCAGGCTAAAGACAAGCCTCATCAGTCAGAAAACCCCTTGCAAAGTCCATGTGGTACCTTCTTTGACAAAAGGCACTCTTTGACTTTGAATTAGCCAGTTCAGCAGGCTGAAATTGCAGCACAGGCTGTGCTTGAGTACCCGCAGGTGTGACTGGCTCAGAGATAGACATAGTCTCTGCTTTAAGATATGGGTAACCAGAAAGAGGACTAGATCCTGTGTTTGGGTCTAGCACCACAGATGTTGCACTCTGCTGGTACTCTGCAAGCTAAAAGGTCATATGCCTGGAGAGTTCACTGAGATAGAACTTCCAAACAGCACAAGAATTTATTGCAAGTCACTAGTCCTGGCATGGCATTTGGCCTGTCTGGCTTGAGGAGTGTTTCTCAGCTCTTAGCTGTTCTCAGGCATTTCCCTTCAGATCCAGGTATGTGAGCACCACTGACAGGTGTCTTCTACATTGGTGGTTCTCCTGGAATGCCTTCCTTCAAGGAAGGTTCACCAGATGCCCAAGATTTTAGCCCTCTTTCTTCTTTATGCTACAGAAGGGACCTTGTAAGCCTGTTTTCTGAAAAGAACGATGTCTAAAGTCTGTTGGACAGTTTCTGTGACAGGTAACCTGTGACTATTACAAGGTACATCCAAAAACCAACCACCTTTTTGAAGTATTTTGGGGATGAGAAGATCCTGCCACTGACCAGAGCAATTTTATGAGGTGGAGAGGTTGTTTATTGTGTGTTACAGACATCATACAGTCAAGAGGAGTGGTAGCTTGTGTGTTATTTCAGTGACAGGTCTGTGAAAAGACTATCCCTTCACCTCCCATAACCAACTCCCTGTGAGTTTTGAAAAGTGATCAGGACTGTGACATTAGATTTCTAAATTCTGACGAGCTCATACGTTGAAAGGACAAAGGTTGGGAAAATGTATGCAATGACTGGTGGACTTTTTTCTTGCCTTTTGTCTGTTTTTAAGCATTCTCAATTAAATTAACCCCTTCTGAAGGAGAGACCGTTAAGTGTCATTCACGCATTGGCTAAGTGAGATCAGTAGTCCTTCTCTCCAGCAGTGCAGGGCTGGCAGAGAACGTTCAGTGAACAGCCGTGCTTCCTACTGGCAAGCACAGGGAGTGTCAAAATATGTCTGGATGTAAGAGAGTTGCTGTTGACCACCTGATTTCCCAAACATGAAAATGACTAATTTACTCAGCTTTTGCTTTCATCAGGTGTTAGGGCAGAAGTGTGATGATAAGTACATTTTCTCTGTAGTTGTGCCAGTACTTCCTCATGGAAAAATACACCCACTCTGATTGTAATAAGGAGGCATCGGAAAGCAGAGTTAAAATAAAACTGAGTTTAATTTGGCTGACAGGCAGGATGTGATAGTTTTATACAAATGGAGAGCTTTCCTGTAAGAGATTGAATTACTCCACACTAGAAAGCATCTCAATTTTTTTTTTTTTTTTTAAGTAGATGGTCAAGAAGTGGAGCTCTAGACAACTGTACCACTGCTGTGTCTGATCTGTGGAGTTAGTTTCCTCTAAGAAATGTCTCTTGCTCCTTTAAAATGTGTTTTGTTTTCTGTTTTGTTGTTTTCTTTTGAGAAGGGAATTATCAAAGGTGACATCTTTTCAACATTTATAAAATGTTTTCTTTATAGGGTTTCACTTCCCTGTGAGATATTCTCAGGAAAAAACCTTTATCAATTATGACAAGACAAGAAAAACTGCAACTGGTTTTAAATCAGGAGAGATAAAGCAGGCACCTAAGTCATGAACTCAGGGAAAGGCTCTCTCAAGACTGGAAGAATATATCTGCTTTACAGCTTACAGAAAACCTATAGTCAGAAGAGTGCTGACTGCGCATACCACAAAGAGGAATGCCGTAACCACCTCTATAATGTTAGATTAGCAACCTGATGCCCTGCTGCTGCATTGCCTTTGTCTGCTAGAGGCATAGAATAATTGCATGAGAAGAAGAATGGAAATTAATAGGTGCTAAATTTGTTTTGACATGGATGAGCTGTGAGTCGAAGGGGGGAAACCTGCAGGCATAATGCATTCAGGAAATACAGTGAAGCAGTCAAAATTTGAAAGTTCATGTAGCACGTTTATATGTCAGTGTCTCTGACAAGATTCAGTAATATGTATTATTGCTGAAAATGAAAATGGGCAAGTTTTTCTATAACTGTCTGGAGGTTTCTTGGGTGCATCAACTATTGGGGGCAAGATTCTGAGTTAAGTAGGCTTAAATTAGTCTGTTCTAGCTTGGTAAGGCAGACAGCAATAGCTGGACCAGATGTACTGTTGGTGAAACTCTGTAGCTGAAAGTCCAACCAAGATAAACTCATATTGTCCATTCATGTATGTGTTGATGTATGTGTTCGGGTATGAAGGTCTCTGCCTTGAGCTAAATAGATTATTTCTATGGATGGCTTATCTTTCATTATAAACTTAGTTGAGTAACCAAGACATTTTGAGGAGTATGGAGATTACTGAATTATAAACAGTTTCCACAAAGAGTTTCCACCTTTTGACAAGTAAAATGTGCATAGTTACATTTCAGCAAACTATGCCTTTGCATTTTATCGGGGCAGGCATTCATTCCAGGCCAAACACTGTAAAAACCTATGGGTTAGTTTGGAGACGAGATTAAGTATTCAAGGTGGCCCAGAATTTCTCTGGCAAAGTAATAGTAAAAATAATAATTACTGTTGTTGTTATTAATATTAATATATATCCAATTTTAGGGGGAAAAGAACACTTAATTCAGAGGGAAGGAAGGAGAAAATTATGAAAATTGATCTGTTTCTGTTTTTGTTTTGCTCCCTTTTCCTCCCCCCAGTTCCTGACGTTTAACCCTTCTTGGAGGAGGTTGATGTGATGGCACTTTTTCATCTAAAGCTCTGCTCCCTGCAATTCCCACATGAAATACTGATTTCTTTTTTTCCAGTGTCGCAAGTCAAAAGCACCTCAGACTTACAGAGGATCGCTTCTTTTTCGACATCAGAGGAAGGTAAGAACGTTGAGTAGCTGAACTTTTTTGTCAAATCCTGCTTGCATTCAGAAGACTGACATTTAGGATAAATGTTCATTGTCATGTTTTCCTAGACGTTATGTAGTAAACTTGAGGTGCTTAAGAGTGTTCCCACTAGGCCATGAGTGAGGCGTGTATTTACCCTGCACGTTTCCCTAGGCTGAACTCAAAATGAAACTCAAACTCAGGAGACACGCAATTTTATAATACTGAATGAAGGGAGAGTTGCCTTAAGTGCTGTCAGCAGGCTGTGCTGAATTCACCTGAGATGGAAGTTCCTTTTAGGTGTGTTGTGCTGTACCACTGTTAGGAAGGTGTTGCAAGGTTTAAGGAGTTTTTGTAGAACACCGATTCTCAGGAAAATAATCTGTTCAAATGTAAAATATGCTATGAAGAGATGGAAAACAGAGTTTAGGGGGTTTTGTGTGTTTAAATAAATAACATCATAGGTGAGATTTCACTGAACAGAAACTTCCCTGTTCGTGCAGCACCTAGGGTAAGATCTTTCACGGATAAATATGGCATAGTATAGAAGTATTTATTAATTATTACAGCATTACCTTTTTGGATACTCTTTGCTTTTCAAAAGCAATCATTCTGTCGCAGTGGCACAGGATTTTCTCCATCAGTTCTTTAAAAGTTTTCTAGTCTGAGAGCCAGATGCTTCCTCTCCCTGTGCTTTGCGGCATCATTTACACCAGCTCGAGGGTGGCATGAAACACACCCCAATCCGAAACTCAGCATTTGGCATTTAGAGTGTGCTGGTGCTAACAGAGATAGATTGTACAGCAGGTAGAGCAGACTAGAGGCATTGCTAAGAGGCAGTAAACAAGGGCTACTGTCAGACTTCGGCACATTGCCAAAATATTGCAAAGCTGCCATGCAAGAAGTCTAATTGCTTGGCTACCTCATTGTGCAGTATATAATATTCTTTTATTTTACTTAGTAGGATCAGTCACATGGTTATCATTTGAACTGAGAATAAGACGGTGTGTAACTGTTTAATATTAGGGGAAATTTGGAATATGTGAAATCTGCCCAACAAAGAGGTAGAATACTGATGGTGGTTGCTTATCTGCATTAACTGGATGTTGCTATTTATGTCCTCTGTTTCTTGATCATTTTTATTTCTCTCTATAGCGGTTTTTGCCTCTGATTCCCCCAGGCTGTGGGAAACAGGTTGATCACGGGGTGAAAGGGGAGTGAGGGGTGTAATTGAATGGGTCAGCAGAAAGCCTTGGGTGTGCTTAAGCCCTGTGACATTTAAAGTTGCTGTGTAAGCTGTTGCAGGGGGTATTGTCTGCACCATGAACAAAACAGACAGGAGAGGACTGTAAACTGATGTTTGGGAATGGGTTTGGTAATAAAACAGTGTGTCTGTGCTGCAGCACAGCACAGACAGACCTTATCCAGTTGAAGGATAAAGAGCAGTCTAGCAGTAGCAACAGGGAAGGCGGTGTGAGCTCGTGTACGCGGCTGTTGAGCCCTGCCTGAGCTTTGCGCTGCCTTCTTGCCTAAGCAGCGTGTTTAAAGCTAGCTCGGATACGTCTCTGCGCTGCTGTCTGTGGTGTCAACAATACCCTGTATTGTCTGCTCTCCTGGTCTCATTAGCGTCAGCTGTGGGAACGCGCCACCATCTGCAATTACAGTCCTGCCCGGCGCTCTGCAGC
The DNA here is from genome assembly GCF_003343035.1 of Apteryx rowi. Taxonomy (NCBI): domain Eukaryota; kingdom Metazoa; phylum Chordata; class Aves; order Apterygiformes; family Apterygidae; genus Apteryx; species Apteryx rowi. Next base: position 2,628,109 of record NW_020450738.1, on the reverse strand, counting down.
TCTCTGAAGTAGGAGGAGATCACTGTATGTGAGAGAAATCCTGAGAGAAGCCTCAAAAATGGCTAAGCAACTGAAGAGTTTGATTAATCAGGAGAGATCAAAAGCGCTGCAGGAATTAAGTCTGGCCAGATGATTAAGATGTGACCTGAATCGTATAAAGGTATTTTGGGTGGTCTCCCAAGAGGAGGAGTTTCAAATTAGCTGAAGCAAAAAATGCTGGCTGAACATCAGGAAAAGTACTCTAGCGGGAGCTCTCCGGTGTTTGTTTACATTGGGTACCACCTGGAGGTGCCCGGCTCGGCTCAAAGCCTCTTTGTGCCAGGCACAGTCCAAACACACGCACATACAGATTGCGTGTCTGCCAAGAGAAGGCAGGGGGCCACCTGGGTCATTTAAAGCATACCAGACAAGGCAACAGAGCAGATATTGTTACGGAGGAGTCCTCCGGGGCGGAGGGATAGGCAGGATGAGCTATCAGGCTGTACAGACTTTACTTTCTGTGATTTAGGGTTAGAGTGGGGTGAGTGTGTGTACATACTTCATGTGATTTTTTTTAACTAGTTCATTAGATGTTTCTTCAAACTCTCTTAAAATGTCAGGAGACTGAAGGCTTTTGTATAACAAACAGAGTCTGGCAAACTGCTGAGGACTTGCACCTGTGAAATGGGGGAAAACTGCTGCGAGAGGAGGTGGTTCCTCCTTAGGTAGCGCTCACTCCCCCAGYGAGCCCAAAGGAGGGGTGGAGGGAGGGACTCCATCTCACTGTATCTCATTTTCAACAGCTTTCTAGGACAGGGTTTGAAGATGGACTGGTCAAAYAGAGGGAGGAGAACAGCAACATGTAGTGGAAATAACAGATTTTTTAAAATTTGAAAATACAGGAGAGCAGTGTACTGTTTCCAGTTGCTGTACTCATGGTGTTAGTAAGTCAGGCCTTGAGCTGTAAGAAGCTTTTTGCTCATGGTGCATTTGCGGTGGCAAGGGGAGTGTGACAGCGTGCAAACCAGAGCAATGAGGGGCTGCTCTGGAGCTTGTACAAGCCTGTACGCCTTGTCGCCTGGCTGTGGTGCTGAGTGCGGTAGCAGCAGTGCAGGGGAGGGCAGATGCCTGCAGACTTGCTCTGGCAGGTGAAAAAATACGGCAGAAAACAGTTCCTCCTTCATAACGACAGGATGCCACTGCCTCTTCTCTTGGCTCAGGCAGCAAAAAGCTGTGGTTTCACCTCTAGGAAATGGAGAGAAGGCTGGAAAATGTAAAAGGACGAGCAAAAAGGCATGGGATCAGGAGCTGGGAGTGAAGGGTTCATTGCTCAGGGGTGCTCTCTCCGAATGTAAGGGCAAACAAATAAATTGTGTTTATGGACAGAAAACACATGGGGTCAGAGCTTGCTTACTGTGGAGTTTTATGTGGGTTTAGATAATGAAATCAATGGAAAGAGATATTTTCCATTATTTTAATTCTTGTTTATTTTTACAAAATCTTACAAAAATATTGTTTTGTATTTTAAATCAGTGTCCAAGTGCAGAGAAGAGAGAACCCCTAAGTATTCTAATTGTATACTGTATTTTAAAAAGAGGTCCCCAAACTAATACAGGTATACTTCATACTTTTCTGTGGACTTAGTGCTTATTAAACTTACTAGCAAAGTCACAAACTCAATTCATCTGTCATCTCTCCAGGTGAAATAGCATGATTGTTGGAATGGCTGATGTTTGTGATCCCTTGTCATTTTAAATAACTAATGTTATTTTTTTTCAGGTACAAAAACACATCATTACTATATGGTTGGCAGCAGTACTTCTCTGTTTTTGCTTGTTGAAATGTTGGCAAGAGGTACAACATCTTTTTGTTTGTTTTTAGTATTCAGAAAACCCAAGTTGCAACACACAGGACTTAAACGTTTCCAAAATGTGATGGACTCCTAGGGCAGGACCTGAAAGGTGTTTCTTTGCCAGGTTGTCCAGGGAAAACAAGTGGTAGAGTAAAGGTTATAGAGAGAGCTTTTTTCTTTCCTTTTTTTTTTTTTTTTTTGGACAGCTGGCTAATCTTTCTGGATTTGGAAGGTCAGGAGGTGTAGAGGGGGTAATAATAGCTACGTGTGTCTGACAGAATGCCCGGCTGCCTTACGGCTATAAGGAAAATTCCTCGGGAATTAATTTTTTAAAAATAGCTCAGTGTTGCATGCACAAAGGGTGTGACCATGGCTGCAGGAAAAAGTTTTGACATCTTAGTTCCTAAAGTCAAAAAATTCCTGTTTGCTTAGTATTTATCTCGAGGAGTAAATTGGCCTCTAGTGCCAGAGAAAACAGTGTTTGGGTTCAGCAGGTCCTGAGGCAGAGAAACTTCATTATTGTTTGGGCAGGATCTGGCAAACACTGCCAGGTGCAGTGCTTCATACTTAACATGAATCTTCGTGGTAGATTGGGCCTAAACTGAAAAATATGCAGCTGAGGAGAAGGGCTTTGTTAGCCTGCTGGAGCAGTTGTCCTCAAAAGCCCAAGACTACAGAAGCACCACGGAGCTGAAAGAGCAAGAGAACGTCAGGGACCTGAAACAAACGGGACGGTAAGAGAAAGTGTGCGGCTGAGAAACTTGGACTGCCGTGTGAGGTGGAGGAAGAGGAGGCGGGGGGAGAGGAAGCAGCCCGTGCAGAGGAGGGGAGCTGCACCCCCACGTGGTAAGCTGCAGTGGATGCCTCCAACTCCAAAGCGCACACACTCACCATGGGCAAGATAAGGAAATATTCCCATTCTGAATTCACTCTCTTTAGTGACTTCCTGCTTAATTAAAGATTTAGTTCTGCTTAGAAGCAACGCCAGTGCCTGCTCTCATGTTGTCTGTCGATGGCGCCTGCTAGGATCCTCATTGCTACAGCTCCCTCTGTGCTGTGGTGTGGCCCGGGGTTGATATGCTGTGTAAATTCATGTTGTTACTCTTTCTTTGTGGATTGCCAAACCGTGAAGACTGAGAAGCAAATAGGACTTCTTCCAGTTCGATTTGCAGAGTCTTGATGTGAGTCTGTTCACCCCAGGGGCTCAATCCAGTCCTCGGTGACATCAGGGGCAGTGGCTGCAGGACTGGGTCCTGCCAAGGGTCCAACACCCCAGCGTGATGATGTGTGCGGGTGCTGCGACGCCCGTAGCTCCCAGCTGAGCTTCGTTGTGGGTTGCACCGTGCAGAGGCACCCAAGTGGGCCAGCACCTGCTGGTAGGCTGCCTGTCTTTCTAGTATACAGCTTATAAAATTGTGGGTAGGTCTGTTCAAGAGGCTTTTGACAAGTTGGTGCTGCTATGGGCTACATTGGAAGCTAAGCAGTGAAACTCTAATGGTTGAAACAGGAGGCTCCAAGAGCTCTTTCTTTGTGTTGCCATGAAGCTGCCATGGTTTAGTGTTGGTACAAATACACTTTGTAAAAGGCTTTGAATGTTGATACCTATTGTCTAATTAAAAAACCCACTTTGGAGACTTGTAGAGCAGTCTGTGTAGGAGCTAGTGATGACATGTTGTATCCACGTTTTAAAAAAAAAAAAAGWCATAACACAAAGCTGGGCATGGTAGAGTAGGGGGGGATGTCTACATGTTGCATTTCAGATGTTTTATGTGGAAAAAAAGGGGGTTGTTCATTTTCAGGTGCAGCAGCAGTATGATTTTAAACAACAGTTGTTACTTTGAGTAAGAACTCCATTTACTCCTTTTGCTCTGAAACACTGCTTGGAGCTTGGTTACTGGAGCAATGGGGATCTTCTGAAGCATATTTGCCAACTGCGTGACAAGGGACAAGAGAAATGACTTAAAAAYGAACTAGCAACTGAATATAAACCAGACACAAACAGCTCACGGAGAGTGACAGTTTCAGTATCTGATCCACTTTTTTTTATCTCGGAGCTGCCTGAGTTCTTTTTTAATATGTGTTTGGTTTTCTCTGCTTCCTGCACAGCAGCCTTCTAGATGCCCCATTCAGCTATTCCTTCTCCTCAGGAGAGAAAGTCAGATGAGTTTCTCTGAGCAGCTGAGAGGATTCATTTAAATCAGAAGCAAGGTGTCTTGTACGGTAATAAGTAAGGACCTGATCTTGCGCTACTGAAACCGATGGAAGCAGGTACAAGAGGCCTGCAGATGCTTAGCCTAGCGGTGGCAGTGACCAAAGGGCTGAGTAAGAGGTCCCTGCTTCTGGGAGCTACAAGCAAATTAACCTTGTTTGCAAGCTTCCCCCATTAATGGTGGTGAATAGTAGAGGCTTTTTATCATGCTGCATCTTTTTAACTAACTGCTCTTTGCACGTTGAGCTAGTTGGCCTGTCTTTGCTGTAGCTGTGTATCAAGAGAGCACGATTTAACAGTAGCATTTGTGAGTAATTTCAAGTAAATGGAGCTTGCCTACTTCTGTCTGGACAGTATAAGCATTTACCCAATTCTTTTATCTGCCATGTGGGTGAGTTTATCCACCTTACAACAGTATAAATAGTGGGTTGGAGAGCGGCACAGAGCAAACTCCTGCCGACGCCTTGAACATGTCCAAGGATGGTGCCAGGCAGCCTCATCCTTGGCCGAAAGGCTGGAGTGCGAAGCCTGAGACTGCTGCGATAGTCTCTGCCTGTTCTGCTGCAGCTGCCACGCTTGAACTCCACACAGTTCCCCTGCAGGTGAGTGTTAAAGTGATTTACTACAGAAACAAGTTTTAATCGTGATGAAACGCAAGGGTGGGGCTTCAGAGTAAGGTAAGGCCCACGGACATTTCGGTGAGTAAGACYGAAACTGGCTTCCAGTTCTCCTGCCAGAGGCTCACATTCCCGAAAGCTCTGCAGTCAAAGGGCAGTGCTGGTCCGTGCAGTCCATCCCATAAGGGAATTGTCGCCCTGTCGCTGGGATGCGAGGGCTGGGTGTCCATTTTGGCAGTCTGAACACAGCCGTTATTCTGAGGATGTTTTTAGTGGTGAGGTTTGAAACCCGCCCCCTCCAATTATTTTGCACGCTGCAAGATTACTTTGCAGTCACTGTTGGTAACCTAATGTGGTCTGGAAATGCTGTGTTCCCGGGCTGTCCCGGAGAGCCTGGTCAGTGGAAAATTCACCTGTTGAAGTGTCACTCAGTGCATTTCAGGGCCAGAAATAGAATCCAGTTGTTTTCCAGCCCCAAACTGGGGAGTGCAGTTGTGGCCGGGAATTGCTTGCACTCCGCATTTGTGCCTTCTGTGGTTTAGCCTGTAGTTAGTTTATCAAATTGCTGCTTGAAGGGTCATGAACATAGCTCAGATTTGTTCGCTGCACGTTTGGGATACTGCCCTATTTGTTTGTTTGGTGCAGCTTGCTACCTGCACACTTGGACTTAGTTGCAGTATGTGCCGGGTTTGGGTTTCAGCAGCTAGTGTGTAGGGTGCTACTGAACGGGTCTCCTCTGCTGAAGGTCCTTCGTGAGGAAGGAAGCAGACTTGCAGTAACTAGTACATCACGGAAGGAAAATCTTCTTACTTTCGCTAGGGAATCCAACACAATATTTGAGTTTGCATGGTGTCCTCAGGATCACAGCTTATACTTCTGACAAAACTGGAGAGGCAAATGAAGAGAGCACGTGCCTTAGGGATCCACCCAGCCTCAGCCAGCCTTGGAGGCTTGTGCGTTTCCTCCGATGCTGAGCACAGACTTTAGACTAGGAAGTGTCCGGAGGGGAATGTATGAACAGGAGATGGCAACAGTGTTATGGAGAGCCTGAGCGACAGGCCTGCGGGTTTGCAACTCTGTGACAGAGCCATATTTGAACCCTCGTAAGTTTGGTCTAACCACCTATTTAAGCTGATGCAAGGCCATAATTTCTTTATGGTGATGAGGGCATCCCTTGATGTACCATGTACCTCCTCTGCCTATTTTTTGTATTAATGAAACATTTTTTCAAGACTCCGTTTTGTATCTTCATTTGAAAAACAAATGACTGGAGTTAAAGATGGCAGGGCAGCTCCCAGCGAGCTTCGCAACGTGAGCGTGCCTGCCAGGCTGCTTGCTGACACGCAGCCGAACCGCCAGAATGCTGAGAGCTCCTAACACCCCACAAAACTGCCTAACGTACCTCGTGGGCAATTAAACATCGCTCAGTTCTAGTCATCAGCCTTCAGTAATGGAGTTCAGCCAATTGAAATATCCTTTTATAAGCAGGATAAAACCGGTGGCATACAACACGGGGGTGACTGACTTGCTCGTAGCTTAATGACACCTATAACTATGCAATAAAGGTGTCTGGTTTCTATGTAAATTGTTGTACACTATGGAATTGTGGGTTTAAATATTAGTGAGCGGTTTTACTGTCTTAGAGCCCTGTTTATACATTCCAAGGCACAGTGACTATAACATGAATCATGTGTATTTGATATTTAAGGGAGAACACTAAACATCCCATCTGGGCATGGAAACCTTGAAGAGCCCTGTGGGATCGCATTTTCTCCTGCCCTCCAGCCGGTCCAAGAAACTGAGATAAGATGCCAAAATTTCCTGAGCTAAGTCAGAACATCAGAGGAATGGAAGTTGAAGGAAGAGAGATCTCAGTGTCTCTCTTGACCACCCCACTGACCCCTAGTAATCAAATTTCTTGCCTTAAATAGTCTTGCATTTATTTTTTTTCTTGTCCTCGTTTGAGAGCGTAACTGGCACTGCTCAATGCTCATTTGAGTTTAGCTCTTTACTCATATCTGGCTGGATATCGAAATGGTCTTTGCTGTGAACTTTGGTGTTGTGATCTCCAGCCGGGGTGGCACACGTTATGAGTGCGCTCCCAAACGAGGAGTCCTTGCCTTTGTGCTAGAACTGAAGCCAGGGATGTGGCAGGTCTTTGTGCATCTCGCCGTGCCTCGCTTGACATTTATGAGTAGAAGGAAGGGTCTGACAGAGGAGGAGAAAGCTTACTGGAGCTTGGCATTGCAAAACACTGGCATTACGATCTGGTGAATATGCTCCAGCGTTTCCTGGAGCAAAATAATAGGCAAGAGACTTGTTCTTTTAAGTCAGACTTGCTTTTTTCTTAATTTAAAATTTGGATGTTGCCTTTCATCTATTACTGATCACATGTCATGATACACTTCTGGCTGCTTGCCTCTTTCTTTGAGCAGTTACGGTACATGTGTATTAAGTTTCCTGTGTTCATCTGGGAACAAAATTGTATAAAAACACACTTTAAATCGGTAGTTTTTCCTTTTTCAGCAGAACTGCTGCAGAGCTGCTGTGGGACAAGCCGAGACAAGGCATCTGGAGGATGTGTTTAAGAGTGACCTGTGTGGATCTTCCAGCATGAGCGTCCGTGGGGCTTCCCGCTGTCCTGCCTGCGCCACTGGGCGATGCGCCCCGAGGGGTTTCCCTGATGAGGTGCTGCGCGAGGGCTGCGGCAGGAGGGCGTCCAAGGGCAGCCCTTGGCCTTCCAGGTCAGACCGCTGCCTGGGCCCAGAGCACCACAGCGGCATGGCCGACAGAGCAAGCTGCCCGTCCCCCTGTTGTTTTCACAAGGTTGCAGGACCTGAGGGTTTTAACTGCAGTCAGTGGCCCTGGTTTTTCCGAGGGGGTGCAAGAAGGCGCCCTTTCATGGTGTGATCRTTTCTGGGGACGCCAGCCGTGACCCTTGCTAGGAACCAGATCCCAGGGGGTTCGGATCCTGGGCTTTATTCACGGTGCCTTTTGAGAGAACGTCCCACAGCCGCAGCCCGGCACACGTAGAAAGGGATGGAGCATGTGTGCACCAGGTGTAACTGGAAGCGCTGCTCCGTCCTTCTCCCCGCTCCTCCGTCCTTCTCCCCACTGCTCCCACTCCCTTCTTGCTTTAATGCCATGTGCCCTAGCTCTGGCTTTTGGTGATGGGTTTCTTGTTTGCTGGGTCTATTGTATATATAGATTTGCAAAGCACGTTTTGCAAAGCAGCCATGCTAAGCGCAGGCCGGCCCTACCAACTGAGAGGCAAACTGTGTGTGCATGTCGGGACGCTGGAAAAATGGCCCGGGGAAGTGTTTCTGAAGGAAAGGTGGTACTTTACTGTCCATGTCGTACTGTTCCCTCCTCGGAGGGGACTCTCTTGACCAGCCTCGGTGCACAGGGCACACCTGTCATTGCTTAAATGGCGACTCGCAAGACGGGGCTGCGGCTGGGTGGGTTTGGGATACCCACCCACTGGGTGCGTGGCACGGCTGTTTCCATGGGTCCCGTGCTCAGGCACAGCCCGTCTCAGTGCGTGGTGGGCCCCGACCTCCACCGTGCTGGGGAATCGGTGCCCGCAGTGACAGCGAGCCCCGCAGCTCCAGCTGTGGCGGCAGACACTGCCAAGGGAGCATCACCCGGCGCTGGGGTGGCGTCAGCCCTGCCAGCTGGCACCCCTCCAAACGGCTCCGGGGTTCGGCTCAGCAGTCAGCGCACCCTGAGCACAGCTGAGAACAGAGAGATTGCACACAGACACCCCATTTCCGTGGGGAGGGGGATTTAATAGTATGGATGAGTGAGTATAGATTCAATAGTATGGATGCAGGCATCACGTGCTAGCTAACCTCAGGGCCGGGGAAAGTCCCAGCCGTGTTTAATAGACCAATATAGCTGCAGCCTCTGTGGATTTCACGAAGAATTAATTTCTATTAAGTGATATTATTACAAACTGAACCATTTTAAAAGAAGAACCTCTCTTAAACCAAGCTGATTATTATTTATGCAATTGTGCCACCAGACCCAAGAGGTTTTATAGTTTCTGTGGAAGCTTGATACTACCGGCTTGCTTGAGAAGACAGACAGACAGACAGTGGCTAAGACAGTCCTTTTGTTGTTTGAAAGCTAGTTTTCTTTGAAAGGCTTTTTTACTGTTTGCAGTAAGAAGTTAACAGGTACGGAGCAGGAGTTTATGCATGCCGTGGTAATCCTGGTTCATGCATGGGGGATTCTGCCTTGGACCGTCCTGAGGGAGGAATCTCATAAGTCCGTTTCTCTGGCTTGAGGTAGCAGGGCCCTGGGGGGGACGTGGGGCAAAATGCAAGGGAAGAGGGGAGGTGGTGCCCCCCTTCTGCTGGGCACCACTGGTAGCAGTGCTGTCATCTCCTTGAAGTCCTGTGTAAGTGGCAATTCCAGACTTCAGCACTGGGGAGACTTTCAACAGATGTTGCACAAAAATTCAGTAAAATCAGTCTTGGCGTACATGCGGCACCTTGTTGTTCTAGGATTAYGCCCAATGTGGAATGAATCGAAATGATTCTGGCTGAGATTTGGATGCAGGAGACTGGGCTGTCAAAATGCACAATGGGGAGAAACCTGGGACAAGAAGAATGTAAAAAGGACTATTTCTGGCCTGAATAGAAGGTAAAAAGTCATAAAACAGAAAGTTAAAAAAATAACTGGAAAAGTTAAAAAAAAATGGAAAAGTGCTGTAGGATCTTGTGGTCGAATGAAGCCAGGACATGGCTGCATTGCATAAAGAGTCCTTAGTCTGTGTGTTTGTTAGATAAATGCCTGACTTGCTTTCTCAGCTGCTTCACATTGACATCAGCTGTTGGGTCCAGTGGTGAGGCTAAAGATGAAGTGTGCTTTGCACAACTGAATGTACGCATATACACAGGAGTGTGTATATCTATATATATGTAAATGGCACAGTGTGTACAGTTACAGTTAATGATGTTCCCAGTACAGAGAGCACGGAGATGCCTCGGAGGTGTCCCTTTTGTTCTAGGGATGCGGTGTCCGTGATCTCTGTAGCAAAAGAGTGGTTTGATAGCACTGAAGGCTTGTTCCTGGGGTTTGGAGAACCTTTAATGGCTGGATCATGGGAACAGCAGTAGAGTGGCAAAGATCTGCCCATTTACTACAGCATGAGGTTAAATACTGCTAAAACAACAAGAAAAAAAAAAGAATTAGTTGATTCTTAACAGATATTGGGAGGCAACAAGAGGAAAAATAATGGTGGAATGCCTGATCTATGGAGAGAGAGAAATACTTCTCTGCTGTACAGAAAATTCATGACCAGTTTGCCTCTTGTTTGACATGCTGTTGAGGAACTCAGGGAATAGAGCTACGCTTTTCATATGTATTGAGCGTGTGTAAGCGTGATATCCTATCTGGTTCTCTGGAGTTAAATTAGTGATTTCTTTGGAGAAAAATGGAAAAGAAAACAAACTATATGAAGCAGCCCGGTGAGCACTCAGATACAGTGATTGGGTTATTTGCTATGAAAAGAAACTACTGCCTTGATCCCAGTAATGTTATACAGGCTGCCTGTCAAGTTTAAGAGCAGAGGTATCAAAAATAAACCATGCCTTTTCCAAAAAATAGGCTAGCTCAAGCCAAAGAACCAGCAAGAGCACTCTCTAGAGGACAGTCTGTTTTAAAGCAAGGGAACAGGGTTCGGACTTGGAAGAGGTCATGAAAGTGGGCAAGGAAAAGTGGTAAGAGCAGATCTAGAATAGGATTTAATTAATTCATTTTTTGAACTTGATATCCTGAAAACCCACACTGAGCTGGTGCCTGAACTCTGTAGGGGCTTCAGGTGTCACTGTTAAACTTGCTTTTATGTCCCCTGAAGATCTTCAGTCAGTTGGCATCTTCCTCTCATACAAATACTGTATTAAGAACTTTCAAAATTTATTTTCTCACCTGTCGTTAGGTCAGTTTGCTACAGTAGACGTGCACTGGAAATGTAATAATTTTCAAAGCATGAGAGAATTTTTTTGTGTTCTTTCAGACCACCACCAGAGCTTATCACTGAAATGTCTTGTTACTTCTTTTTTGAAGTTGCAGGTTTACACTGAGGCTTAGCTCTTCTAGATTTTTTTATTGCTGTGGAAAAACTGAAGTGCTAAAACCTTGTGTGTGTGGCTACAGGACATCAGGATAAATCAGCAGATAACAGTGAGTGTCTGTTCTACAACCAGAAAAACTTTAATAATGTGGTGTTTGATATTTCAGACTATATAGATATATATAATAATAATAAGTGAAAACTGAATAGAATTTAAGTGGATCTCAATTGAAAAGTAGTGACTCTTCATCTTACTAAAAAAAAAAAATCAGAATTGAAGATTTAAAGAAAGACAGGTAAAGTTTAGCTCATTGATTTATATCTTTAAGTAAGTGCAGAGTGACCAGGTTTCAAGCTGACCCTGGTGATGCATAGCTTGATCCAAAGCCCTCTGGTTTTAGCAGCCTTTGAGACAATGACGGTGCCTCCTTTGCTGGGAGGAACAAGCCATATTGGGCGTATAGGGGGAGAGCTGGCATTTGGCTTGGATGCAAGTACCCCGCTGTTGTGTCTTTGCTCCGTGACTACCCAGTAGGACAATGGCGGTCTGCTCTCGTGAGCTTCCTTTGGCACAGGGTTGTCATCATCTCATGCCTAGTCTGACCCTGGGTGGACTCTTACTGCAATCTCTAGCTGTATTAAAAACAATGTTTTGGTCTCCAAGTCTAGGACAATTACAAAGGAAGTCCAGGGAAGCATTGCTCCAAAACGATCGAATGCACTCGCTAGTGACTTAATGACATGGCTTTAATGAGAAGTTAACTGTAATAGAATGGAAACTGGAAACAAAACCTTGCCTAGGTCCCTTCCCGTGTGCTCAGGTTGGTGTCAGCAGCTCAGTAAATGCACACTGCCCCTGGGTCACAGGAGCTTTATTTTCAGTCTGGGGAAAAGGGTTTAACATGTCTTTTTAAAACACTAAATTATAAGCCAGTAAGAGGCTATGCATTCTGTTTGATAGCTGTTTTCATGTTAATTTAGTACAATTTCTTCTGTTTACATAAATATTTAAGTAGGAATTTCTTTTGGTGCAGTTATCCGTTTATTAAACACTAAACAGAGAGGGCAGTTATGAACTCCTTGTTAGGAAGACCTCAGGCCGTATTCTGATCTCTTTCTTGAGGGTCACACGGAAGGCGACTGTGCGGAGCTGCCTGACAGGGCAGGTGCAGAGAGCAACGGAGAGGGAGTGTTTCAGCCCAGCAGCTAACCGGCCTCGCTGCGTCTCTGCCGAAGCAGTAAGTGAACATGGAGGAGGGAAGGTGACAAACACAGTGTCACGGCACAACCGGCTGCAGAGGTGAGTCACTTGGCACTATAACAGCTCTTTCAGAGCCAGACTCTTCAAGACTTCCCAACGCCCACCATCAACTGGGACGTCAGTTCTTTATAATGCTTAATGATGGTACTTGTTTGATTGTAAAGATTATTTAACCCCTATCACATGCAGAGTGGGAATGTAATTAGGACAGCAGCAAATGCATAAATATGCAGAGACCCCAAATCCTCCCATTGTCAGCTGTGAGAGTACTTATTTCTATTTACCTCCTGTATTCATTCAAAATCTGGGTTCCAAGACCCATTTGCAAATGGCTAAACACTCCTTCAGTCTTGCATAGATAGGAGATAGACTTCTATTTTTACGAGGGAGTCTAAATCTCAAAGAACTGTAGTAATATTTGGTAAAAGACCCCTTTGTCCATTTTATGTGATGTTAATCCTGTTAGTTGCCATAGAACGTAATTAATTTGTACAGGTTCAGTAGTGTGTGGGACTACAGGAGCTACTGCTTCTTGCAAAATGGACACTTTAAATCTCTAAAACTCTAAAATTACCTGCAAAACTATTTTTAAAAAAGCTAGGCTGAAAACTGTCACTCTTCCTTTTGAATAATATAATAGTCTTGTCATATGATAGTGAAATCTGCTTTTATTTTTAGATTTGCTAAGAGCTAAGTACTTAGCTATTTACTCTCAGTTGAAATATCATCTTTTGGCTTTTGATGCAGAAATGAAAACACAACATTCTAATTAGTAGGAAGTAACAGCTGCCTTTATTGATTATTTTAAAATAAGGATAAGGCATTTCAAATATTCACAAATATTTCTGACATATTGCAAAATAACATAAAAGAAAAACCATGATCATATGGAAAGCAAAATAGTTTTAAAAGATTTTACAAATGAATTATTTATTTCTTCCAATTCAAAAGTTTGTCAAACAGAATATCTGTTTGGTCAAATGAATTTGCTATACATACTGTGCTTATGGCATCCTAGAGAACAAATTGGAAAAAATTCTTAAAACAATGCTCTATCGGAAACAGCTTTTTGGAAGAGGGCCTCTAATGGTCTGGCAGTTTCATCTCCGTGGACTTTGTGTAAGGCCCAAAGTGATTTTTTTTTTTTGGGGGGGGGGGAATTTGGGGGGTTTATAATATGGAACTGACAATTATTTTACATCATATGCAAGTATTTAAAAAGATCTGAGCCTATTTTCTTCCATGTATGCCTTTTTGATGCTTTAAGACTATGCCACTAACAACATTTTATCAATCTTTGTCATTTTCTTAAATATTACAATTTTTCAAATTTAGAACTGTTGACAGCAATGATGATGATGTTTCTCCTATAAAAATCCCAAACCAAACAGAAATACCCCGGGGAACTGCACATCACATGCAGGATGCATAACTAAAAATGTAGTCCAAAATTCTGCTAAATACTTAGTTCCAGCTAGAGCTAATATTTGTTTTAGTTCCAAAAAATGTTTACTGTATACAAAACAGTTGGATGCAACATGGACATTTGACAAAGATCCCTCGATGCATTTCATTGTCTGAATTGTTCGTATAGGATTAACACAGCTGCCTTTTTTGCTTACGTCTTTCAGGTGGGTGGCAATGGCATAAAACTGCAGCTTGTGCTACCTCGGGGAAGGAACGTTCCTCGTCATTTCAAGGGGCTCAGTCGTACGGGACACAGCGCACCTCCTCCGGGCTGCTCAGCCTTCAACATAACAGGAAGCTGCGGGCAGGACTGAGAGTCCTTTTGGGCTTGCTCCTGAGCGAAATGCAAACGTGTACGGCATGACCAGATGCCAGCTTGCATCAGGTGASGATTTGCTTTTTTTGCCTTCAGCACATTGCAACATGAAAAACTGCACCAGCATTTTGTGCAAAAGGGAACTGTCAGGAAATGTTTTTCAATGAGCACCACTAACTGACTTTGGTAATGTATCTGTTGGCACAACCAGTGGAATCAGAGAGTATGATACGCTCCTGTCTTGTACAATACGAAAGCACAGCTGCCGTTTACCTTGCAACTACAGTCTGTAAATATTAAAAACATAAATATGTTAATAACCATACACATATACACAAAACACAGCAGTAGCAATATTACAGGATGCAGTACCTACTCTATATAACTGCTTTTTGTTAATACAGATACAATGCCAAAATAAATGCTTTTTGATATGCAGCAAACCCTTCTTTAAAGGTCAATGGCAGTAAAATAGCCAAAGTTCAGGGCCAGGCCTCAGCTAATCTGAGCTAGCTATGAAGCTAGGTCAATCCCACTGTCTATCAATATAATCAATAAAACTATTGTTTTATTGCAGTACAGAATCACAACATTTGGCATTAATTCTCCCTTTTTCACAAGTGCTTCTTGGTATGAGCACTCATCAGGCTCTACAGGCGATAATGTTGTTACATACAAAATATAATTAGGGCAAAGACTAACAGAAACGCCCAGCACTGGTTTAGAGTCCCTGAATCCTGGTAGGTGCTCTTCACTATTTTAAGTGCAGATTCACTGGGGTTGCACTTAGCAGACCATCAAGAAATTGTCACTCTCTAAATGTTTCTTTTTCACACGGTTTTGTTTTGAAGCTTGGTAGGAAGAGGATGAGAAGGGCTAGAGGAGATGACTTGTGCCAGTCCACTGTCTTTGCTAGTGTTCTTCAGAGCAGCGTCCTCTCCTCAGGATGACATCATCTAGTCCAATGTCCCCAGTTCTTTCTTTCCCTTTCTCCCCCTTGAAAACAATCTGGGAAAAGAGAGAGACAAGTTGGAGTGCAAAAATAAAATGAAAGAATCCTAGGTTGAGAAAGGTCTCAATAGAAAGAAAGCAAAAGTGTAAGAAAGCGCAGACAATCTTAACTGACTTACAAAGCCTGTTTACTCTGCTCAGAATTAAGGCTGTTTTTTTTTTTTTCTTTTTCTGATCTTCTCCCTTTTTCACTTTGGCAGGATTTTAGTGAGGAAACAACAGGTCAAGATTGAGATACAGTAAATCAAGGCGTTGATCAAAGCATCGTTCCAGCTGGCAGACCTGAGGTGAGATGAACTTCCACATACTATAATCTGTGGTGCTGGAGGGTGCTAAGGTTTAGCTGCTTAAGGATCTTTCCACATATCATCTCTGCAATGTTCTCATTGATCCTCACAGCACACACACAAAATCATGTGTATTCTGCAAAATGTTTTCTTAGAGAGGAGCTTTCCATTCCTAATATACCTTGCAGCTGGCTTAGTCTGAACGCCAAACATAGTTGTAGGAACTAGAAGCACACATCCTTTATTTAACAAATTCTGGCTCCTGCAAAATCATGGTAACCTAAAGAAGCACTGGCTCCTTGGAAAACGGATTTAAGCACATAATTAGCAGCCAGATTTAGCCTGAGTAGGAGAAAATTCAACAAATAGGAAGCTTGACTAGGACTGTAGCATAAATCATGCAGAGAACGATACACACAATGGTGAGCAGACTTCCTTTAAGAAAACATTCTCATAAATTAATATTGCTCCCTCGTCTATTGCTAGAGATTCACAACTCTGAACTGCTTTAATATGCAGTAAGTATTTTTGTCCACGGTTTAAAAATTATTCAAAGCACACAGCAAGACCTTATAACAGTCTGCTGGTTATCACTGAGCTAGAAAGAGTTAATACAGATTAATGGATCAGAAATTCAGCTGAGTAGTTTAAAATAATTTGGATTGCTGAGAGCATATTCCTCTTCCTAATTTAAATACAGACTAGGTACAGGGGAGGTAAGAGAAATACTATGCTGAATATACTGAAACAGTTTTTAGAAATAAGTGATTTTGGATGTGCTCTACAAATAGTTTATGCAGCGCTAATTCTTTACAAATTGTGATAAAGGATTGTGGTCTCCCTAGGCCCCTCAAATCACTAGTGTTTAGTTGGTTTTGGTTTTCATCTATCTAGAAAATTAAATTTCCTTTTTTGCACTGATTCCTCTGTGACACACTGTGACAGGGGCTTCCCTGGAGTTTTTTTTCATTCCCTGATCCTTTGAATAAATTGTTTAGGTCAGCAGACCAGGATTCCCACACTAGATGGAAAAGTTCCCAAACTCGACTGTTCAGTACGGCACCGTGAGGCAGCTCCAGTCTGTCAGGCACATGGACAACCACTGTCTAGGCCATACAGAGAAGCAGGGGACAGTGCAAGGGGAGAACTGGTGTCCATGTTTAGGAGCTGGGATCTCTAAAACTCATTTAATTTTCTGACAGATAATATGTTAGTAATATCCACTTCTTTAAAAAGCTGCTCCATAAGATCTTTATTTCACTCAACACTCCTGGCCATCCTCAGAGGCAGGGTGCTAAGTTTAGAGCAAAATACATTGTTCACTTGGTATAAATTTCCAGAGTCTCAGCCTATGACATTCACTTACATGATGGCAGAATGTCTTCTGGTTTATCAATTTCTTTTCTAATAGAGTATCAGGATTTATTGTTATTATTACTGAGCTAGTTTTCAGAAAATTATCTGCAATAATTCCAGCATTCTCATGTGATTAATATTAATTATTTAAGGCCACATAATGTACACATGGCTGGCTCTCCCCATGAACATTACAGCATTTACCAGCGAGGTTTCTAGATCACCTGATACAGTCAGAACAAAGCAGGCCTTTAGGCACCCAAACCCCTTCTTCATATCCAAAATAGAAGCAGAGGTTGTGGGAAGACTGCCGAGCTTTTGGTACATCACTTTATCATGCAATGTTTCTAAAACTACCAGGTGTTAAAATGTTCTCCATGATACTGCAGACAGCTTCTTTTGATGGTGCTAAACAGCTCTGCGTTACTGGCATCATTCACCTCCCTGACCAGATCACCTGTGGCTAGGCTGAACAGCACAAAACRCTGACAGACTGCACTGGTAACCTCCCTGCATTATCAAAACTGAATGGTTTCAATACCCTTGCTGTTTTAACTAGTTATTAATTCACATGGGACACTTCCTATTCCATGACTTTTTTTTTTTTTTAAGCATCCTTCATGAGGAATCCTGCTACAAGCTTTTCTGAAATCCAAGTACAGCACGCCTTTGTTCATTGGACTGTTCTTTCCTACATGGTAAGTGACTCTCTTAAACCTGGCTGAGGTAGATCAGTACAGGCTATTGTGCAGTTTCCCATGCGTGTATTGGTGTAGGTGGGTTTTCTACATAGAATGAATTTAAAAAACAGGCCTTGATTCTCTCATCCTTAGTGTGAGTCCATTGGCAGAGAGAAATTTAGAAGTAAAATACAGACTAAAACTGGACCTAGAAAACAAATAATCCAGTGCTACATCATCTAAGTGTCTTCAGTTTCTCATGCTAAAAAAAGACAGTTTATGGAATTGTACTTACACTCTTGATGCCCAAGCCTCGCAAAGTTATGTGCGTCTGTCTCCAGCCATGGCCACCATTTCTTCCCCAGACAGCTGGTCCGTGAGGACCGTTTTTCCTCACGAAGACGTGGAGGGCACCAGAATGCAGCGCAGACACCTTGTGCCTGAACGACAGGCACAAGTCCCTGGCCTGAGCCATGTGACCCAGCGGCAGGATGAGATGTGCTGCTCTTCCATCTTTATCTTTGGGTTCAGACACCGTAAGATACTGTCCCCCTGCAACAGAAAAAGATGTTAGTTTTTTAATTGTACTACATTTCAGGACCAAATGCATAACAGTTGTTTAAAAAAGAAAAGAAAGAAAAAAAAAAGGAGGTCTCCAAGGTCCAGTGAATCTTAAATACAGTCTATAGTTGCTGGGGAATGTGAACCAGAACTGATGCATCTCCCTCTGCCAAGCTGAGTAGGATTTATAGCGTTAGTCTTCCCAGGTTAGTTGTTCCCTGTCTAATTTCTTTTTAACAAAGCAAATAATACATCTTTTGAAAATGAAAAGTGTATATATTCCTTCACTTCTGTCAACCCCACTGTGACTACATGATTTTAAATCCAGGGTGACATTAAAGCTACTGTGTACATTTGTACACGTTTTAAGAGGCAAATTTTTGCTATTGGATAGATGAATGCAAAGGCCAGCATAAATGCTACAGAGCTATAGTTCTGTTGCTTTTTTTTTTCTTTGGGAACTCCGTAGTCTCCAGTTGGGAGAGCAACAGGTACAAACGTGGATAGGCTTTTTACTTAACCATAATTTAAACACTTAGTCTGGGTTAGATACACAAATCTAGAAACAAGTAATGATTTTTGAATGTCTGTTAGCTTGATACATTCTTTTAAGTCTTCCCTAGCCATAGTCAGTTGGTATGGAAGACACAAACTTAATTCAAAACCCTATTATTCTCCCTGATCCCATAAGAAGGAAAGGCACCTTCATAAAAACATCTAGTACATGAAAATTAGAGGCTCTTGTAAGTGCGGCAACATCCATTAAACCTAAAAAAGAGGCACGTACTTCCCTAAATCCCATGCACCCTTTTCATGTAGGCACTTAAAACTACAATAAATGAAACTTCAAATCTTGTAGAAAATCCAGACCTGTATTTTTGCTTCAAACTTTTCTCAAAAACTTTTTCAAGTTGGATGGTAACTTTCAAATCTGAACTGACCAAAGGTGGGGTTTCACTTTTTTTTTTTTTTAACCTCTTACTCTGAACCTAAGAATCACTTTTGGTGTCAGAGCAGAGTATCAAAAATCCAGGTTTAAGGATCTTAAGAAAAAGATGGCTTGCAGGCTTTTTATTTGAAACCAATACTATAGAAATGTTGCTTTAAAAAAAATATATTGCAGACATATACAGCATTTACTTCATTACAGAACAGGAAAATGTTTTACATTTAAGTGTTTCCCTGCTACTACTAAACCAGAGCTTCTTTTTTCTTTTTTTTCCTCCAGCCTGGTAACACTTACATTAAAGCTTAAAGCCTCTTTTTTAAAGAAATTACTTTCCTCAGAAGCTCTGAGATGTAATGATAATGCACCAAACACTTAAAAGGAAAGCAAATCTTGTCTCCAGTTCACTACTACTATATGGGTTTTTTAGTTCCTTTAGTCTCAATGAAATTTAACTAAGCAAAGTATCATGCAGCTAGCTAAGGCTTCAAATCTGCATGTGGGCCTGAAGTGGGATCCGTTTGTTCCATCTGTCCAAGTACCTGTTAAGGCTTTTTTTTTTTTTAAATGCATAGCTTTTACATCAAGATGACTAACTGGTAAAATAAAAACAACAGAGTTTAAATAACTGCACCTGTAGATACAATTATATCAGCATAAAAGTAAAGACTTGATTCATTAACTGCATCTGTTTCAGATAGTTACAGTGCCYGAATTCAGTCCCCAGGAAACAGGTTTAGTTAAGCACAAAACTGACGTGTCTGGAGCCAAGCCCCTGCAGGAAAAGGTCCCCTCAGAGCAGCGTTTTCTGCATGCAAGATAAGCTTATCTTCATGGCACCTTTCTTCATGGCTTCATCATGGCACCTTTCAAAATGCAGATTCTGATAAACCAATAAATATTAAACTTTTGAAAGGTGAAAGCAAACACTCAGGGACAAGCTGTGAAAATAAATCTCTGAAGCAAGCTATTCTGGACAGGAGGGAGTGGGGTGGGTGATTTCGTGGGACTAGTTTTAACAGGTTATGTCAACAGCAACCGAACACATACAGGAAACAAAAGCTGAGATTGTCCCTGACTGGAAAGCAACGAAGGGAGAGAAAAGGTCTAAAAAAAGGCAGCCAGTTAAAAATCCTGGTTCTGGAACTTAACACACATTATCAACAATCTTGGAGTACAGATAATTAATACGCTTTGAATAGCATGCTTTCTCAGAAAATAAGTCTTTTCTTAGGCAAATTTGCCTGGGATGCAAGCAGGAGAAAAATTACTTGTTCCTAAAAAATTTCACCAAATGTTTTTAAATTCACTGCTCCAAAACATGTGTGAAGTATTTGAGTGGTCTTTTTTAAAGTGCCAGCCTGCAAGCAGGACACAGTTGCCTGTTCTCTGAGCTTTGCTATCTATCTGAGTCATTTACGTGTTTTCTCGAGCACCTGAAGTACTGCAGCATGGCCTGCGGGCGGGGAGGGACCTGCCTAGTAAGCGAGAGCAGCACTTCCCCGAGGCAGCTGAACAGCCCAAAGGCGGCACAGGGCTCACCTGCGGCAGCAGCGCAGCAGGGGCTCCTCAGTGGCAGTGTAAGCACAGACACCKACGACATGGGCGTATGTAAGGAAAACGGCTCACAGCGCCCTCATCCTCCCTCAACTTAACCTATCACATCTTGCAGCCTGCAAGCGGGTTTCCTTCCGAAGTCGGCCATCCGCTCAGCTCACATAATGCGGCACTGTGCACTTCAAAGGCTGGGCTGCTGCCGATGAAGTAATCCCATCGTTACGGGAGCCGGAGTGTGCGTCTAGTCCCCCGCGCTGCCGGGGGAAGGGTATTCACTCGAGTGCCAGTAAAATTGGCTGGGGACAAAATACGACCAACTTCCAGCTTTGCCGATTTGCAGTTCTGTGGGACTACGCAGCGAGGGGGTCCCCGCTTTTGCAGTGCAGATGCAAGTACTCCTCCTATCCTGCAAGTGCTAGTGTGCAGGCCGCTGTCACATTCATTTCAAGGTCCCTTTACCATCCCAGGCACACACTTCCACATTTTCAGAAGTCGCTGCATACTAGCAACCTACCTTTACTTAACAGTTTTCCTATATACAAAGTTGCCGTAGCTTACAGCAGAATTTTAAAAATCAAACTGAGACAGACCAGAATCAGAACATTGTATTTGGCAGCAGAACAAAAATATTTCCAGCTCTGTCTATAATTTTACTAGTGATATGGAAATAATTACATTTGCATGGTGGCTTGAAAAATAAGCTTTGTTTCTCTGTAAATAAGATAAAAGTTGTTCTCTAGTCCACACTTTTGTTCTGATTCTTTTAAGACAGATAGTCTTTTACTCAATACATTTACTACTCCTTCAGAGACACTCCTAGTGTAAAGATACTACCTATGATAAAAGTTCAAATTCTCAACTGAACTTTAGTGCTGGGAATACTCAGTTTTGATTTTTCTACACAGAAGAGGTGTGGGTGTGAAATACATCCCAGAATTAAAGGGAACAGAGTCTGTGTAAATTTATCACAATATAAGAACTGTCACCAACCTCTGCAGGACCAAGTTTGGGTGGTTCTTCAACCACACGATGCAAATGTACACGTTATCTTACCTGATGGATCTCGAACTGGTTCCCAGTGCAAATCATCATCTTTGTCCTTGATCCAGCCACATAGTCCACTATCAAAATTACAGCTGTGTACCAGCACACCTAGGCAGAACAGAGCAAAAATTAAAAAGAGTGATCCTGACCCTTTTGTTGGGGACCTACAGCAACTTCCCATGTGGCTGACGCTGGCAAGCAAATGGGCTTATGAAAATAAAATGCAGCGGAAGGAGCACTAGAAAAAGAATCTACAGAAATACTGAAACAATAAAGGGGATGCTATTATTATTATTTACAATTCAGCCCACTAATTTTGTGATAAACTTGACAAGAAAAGAAACTATAAAGGCTTAGTTTTATGGAGCATAGTTTAAACAAAGAGGCTTAAGATGAAGGAGTCCTGTAAAAATGTATAAATAAATAAGAATGCTCCAAAAATCCTAAACCCCAGGGTGGGGCTGGGGATAGAGGATGTGATCTTTACCTGGGTCATCATTTGCTTCAAACTCATCAGCAGTAATCCCTTTTTCAATTTCAAGTATTTCAAACAGATTATTGCTCACTCCCGGCTGGCGTGGAACTGTGAAAAAAAAAAGAATGAGAGAGATAGATACAGGTAGTTAGTGACCTACTTCCTTATCTTTAATAAAAAACAGCATAGCCGCCCTGGGCATTGTGCTCTTCTTGGAGAATTCAATATATTTAATTATATTTGATATGAAGATTCATAAACTTTATGCCTATGTGATTTACGTTGTAACATTTATCTATGAAAGGGGATTCCAAATCTGCTAAA
Source organism: Apteryx rowi (assembly GCF_003343035.1). NCBI lineage: Eukaryota > Metazoa > Chordata > Aves > Apterygiformes > Apterygidae > Apteryx > Apteryx rowi. Next base: position 2,606,088 of record NW_020450738.1, on the reverse strand, counting down.
GGCTTTTCAAATGAAAGCTGCTTTTTTAACCCGAGAAAAAAAAATTAACCTTGAAGCACAGTATTGCTCTCCAAACGCTCTGTTAAAGATAGTCATTTTGCAATAAAACAAAGCCACACTAAAGCCCTTTCGCAGACTTTCAGATCCACTCACCTTCCACAGATGTTTATAGGGGAATTTCAGAAAACAGAAGGCCCTGGTACTTGGAGGAGGTCCCACGTGAAGGAATGAGATCTCCTACGCTTAGAAACACAGCTAAAGGTATATCCATCTATCTGCAGAGGATTAGAATTCCCTAAACAATTATCAGGGCTGTGATGAGAGTTGAGAAGGAGTTTTACAGTGGAAGCTGGAATTCAACTGTAATTATACTTTTTACACTCCAGCAAAATCTGCCCTTCAACTGCTGTTCTCAGCTGCAAAGAGAAGGGACATGCTGGGAGACTTATGGCCTCTGGGACTGTTAGGCATTCAGCAGCCAGGTCATCTTCAAATTTAAGAGGTCTTTGGGGGAACCGTGGCTGCAAAATGCACATGGCTACAATGACTTCCACTTATTTCTGAAGACTCGGTGCCAGTCTGTGCAAGTCTGCAGAAGTAACACGCAGATGTCATGCCTGATGGACAGCTGTAAACTGGAGACACACAGGTTGTACTGGATAGAGGTGTCTTGATAAACCTCTTAGAGACAGGTCTGGCATGTAATTAACAGCAGTAATGTGTTTCAGACAAGCCCTTAGATGTTATAGACACCTCTGACACCTATGGTATTTGTGAGGGCTTTATCTACTAAAAACTCAACACATTCTCCATTCACAGTGCTAAAATAAATATTTAAATATCTATACATGCTTTTTAGGCAAGTGAGAACAAGAAGAATCGAGATGATTTACGATTCTAATCTGAAATAAAGGACTATTTTGTTTTCAAAAAAATCAAATCAAAGGTAAAAAAGAACACACCTTTGGGTCAGTCTTTTTGCACTAGGATCAATATGTAAATAGTACAGTTGAAAGAACGCCTAAATCCATAAGATATAGCAAAATACTTTAAATCAGAATGAAGTAGCTTCCTATTTTTGGAATTAGGATTAAATAAACAGCCTGATTAACAGTTGACCAAATGCATGTGTATTTTAAAAGTGGGATTACCAGGCTACAGATCTTGGATAGTATTTTTATAATAAAAATAAATAAATAAAAAGCTGGAAGTCTGTAGGAAACTGATTGATTCCTTAATAACATAGTTATTTTAGGAAGCATTACTTCTCTCATTTTTTACCATTTGTAGATTTTGGAATATGTCTATTTGCAGTCTTGGATCTTAATGCACAAACTGCCTCAAAGACTTTAGGGTGGCTTAGGGAGTAAAGGCTCCTTAACTTTTAACAATAAACTGTTTGCAATAATATTTTTCTGTTTTGTTTAATCTGTTGTTTAGCTTGTATGATTACATTTTGAGATTTAATGTGAAAGAAATGTTACAAATGTGCACAACCTGCAACACCTAGGCCAATAATCACTCTGCTGTATATTTATGCCCAAATACTATATTCAGACATATAAAGAATGAAACTCAGTTTACCTCAGGCACCAGAAAATCGGCACAGGATTGTTCTGAAAACATCATTCACCCCTAGTCCCTTCCAGCAGTGTATTCCTGCCTTTCCAAGGAGCTCCATCTAATATGTAGCCTGGACAGTTTAACAGTTACAACCAAAGGAACCGACACATCATGCAGTTATAGCCATACCTGCATAGAGGTGCTTATGATGGGGTACCTTCCTCCGAAGTAGAACAGTATAGGCACTTTCATACTGCTCTAACGGCACCTGCGTTACGGTCATGGACAGACAACCACGAGTAGCGGCTTATCGCTGCCGTGCATTACCTGTGTACGTGCACCTAGAGCACCACCGCTGTCACAAACGCAGCAGCTATCAGCATGATTTAAGTTCAGCTGCAGGAGTTTGAAGTGCCTGCAGTCACTCACTATGGCTTTACTCAGGAATGTTAAAAACGGGTAATTCAATTTCTTGAGCTTACTATGGCTAGACTGATGGAACATCAAAATTTGCAGCAGTATTTACTTACAGACACTGCTGAACTGACAGCATCCTGTTAGTTACTGTCCTTTCTGGCAGCACTGTGCTCTAACTGCAATTTTCCCTTGGATAAGCCCTCACAGTGAAATTTYACCCCATGTTATAATCACGCTGTACTCTCCTAATCCCTGTGGAATGCAGCAGTTACCACGTATGACACGTATCAGTGTTGTATTCCCCAGGGATTATCACCTTACCTTTCCTCTCCTCTGAGCTAAAGAAAAAAAGATACTGTTAACTGCCTGCGCTGTGAAGAAAAAGCAGACAAATAGCTTCACAGTTTTTGAGTGCAGAGTATGTTTGTACTATATAGCTCTCAGTCTGCAGGGAGCATACAGCCTTCTCTTCCAGTGCCTTTACATCTGCCACGTTCAGCTGACACAGGGATGGGAAGAAGCCAGCCCACCATAGCTAAAGTAGCCTAAGTGCCCACCCCGGCGTTACAGATGGACTCCAGACTGTGTTCGGTGAGGAGTCGCACTGTCATCAGCCCCACGCTGCCATGCAGCTACCTGCCATGGGGACACCCACCTCCTCTTTTGATCTACTTCAACCACTGAATTTAGCACTGTGCATTTCAGTTTCTTCYGCTTCTTCCTCTGTGCCTTGAAATCAGTTTTCTTAGGGACAGGGGGCTCACACTGTAGACTGATAACAGGTTTTGAATGAACAGTATTTCCCTGGGAAGGGACAGAGAGATTGTGGAAACCCGCTGCCCTGACTCCTGTGCATGCTCTAAGAGGTGCAGGATTCTCCAGGGTTACAGTCTCTAGGTCTGTGCTTGCCCTGTGGATCCCCTTCCCATTTCCCCGAATCTCCTATTTATAGGACAAACTGCAGGAAATATTAGCAATTTATTTTCCAGGCTATTTCAATTTACTTAGTAAAACACCATTTCTAATGCATTGCTATAAGAATCTGAGTTGCATGTGCGTGCATACACACAAGCGTTCTCCAAATTAAAGTTGATATTATGGGTCTATAATTTAAGTTCTACAAAAATGTTTCTTCAAAACTTTTCTCCGAAGTCCTATCCAAACATTGTTAATATGAACTTCTAGAAGAACATGTTGTAATGCTTTAAAATAGTCTCCTTAGTGCTCAGACCTAATTAGAGGAATGTACACTCATATCCAGAAACAAGAGCTACCACAAGAGATGCAGGACTCTAAACAGGATCCAAGTGTATGCTCTTTTTAATAAGATGACTAATATGTTGAGTGGAGATAGTGGGAGAACGTATTTGGCACAATTATTTTCTGCAAGCTTTCCAAGTCCTTTCTGTGTACTTTATATAGCATATCAGTGTGCTTTTCACTTAACTTCAATGGTTTGATAAAGCTTGTTAAATATAAACTTGGCTTTTGTTGGAGAATTTTATAAGCTATGGATGAGCCAATACACTAACACTACAATATTCTCAAAGTTCGTTAGCCAAGTTCTTCATAAATGTGGGGGGAGGGACATCTAACAGCTGTTTAAGATGAATGTCTTTTCAGCCTTTTAATCCTTGGGAAAGCAGTAGGACATTTTTCATTTACTTGTTAATGACTCAATTCGGGAGTAAAGGAGATGGTATTTATATATGGCAGATTATTTATAATTATAGAATAATCACTGTCTTGGTGCTAGAAAACCAAAACAAAACATGAAGTTGGAGTGCAGTTTCATGTTATTAGTATTTATTATTACTATTAATAATGTAGTGTGTTCTGCCTTACAAGAAACATTGCGTTCTTAAGCAATTCCATGCCACAAAATACTCACAGCTGAGCTTCCAATTTCTGCTTAAAAAAAAAAAGCCAAGAGGAAACAGATTTTTTGACTGAGTAGCTGATTAAAAAGCTGTTAAAAGTTAAAGTAGTTATGATTGAAAGTTTTTAAATTCCACTTCCAAAAAACCCAAAAAAACCCTCAGAAGTGATGAGATCTCATGCAGACCTAGTAGCAAGAGTAATCCAGAGGTCAGTCAAAATTCTCTGTCCTTTAGTGAACAAGAACACCTCCTCTTTTGCCCAGGCTATACTGATATATGCTGGACTAAGAAGAAGGGGCAGCAGAGAGGTACACTTCACCATTTTATCTGGGTACCCCCAGTGTCCAGCACACGCTGCCAAAAACTCCGTGGATTCTCATTCTGCCATGAGAATTATTTGAGCAGCAGCTTCCATGGACTTTCCCTCCCTCTTTGGTATCATTTTCATGAGAGGAAAAGGTATGGTGCTAGCGTGTGACCACTCTAAAGTCCAATTTTGAATTTTTCAGGCAGTTATAAGGCTCGTTAACTTTGACCTACGTATATTTCCAGAACATTTTTTTTTTAAAGTAACATGCCCACCTTTCTGTGAGCAGCTATTCAGGAGGAGGAGAATGGCATTTCAGTTTCAGTGAAACACAGCTAAAGTAAGTAGTCTACAGAAGCTTAAGATCAGATCTTGGAATAAAACTAGCCGGAAGATTGATGGGAGGATATGATTTGTAAGAGTCCTAGATCCTGTGATCTAGCTCCAGAAGACAAAAAGGAACAAAATGCCTGTCTTAAATGCTTAAGTATTAAGACAAATTCATCTTAACAGGTATGAGAACAGTGAGGACAAATTAAATGCTATTGAAAAACAATACTATTCCCATAACATGAAAAAGTAGCAAACTACATTCTTTGTTTTTAGTACTTCCCTTATTTCAACAGTTTCAAGGATCACATAACTGCATTTGCTGCGCTAAGGACTTTTCAGTCATTGAAAGGGGGAGCAAAAAGGATTACGTTTTAATCCTATCCTTAAATTTTATTAACAGCTGATATGAGGAAAGTCTCCAAATTCCAATCTTTGCAGCCCCACTAAGAGCTAAGAAGGACAACTGCTGAACTATGTTTTAGTACAAACCAGGGGGTTTTGTTCTTGCTTTGCTGATACCCAGTATTATACTTTGTCTTTAAGCCTGTGCATTTAATGCTTGTTACCCAGATCCTGATGGTGGCAGAAATTCAGAGTCGTATAGGGAAGTACATTCTATCTGTTAAGAGACCTTATGCATCTTAGTAAACAAAAAAAGATTTCTCTGTACTTCACTGCAGTTTGTATCAGTCCCCAAATAGTTAACTATTAAGCCATTGCTGCATTCCTCCACTGCCATTCCCCCTATATCCACATCAGGAGAAGATTATCCTTGGTGCCAGATTCCACTGTCTGCATCTGACTAAGTGGTTCAAAGGCCAAGGGTAGGAATTCCAGCTTAAAAAAATATTCATTTTTTGTTGTCCGAAAAAGCAGCTTATCAAAGTTATTACAGTAATTTTAAGAAAAGGGGTAAAGCATCTAAGGCAACCACCACAACCTAATACCTTTCAAAAATTCCCATGGTTAGTTAACTAACATTATCAGCAGAGTACTTTGCAATATTTCATCCCTGAGGAGACCACTGCAAATTCACTGGTTCTCAGCTAATTTCATGCACCTTCAAGAGTTCTCTTTGCTGCAGCCACAAGCTGCACAACACGAGCGGTCAGGCGGCAAGGCAAAGCAGCATTTACACCATGCATTTTGTCAAAGTCTGGCTAAGGCTTCTGCTCTCAATAAATAAATGAAGAAAATCCATGCACCACAAGATAACCCAGTCTAAAAACACCACTTTAAGTACTAAGGTCTTCATCAGACTAAGGGCTGGAAGAGCGAAACCAGCAGTGGGAGCTGGCCACAGYGCCCTGGGTGCTGGCTTTGCCTACTGTCACGTGATAAAGCACTACCCCCTGGTTCTTCGGGATGCTACAGCCCGGGGCCGCATGCCAGGAAGCTGCCACTTAACAGAGCACCATAACTCTGCTGAACACTTGGCAAAACTGACGCTGGTGCTACCTCATGCTTCGAGTGGATCCTAACGTTTAGTTCCCTCCATCACTTCTAAGACAACAGTGAGTGCTATGAGGTGACTAAACTGCTGCCTGCCTTACCCTGTGGCAAATGAGTAAAGCAGCCAAGAGTGAGGCTTTTTCTTCTCTCTTCAGGCAGCCATATGGACCACTGTGCAAATTCCTTTCTGAGAGCCAGTTTTTTGCTGCCTCAACTGCAGAAGTGGGGAAGGAAACCTAAAGCAGCTCAGCATAAGCTAAACAAAATCAATTCAAATCCATGACCCATGAACACTGCAAAGATGTCTGATGGACGCAAGATTAAAATGGCAACAGAGTTTTAAGAGGCTGAAGGAAGCAGTTGAAAAAGTTGCTTCCCCTGAGGAAATATGGAGGCAAGTGAAAAATAAGAAATCCACACATGGTTTGGGGGGAGGAGGAGGTTGGCACACCCATGTAGCAGATATGAGGCATGTCAGGGGTTAGCTGAATCTTATTAATTATTTCAGTTTAAAATTCTCTATTGTCTTAACATTTTCATTCTCATTGTTGTGCTTAGCTGGGACAGGAAAATGTGAAGAATACTTTTTAAGAGCCCCTGGCTGAAACAAGATGGAAGCACCGCTGCGCTGAGCTCACGGTGCCTCACGCAGAGCAGTTTGCATCCGGGTGGTCTCTGGGCCAAGCCATAAGGGCTGCAGCAGCTGCCCGGGCGTCAGGCCCTGCTCTCCCCCGGGCCTGGAGCAAGCGGCAGGCTGCCCTGCAGGAGCTTGGGCTGCACGACAGTGGGCAAGCAAAGGTTAGCACACTGAGCAAATACCATTTGTAAGCTATTATGAAAGGTGTTCAAGCTAATGTATTTTATCTCCATCTGCTGCCAGCTAAGAGCATGCAGCAGCCAGTTCTGCAGCCCAGCTAATGCCCCAGACCTCGATGCCTGGCAGCAACTCACACATGTGGCTGAACCCCTGCAGTGACGGTATTTGGGCACGTATGAGTATCTCCATATTATCCTTACAAGTGTGGGGCTGAGAGCAGGCAAGGACAGGCTGAGTGATGCCCTGCCCATCACTCTGTAGCCACGCATGTGGCTGTAGCTTTTCTGTCAGCTCCTACATGCCCCCCAGGAGGAAATGCAACTTCTCCCCTTCCCCACAGTCTCCTGGGGTAACAGGACATTAGTCAGTAGGTGAGGTAACACCCTCCTCTACAAGCAGCACTTTCCTTTGCAAGGCAACCATTTCTAGAATAAAACCGTTTTGTTGGTTTGCACTCTTGACTGTAGGCTTCAAATCCTACCAAACTAAGCTGGGAGGAGAACCAGTGACCACCAGCTAGCTGATACTTTCAAAGTAACCATAACAAACGAACAAACAACAACAAAAAAAGACAAGATACCAGCTTTGTTAAGGGTCACATTACTTGCACCACACAATTTCCTGTCATCTAGAGCACAAGTAGAGTATTTGCTTTTGGTCCCACAGCTATGTTATAAATTTAACGTACAGCAAGTACATCTTTAGCAGGGGATAAAGGAAGAGGTAATATCCAAAGGCACCTATCTGTCAGTCTGAGCTGAGGAGCTGTATATCCCTGTGTTGCCTACCGAATCCAATGACAATTGCTGGCACCTGACACCTCTTAGAACACTTTATTGTGCAAGGAAGTCTTGGAAGCTATGCACGTATTATCACAAACCTCCACGGGCAGCAGAGGACCTCATAAAATGTTTATAAACACTTTGTAAAGATAACTTTCTCTCTGTTTGTTGTACGTACAATAACGTAAGCTCACAATCACAAAACAAAAAACACTTTTACTTTTCTGTTTCCCAACCCACATATCTCAAGTGTTCATAGCGAAGGCATTTGGTTCAAAAAAACATAGGCTTTAGTGAGAATTCAGGAAGACTTAACTGACAATAATAAACTCTATACGATGATTTATTACCTCATGAAAATAGCTGAACATTATCCCTCTGACGCAGAAGTCTGCAGAACACTTACGCAACAAGACAAGGTTGGCAGTGGATTCTACACATTCTGGAATAATTTCGACAGATCTCTGTATTTTTTTAATCTCTTGGTTCCCATCATATTTAGTTTTGGGAGGCTTTACAAAATTTCTTTTTAGAACTTTACATTAAAATATTTTTGTGCTTTAGTAACCAAATAGATTACATAGATCTGTTAACAAATAACCCTGAAAAAGTCAGTAAGAACACCCCTTTGAATAGTGCCAGGCCTTATCTTTCTCAATTCTAAGTCAGTTTTTGTCTCCAGAATAAATTAATCAAACTGTCTACAGCAGATAAAATATTAACAGGGGAAACAAACCTTTTATATAAAGAACAAAATACTTCACTGTGTAATCACCTAAGAGAACTCCTCCCAAGAAGTTACCGTATAGACGCCACAGCAACCAGAAAAACACACCCACGTTGCTTGTCCACCTGCTGTGAGACAGCAGACTTTCTCCTGCATTGCTTCAGCTTTATTGTACATCAAGCTGCAGGAAAAGGGCTGATCCAACACACCCTCCCAATCCCTAAAATTAACTGCAGGGCTAAAGATGAAATTGGGTGTTGAGTATTTCTTGGCAGACGTGTAAGTCTGCATGTGCCGGCAATGTCATCTGTGGTATGCACTAAAGGTGGCAGAGAAACGGTGCTGTATCTTTCAGAGCAGCTCTTAAAATGACACAGCCTCATGCTATGAGCATCTTCAGTATCATGAGCTTTTCACATATCCATTTTCATATACACATTCCATAAAATAAGCTTTCATGATATTTTGATGCAATTTTGCAGTTGCTTAGTTGTAAATATTAAAGTACTATTTGAATACATACAATATATATAACATAATGGAGTCTTCAGCAATTCAGACACGGTTCCACCTCTTACCATTCTTACAGCTAAGGAAATGTGCTGTGCAACAGTGACTCTCAAAACTTTGATTTTTGAATCCATTAACTCTTTATGAGTTTACTGAATAGTTCTGTTTGAAAAAAGTTGTCGTTTTCCAAAAAGTCACAATGTTGCATTTCAATATTTTTCAATAACATGCCTTTACTTTCTCCATTCAAAACTTTTGTTTGGAAGTGTAATTCGGTTAAGATCTTACACAGGGCAATATGCTCACAAATAATTTCAGGAAGAAAAACTGAGTTCTTTCTTGTTTGAATTGATCCAAAACTACTTCCCCACATTTTTGTTAGGCCACAAAATCAATTAGGTGTACAGCTTTACCATACGACCATTTTCAGTTTCACATCTTTGTTCTCATTTATAGAATGTTCCAAAAAACAAAAGTCCAGTGCATGCTTTCACCTCACTGAATTTACAATTCTGATAAATAAAAGAATATGTAAATTTACTTACTGAACACATCTCCTCGGGGTTTCTGAGGATCTACCTGGATCCTGTTGTCAACTGTAGTTCCTTGGGAAGACGTAGTTTCAATAGGAACATGGGAAGGATCTCCAGTTGTCATCACAGGAATTCTTTGTGGTGGTAGCGTAGGCCTTAATGTTGTAGGGTGAGGTTGCGTTGGAGGTGGAGGCCTCGTCACTGGCTTTGTTACTGGTGATGTTGTCATGGGCACATACCTGGTGGTTGGCCTGGGTGTAGGTCGAGTTGTTGGCCTGGGTGTAGGTCGAGTTGTTGGCCTGGTCACTGGCTTTTCTGTAACGACAGCAGGTACATATGGTGGTCTGAGGGGTTGCCTTGTGCCTCCAGCATCAGGAATCCTATTGGTTATACTACTGCCTCCCTTAGGAAGTGTGCTGTTGCCTTTGAATATATGATATGGACCAGGTGGTTCAATCATAACTTTGGGAATAACTGCAAAGAGAATTAAAATGGGAGCAAAACAGACACCTGAGTCTTTCGCTTCAGAAACTTAACAATATATTTCATTAGTACGTGGAGAGAATTTGATGAAATCTTTTCTCTTGTACTGAATGTTTCCACTGATTAGAAACACACTTCAGTATCAACACTACTGAATGATCACATCCCTTCAGATAGTACTTCTCATTACAGTATTTTAGAGACAATTTAGAGTGACTGAAGGCACACAGCACCTTCCAGCCCTGCCTCCTCCCAAGCACCAATTCACCTTCACAGTTGGCAAAACTTTCTCAAAAGAGGCGTTAGTAAAAAACATGGTCAGGAAGGTATGTCTTAAGGTGAGCTCTGAAACTGGACAGGTTTGTACTCAGGAGCAAAAGGTAAGTTTAGTAAGATTCCAATGTTTTAACTGTTTTGTTCATGGATAGGCAGATGCCTTTGGCTTAAGAAACTATTTCAGGCCTCTCCACTTCTTCTAAACACTTCTCCTTATCAATAAGCATTAACCATTTTACAGAGATTGAAAGTAAGCCAACTAGCTCTCATTTAGATCTATATCTTTGCTAAACACCAGGAAAATAAGTAAATAGTATTTTTAGTCTTTCCAAAAAGGAGAAGGTGAACTGAGCATCGCCTAAATCACTGACACGTATTCCGAGCTGCCTACAATACCACCTCCCCCAGTATTTTGTAAAGAAAGGATGACATATTTTAACTCGGTTTCACAAAGGGAGTTTCTGCAGACATGAAATGCAAGAACATCTGTTTTGTTATTTACAATTTACTATTTGTTAATAAACCTTTGTATCTCATTGGAGATCTCCCCAATAAGAACTCCAGTCATATAGTTTGTGTACAAGTGTTTCAAGCATAACACAGTTAAAATGAAGAACTGCTGTTCGGTGAACAGTGAATTGTTTGGTGGTAGCAGGGAAAAAGGTTTTCTCTCCGGCCATCTGTTTATTACTATTCTCTTGAACAGCATGCAGTTTTTACATTATGGTATATTAAAATATAAAATGCACCTTGGGACTATGCCTAGCAACACACAAGCAGTGTGTCCACATATAATTGCAAGTGTTCAGGTTTTGAAAGATCACCTTAGACAGATTATACTCCCCTCTGACAGCTATAGCTAAAGGGAACGAGTCCCCAGTGGCAGTGCTCTTTAAGGAGATCAGTGAGTCACCAAGGACCAGAACCCATGTATAAACCCAGGGTCTTCAAAAAGAWCCTGCAGATCCGTCTGAGAGTAGTGTGGGTCCTGAGGGGTATCAAATGAGGGGGGAGATCCAGCAGCCTACCCTGTACCAAGGGGGACAACTGCTTCACCCAAGAATGAGATGAAGAACTGATCACAGAATCACAGAATGGTTCAGGTTGGAAGGGACCTCTGGAGATCATCTAGTCCAACCCCCTGCTCAAGCAGGGTCACCTAGAGCATGTTGCACAGGACCCTGTCCAGACAGCTTTTGAATATCTCCAAGGAAGGAGACTCCACAACCTCTCTGGGCAACCTGTTCCAGTGCTCTGTCACCCTYGCAGGAAAGAAGTTTTTCCTCATGTTCAGACGGAACTGTCTGTGTTTCAGTTCGTGCCCATTGCCTCGCGTCCTATCACTGGGCACCACTGAAAAGAGTCTGGCCCCATGCTCTCTGCACCCTCCCTTCAGATACTTGTACACGTTGATAAGATCTCCTCTCAGCCTTCTCTTCTCCAGGCTGAACAGGCCCAGCTCTCTCAGCCTTTCCTCATAAGAGAGATGCTCCAGTCCCCTAATCATCTTTGTAGCCCTTCGCTGCACTTGCTCCAGTAGTGCCACATCCCTCTTGTACTGGGGAGCCCAGAACTGGACGCAGTACTCTAGATGTGGCCTCAGCAGGGCTGAGGAGAGGGGGAGAATCACCTCCCTCGACCTGCTGGCAACACTCTTCCTGATGCATCCCAGCATACCATTGGCCTTCTTGGCCACAAGGGCACATTGGTGGCTCATGGTCAACCTGTTGTCCACCAACAATGTACTGGATGGGGATGGTGAGTTCTTCCAGAGATCCCCGCTCTCAGCTCTGCTCGCAGCTGGGGAGCAGTGCGGGGGGCACAGCAAACTACTGAAATTGCCAGCTGCAGGATGCACATAATCAGCAGGGTACAAGTCACACGTACTCTTGACCAGATCCTGCCCTGCTTACTCAATTGCTCTCATTCTGAAGCAACCTCTAGAATGAGGCTGTGAATAGGGTTTGGTAGATCTCTTTCTAATTATGAAAATGTCTCCAGGAAATATATTTTTATCAAGGCATGCTAAGACTCAGAAAACTCTGAATACATTCTCTGGCCCTTAATTATCTATTAAAAATAGCTAAGAGAAACTGATCCTGACATTGCTATATCTCAGTATTTACAACACAGGACTCATGACCACATTTAGTTTCGGAATTCTTTTCTTAAAAGGAGCGTTACGTACGTATGCAGTTTGTTCCATTGTCTCTGTACCCTTCTTTACATTTGCATTTGTAGGATCCTTGTGTATTGTAACATCGTGAAAAAGTACCACACTGATGCTGGCCAAGGGAACATTCATCTATATCTGCAACAAAAAGTTAAATAAAAATCATTTACATCAAAGGAGAAACCTGCCTTTCCCCTTATCCCCACAAAAACACAAACAGTATATATGGAAAAAATTAGGAAAAAAATATTAATTTCAAAAAATTCAATAAAATTGAATTGCCAGTAGAAAAAGGAAGACAGGCAGTCATAAATTAATGTGGTGATACAGGTGTCAGGGTAAAAGGGACTGTTGTGTAATTCTTGTATTGCTTGGCTTATAGCTTAGCATCAGCTTTGGTGATTTGCTGTGGGTAGATTACAGTTGAAATCATGAAGATTATAATTTCAGTAACTACTTCTTGAAGATGACTTGGTAAGAAAAGAAAAACTGAGTTTAGGAATAGGCATGTTCCTAATGCAGCCAAGCATTAAATTGTTTGTTCATAAAAGGCTTCCTCTTTGTTATTATACCTGGATAGAATCTGCCTGAAACATCGTCTATGGCACTTCCATGTGACTAGTGATGCAAGCAAAATCTCCAAAATTGCAGTGCTCTGCATAGGGATTTCTCTCCAAAATGTACTTAAACAAATATAAAGCAGTGTCATTATTTTACATGATCCCTTTTTCAGTGAAGGGATCATAGCCAGTTGAGGCACTGAGAAACTTAGACAGCGGGACCTGGGAACATCTTTTTCTCTGTCAAAGGGCATACATCGGCTGCGTTCCAGCCTCGTGTTCAGACGAAGACCTGAGTTATTTTCCAGCCCTCCTCCTTCCCCCACCCGTTTTCAGGGGAAGAAAAGTTGCGCAGCCTAGGCTGGAAAGAGCTGGGGTGTGCTCTAGCCACATTTAATCATCTTGGAGCTTGGGGCATGCTATGAAGCACACCTGTGTGACAGTGCAGACATAACTTACACTCATACGCTGTCCCAAACCTACCACTGCTTATGCCAAGTGAAACCTGCAGGGACAAAGACTTTGGAAAGAACTTCCTGAGGTCACCAGCTCTGCTCTCCCACTAGCTTCCTAGGGAGAACCAGTTACCAGAAGGGGGCCAAATACATGCTTTCAGTTATTTCTGTCATCCACCCTTTCCTAAAATATCAATGAAGAGCAACCTAAAACAACCTGCTTGAATGTTTCAGCCACAATAAGTGAACATTCTTCTTTAAAACATTAATTCCAGTTTAGAATATGTAGCTGTATTCCAGGCATACAAGAAATTTGCTGTTGTCATTACCATGGCATTGGTATTTGCCTCCAATATACATTAGATCAAAGCCTTTATGACATCTGCAAATGTAGCTTCCAAAAGTATTGATGCAGTGCCTAAATCGGGGACAGATAACTCTCCCAGTAGCACATTCATCAATATCTGCAAAAAGAAAGGAACAGTATTATTCTTTGTAACACTTAAAATGCTATCTATATTAAACTGGCTTCACGTAACAAAAAACTGAAGAAGAACAGGCAAAGTATTTTTGAAAAGCTCTTTTTGGCTGCAAGCTGGTCAGCCAGCAATAACACCCAGGCTGTGGCTCCTCAGTTCAACTCTTGGTCACATACCCAAATTTGTGTCTCCTGTGCCAAAAACAAATACTGTGAGTGACCATATCTGTGAGCAACAAGAGATGCATGGATGTAAAGGATATCACTACTGGCTTCTGAGCGCTTGCTGCATGGTCTTGCAACCTTGGGACCCTTCCCCTGGGAAAAGATATAGAAAATACAGAAAACACAACAGTTTCTTCAAAGGTATTCCTTAAAATACTCATCCTTAAAACTATAACATCTTTTGTCTAAAGAAAAGCTATTTCATGTCAGTTGTATAACTTTCTTTTCTCCCATTGAGCCCTGCATGGTTACAAAGATAGCACCTTAATTTACAGCCAAGGAATTATAAAAAATACTCCAGTAATTCTTTTTAAAATACTCTGAAACTTCTCCGAAATATCATTCCTGTAGCACGGGTCATATGCACATATTCAAAGTACATCACCCTCCAGTAGAAAGTGGTTTATTCTTTTAAAATCTCAGGTGTCCCTAATCCATGGACTGCCCATTGAGCCTATCAGAAATCTTCATCCATTCAGACTCACTTTGAACAAGAAAAGTTCAAGCTAATCCCGGAGTGAGGGTTGGGGAGCGTGTATTTCTGGGACTCCTACCAGTTAGTTACCACAGGCCAAACACTTTTTGAGTAACTGCCCCTTTGCAAGTTCTTACCCTGCAGTATGTGCGCTGCAGCTGACCCCTTTCAAGAGGAGTTGGTTACCTAAGTGACCTCAAAGTATCTCCGCTACTGAGGTACGTGGCTCCTGTGTGCTCACAGCAGGACCTGAGACCTGTATTCCAGGCAGGGACCGAGGCTTAGGCAGACATGGGTGATGCCTGATCAGTGTCAGATGCCCTTCCTCTCGCCGAAGCTGCTGTTTGCCAGGCTGAGTAACTAAGCCAGGCAGAGGCCCCGGGAGTAGCCGATGCTAACCCAAGGCTGCTTTCGCTACCTGGAACAACTCTTGGCAGGAGATCAGGCAGATACACAAAAGCCACTTGCACTGCCACTCTGTAGCCCTTGGAAACTCAGCTGAAGCCTGCTAAGTACTTGAACCCTAATTCTTCACTGAGGTAGAGACGCGCCATGCATGGCTGCCTCTGACGCATGGTGCTTCTGAAGTGTGTTGGTTATCTACAGGGCATGGTTCAAGCCTTTGCTCTGCTGCTCTATCAAGTTCTTGATCTATGGGAAAGCAAGACTTTGCTCTCCAAGCAATTCTTTTTCCAAAAAGCAGCACTTCAGCTGCAGGTGTCAAGACCGCAAAACAAAGCCAAGTGACTGATGCCTTGCTGCTTGTGAAAGAGGCCTCACGAAGGCGGAGAGGGGTGCAGAATCTGAGTCTCTTACAAAGCACGGAGGAAATGCTACTGCTGGCAGACAGTTGCTCTGTCAAAATCAAATATTCTTGATTACTAAAGAACAGTTCAAACAGGGAAATAAAAGAAACAAAACTGCTGGTTAGTTAAGGCAGCTATCCAAGATGGGAGATGTAACTTCAAACTCTCCAAGCTGTGTTTCCCACAGCCAAAAGAAGTAACCTAGAGTCATGAGTTACTGGCTAGATGGACTCTCCCAGTAGCTCCTGCTGGCACCGTCCCACTCTGCATAAAGAACTACAGAGGAGAGCAAGGATTCAAACCTGACCTCCCACACACTTGGCCCATCAGACTCCTCTTTGACATGAACAGTTCTCCTTTACTCTGAGACTGGAGCACTTCTGCTATGTCTCAGTAAAGGCCTGAATAACAAAGAACAAGAGACCAAAACTGGGCACGTCTCCACGTCCCTACACACCTAAATCTTCCTATGAATCTGCCTCTTGGTTTGAATACATTATTAACATTTTTACAAATGCTGCTATGTTCTGTAAGGTCATTTAATTTACAAGCCATAATTTTCTACCTTTTACTAAAATAGTATTTCAGCACTGCCTATTTCAGACTGTTGATTACTATGAGTTTGGGTTTTTTTTAATCCTAACTTCAAAAAGCAATTCGGTAAGAATAAATCAGCCAGAGAATATATTTCATCATGGCATGGAGTAAGTTCTTTAAAACCTAATGTAGTTTGTTCTGCCTTTCCTTCTGTGCTCATGATATTGCAGACTTACTTAAGGGAAGAGGTGTGTTCAGTAACCAGAGAATTACAGTGGTATCATTTATTTGTCTGTGCAGTTATATGTCCTAAACGTATAGGACTGAACAGCTGATCAATACCCCTGTTGAAAACTGATGCAAAAATTAATGGAAAAGTGTTGTAAAATCTACTGCATACCTTTAAGGTGAGATGTGGATGCTCTTTGTTAGTAGAAAACTGCTTTTTGATCATTAGCTAGAATATGGTATGCAAGTGCTTGTGCTTAGTTCTCTAGGGTACTCAAACAGTATAGTAAGTGTGGCTTCTTTCAAGCCCATGGGCCCACGTCAATTTACACCTGGGCCCAAATAGCGTAAGGCTGTTTCCTTTTGCCTGCTGCAACACGCCGTGGCTCACACCTGCTTCCTATGAAAACCAGGGCGTAAAGGAGTCATTTGTATTCCCATGGCAGCCTGGACTGGAACAGAGGTACGCGCCCAGACTGAGCATCAGGAACTGCTCCAAAGGCAAGTAACACAGACAGCACCTCAGTGGCTGCGACAGTCAGCCTTCAACAGGGAAGCAGAACTGCAAACAGTCACTTCTCTCCTTGTGTGAATAAGGCCATATTACCAACCCGAGTACTAAACAACTATGAGATTGATTTAAAAATAGTTTGATTTTTATGTTTCCAAGACCATATTTTCATGTTTCTCTCCACAATCAAAACTAACAAAAAAGACTGTTTTGCAGTGAAAATAATTATTTTCAGTCCTCAAATAATTTCAGACCTTCTAAAGTTGAAGTGTAAATTATTAATTTCATAGAATGAAAAACCCAATTGAAAAAGCTGGTAGCACTGCTTCATCAGTTATTTTTTGATTCTAGAGTCATTTATAATCCTGATTTTTACTGAATACTTTGCTGAATTCCATTTTGATTCTTTGTTATTTAGTTTATGTGATTTACCTTCGTAGCTGAATTGTTTGGTTCTTTACTGATTGGCTGGAGGAAACATTTTAAAAAGAGAATGATCAACACAGGATAACAAACTAAGAATAGAATAATTTTTAGAGGAATTTCCATCTGTGGTAAAAATAAGCACTACATTCCCAGCTGTCTTTTGAACTCTCCTCAAACTAGGATTTCCTGAGCTAGAGCCAATGCACATTTCAATTTTCTTACCACCATCTACACTTTTGCTTGTGCTGCAGCAACGTCTGGATGCTCCCAGGAGTTGACGTGCTCCCCAGCAATGATGAGCTTGTACACATGAGCAAAAGACATAGCCCTAGCCCCAAATAACTTCAAATCTTGAAGGTATTTACTAGTTTTAGTACAGCTCTAATTTGACAGAGAAACTCTGATGGACTATGTAGGAAATAACACAAAAAGGGTGCATGTCACAATCATGTCTTACCAAAAAACGGGAGTGGAGCATATTATGACCCATGAAGAATAACATCTTTTGCTGTGACTACTTTCTCTGCACTGTGCAAGGCTGCTCTGAAATTTTTGTGGAAAATTTAAAAAACAGGTTATGCAACAGATCTGAATGGTGCACACCCACTGATACGTGGGTACACACGCATGCACACAGTTCTTCACCTTTCAAGAAAAAACGCGTTTTTCTGAAAACTACACTAAACTGAACTGAACAAGCTTCATATAACAGGTCTGAGTGCTAGTCTTCTGATTATTTAAAAACAGCATTAAATGTCCACTTTGTTTATTTCAAAACAGGTATGAAGGTTGCTTGAATCTTCTATAAAAATGCACACTAGAAGGATCTTGTGAGTATTTTTCTAGCAATTTTCTGCTTTAGGTACAACTTCCTTGAATTTGTACCAAAAATCACTTGGCTCAAAATGCCACAAATCTCTTCCAAAGACCTCCATCTGCCATGTCTACAGCATGATTAATCATAATTCAACCCTTTCAGCATCTGACAATTGTTATTTTTGCTACTGTTGAACCCATTCTTTTGCATACACACACATGCCAATCATACACTTGAGAAAGCCTCCGGCTAAGTGCCTGCTCCTTRCATCAGAAGAACTAGTTTCTGTCCCTTGCTCTGCCACAGGGTTCTTGGTCAGCATGGATAAGTCACTTCAAGAAGCAGTTGTCTCCCCTGGACAGTTGTGATACCCAGAAGCATGATTAGAGTCATCCACACTCTCTTAAATTCTTTCAGTGCAAGTATGCACAATTCCTACAGGTTATAGAACTGTAGCTCTGAATAAGGTACCAATAATAAAATCACTGGAGCATCGTATCCACTCAGGATGTATAGTTAATGACTAATGAAATCACACGTCATGCTGTTCTTCATACCATAGTAATGTGTGGCACAATATAGTCTGATTAACCAGGAGCTCCTTAACCACATTCAAGATGGTGAGAATAAAATATTCCACTTTTATGCTGTCTGAATTTCTGAGTTTATTTTAACTTGGGGTTTTCAAAGATACCTAAGAGAGACAGGAGTCTAAATCTCATTAATATTGGGAGTGTGCACAGACCTTCACTCTGCCCCAATCTAATCTCAGCAATTTGTATAAATTATCCCTGCATTCCCTGAACCAAGGCACCACCCTGCTTTCTAAGTGTATGAGAGAAAGCTGCCCTCTCCATCCTTTTTTGATACAGACAAGTACTTTGGAGCCCCTGTTAGCAATACTTTAAAATTAGCCAGTAACAGGAGGGAGTGATAAGGGCCAAAAGCTTTGATGCCAAGCAGCCTGTGCAGACTTCAAGCAGACAGTCAACAAAACTTGTGGGACTGGAAGAAAACATTAGGGATCTCTGACTTACACCATTTGAGAATAGCTGAGCAACACCCCAAACCTCATTCCAATAATGTTTTTACACTGCATGTACAATGCATTCTAAATACACCTGATAAACTCTCTTGAACTGTGTCCAGTGTAAGGATGAAAACATTTCTGGGGAAGAAAAAGAAATCTGCATCTTATCACTTACCTACGCAGGTCCTCCCATCAGGCCCTAGCTGCAATCCTGGAGAAGGACAGCGGCAGCGTATTTCCCCTTTCAGTACATCACAGCCATACTGACAGTTTGCCATTGAACAAGTAAGGGCATCTACAGAAAAATAAATGCACATACTCAGACGAAGACCCTGATTCATACCAGAAAATCACCAAGATCTTTGGAGAATTAAGATAGTTCAATTATAATAAAAAACAGTGGGAAAATGCTTGTTGAATTTTATAGGTGTCCATTCAGGCCTTTGAATGGCAAGTCCACATGCAGTAAATTTTTTCTTTCCATGAATTTCATTTATGGGGGGGGGGGGGAAGACAATTGTAGCAAGTTGTGTTATGAAATGCAATCCTCAGTCCCCATGAGGAAAATAAATCCCAGTATGTGCTATAAACCCCCCAAGGCAGTACTACCATTTTAAAATAGCACCTTTAATAAAGGTCATTTCTCTCTCCTTCTCTCTGTCCAGACACTCAAAATATCCACTTTTACAGGAGAGAGAGTAACCTGATCTCCAGAAAGATCACAGTACAGTTTTATACCAAACAATCAACATCTGCAGCTCTAATGACTTTACATTTATATAGACATAGCACTGCAGAACTGCAGGTGTCTTGCTGCTGTGAAAACTGCAAGCCCTTGTCCCTGAAGGCCAATTAACAGTGATTTACAGCGCTGGAGAATGTTTCTGGGGAAGCTAGTAATAGAACTAATAAAATCAAAATATTTGCTCTTGTTTGGTTTAGCCTAATTTCATTAGAACAAAGAAGCTCATTTTGTGCAACTGCCTGATTTCCAGCAGGATTTACTTTTACTTTGGGACTCATCTTCATTTCATACAAGTTTCCCTGGGAACCCTGAGCAGTAACACAGGGATAACTGAAGGGGAGGTTTGAAAAAAGAAAGCAACAAGCCTTGACATACTAGAGCACGTTCCATCTGGCATGAGCATGTAGCCATTCAGACAGTAGCACTTGTAGCTGCCGTAGGTATTCATGCATCGATGTTTGCATGGCCGGGGTTTTAGTCCACACTCATTTAGATCTGAAAAGAAGGGTACGAGGGAAGGGGGTGGGAAAAGAAATATACAAAGTATTTGTGAAAATGCTAGCAGTTAAGAGTTCCTGAAGAAAGAAGAAAAATATGGCAATTTGCTTTTTATATACAGTCCAGCTCATCAGCAAGTGTCCAGAACATCCTGCATGAAGTCCTATTCAGTCCTTCTGCCAAGTGGAGTATTTTCTTCTATAAGTATCATAGATATCCCTTTCAGAAATAACAATATTAGCATTAAATTATGTACTAGTAGAAGTTTCATTAGGGAATACATGACTTCAGACTGCTCACATCTTGCTGCTATCCACATCACCCTATGACCACGATCAACCAGAACACTAGACTAGGAGAGGCAAAGCACACATCACTGCTGCAAACACTGTCAAAGACCACGCTTCAAAATTAGTGGCAGAGGAAGGCAGGAAAGCTGATGCTGACCCATTGAAAACAGTCTAGTGGAAAAAATGTGCTCCTTACCAGCTAGACAATACTGAAAAAAGTACCTGACATCAGTGATATTTGTCAAGGACTACCCATGAAGGCTAGTATTTCAGATTTACAGTTTAATACACACAGAATTCATCACTTAAACCGAAAATACTCAGCCCACAATTTTCACATTAGTAGACAAGGCTTCTAACAAGAAGTAAAGACTGATTCAAGAATTCCTTCAGAATTCCCTTCCAAGAATGCACGTTGATTTTATCTGGGTAAACGAGAATAATCTGTTACTGACCATAGTCATTTGCTGTAGTTATGCAGTAAAGATGACAATAATAAAGTTGAAAATAATAAATCTATTCACAAATCCTGTCAGCGGGTAGTTTTACAACTGAATTACTAACCCTCATTTCTAACATTGCACAATGCCATCTGGAGTTTTGTTACAGTAAAAGAGTGACTGTTATTTCCAGGAACTTTTCAAAGAGCCACCACTCCCTAACCAACGTCCTAGAAAGGTAAGCCTTGGCTCCTAGCAGTTAGTAGGCACATGAACATAATACCTGCTATATAAAATGCTGGCTGAGAGGGAGATGCATCCTTTTTATAGGCTAGATGTGAAAGATTAGAGATTAGAGACATTAAAACAGGAAGACAAATGTACCTCCAGTTAGAATCATGTCAGTAATTCATTAATTACTTTATGCACTATAGATAGCAATCTTAACAACAGTCTATGTTGAAATGGAGAGAAAAAAGTTGCATTCACTACAAAGAGGAAGTCAGAGAGAACACTGGTTTTAGGAAGTTAAACACAGAATTCTCCAAATTCCTAGTATTTGGAATTTAAATTCATCTTGAAACACTGTAATCATTTAGTTTTGAAGGGCAACGTTCTCCATCCTTCTTTTTCCAGGACAATACTTTTAACTGCTAGTCTAAAAGTTGCAAGTATTTCCCCTTTCATTAGGRCTGACACAATGTAGGGCAATCGGGAGCAAAATAAATCGCGCTCCAAGACACCAATGTAATTCCAAACCAGTCACAAGGATTTTGCTTGTACTTGTAATAAGCATTCTGTTACGCCACTGCAGCTCCCGAGAGCTCCAAACAATCTATGGTTTTCTGAGCTACTTTATTTTCACCCTGCTGGAGACAATGAAGGGCCAGCATTATGCAGGCCTTTCCCACAGCCCTTCCCCTCACTGACCAATGCAAAGTTTTTTTATTTTGTTTTCCAAGACTTCGGGACATACAGCAGGTTTAGGGATAAGAATACTTCCTGCTTCTTGTGTTGGGAGAGGGCAGTAGGAAGGGATACAATTTTTGCTTTAATCCTGCATAAGGCTGACCAAGAATTTTCTAGCCTGGAGGGTTTGCTTAGGTCCTAGAGAGGTGAGGAAGACCAGGTGAGTAACGTTGGTCAGAAAAGGTTGCCAAAAAGGGGAAGGGCTGAAACTGTGGCTTACAAACAACGAGCTCTGAGTACAGAGGCCGATGGCCTTCTCTACACGCTTCCTGCAGAACGTGCATTTCAGAAGGAGCGTCCCTTCTCCATACCTTCTCACTCCCACTCTCCAGGAGTTTGAAGACATTTCCGAAGCTGCTAGGAGAACATACTAACTTCTCCCAGCAGCCACCAATGCCAAAATTGTAAGAGTAAACATGCTGTATTTGAGAGAAACATCAGTAGGAGAGATGTACATTTTCTACTGTGAACTCAGTATCTTCAGTCAGGAGTGATGACTATTGATAGAATACAAGCATAGGTCAAATGGAAGAGCAGCAGATGATGCTCCTGGAGTGGGAGGGTAAGTTTTGAATGTGAAAACCTTTACATAAAAGAGTTTACTTAAAAATTCTCAATAATAAACATGTGAGAGATGTGCATTTTGGAAGGCAAACTTCTCTAGGGGGAATAAAAAAAAACTACTTTTTTTTTCTTTCTTTTGTGAAACTCATTAAAATTACACAGTTCCTGACAGACATTACAACTGCACTAACAGAGTAGTGACACATTCAAAACCTTTGTTAAATAAATAAAAGTCATTGTTAAATTCAACAATTTTGTTAGAGTTTACTTACAATTCATAAAAGTATCTTCACTGAGCCCAAACTAAGGACTATTTTGAGATTCACAGGCAATAATAACTTTGAATTTAAAGAGAAAGAAAGGTTCTTATTTTAAGTCTAAAATATCTAATTTTTTCCTGCTTTGTACAAACCCCATCACTTTACAAAATAAATGCATAACGGTTGCATATAAAATAATTAGAAGCAGGGCCAGATTAAGGAGCAGTAATACTGAATTTAAGCTGTTAGGGCAGGATTTTATTAGTGCCTGTATGATCCTCTAGTGCTTACATCCCATTGCACTTCACATAAGTTTAGATGCTCCTAAAAACATGACCCTTAAGAAGAACTCTTTCGCTTATTTCTGGAGCTACTACCACAGATCCAAAGTTGAATAACATAATGATTTATGGCTGTTCTCAGTTTAAAACTTTCCATCCTGTATAAAGCGTAGATTACATTATCACCCTTAAATAATTGGATTCTTCCACAGAACACTGAATACTACACCACCATTTGGTACAAAGTATTTTTAGTACAGAAACGAAAGCTTTGGTGTTGATGAATAGGTGGCTATTAGGAACATACACTGAGAATAACCTCTTAAAAAGCAGGTGCAATGAACTGCATTAGTATATCACACCACACACTYTGGTGAATTTTGACTACATTTAGTTACTTCTACTGTATTCACTTTATTCTGTTTCTGCCTGTGAATAAATACTGTCACATCAGTTTTTGACTCCTCTGATTCAAATCTTAAAAAACATGCTGTGAGTAAAATGCCTGTGTCTTTCAACAGTCAATTTTTTTTCTCCRGGCTGACATAACAGAAAGCTAAGGTCACAAGGCATCAGAAACGGGCTATTAGCACAGCTCCATTTAAATGTACAACTCAYGTGCCACGCGTTTTCACTTTTGCCTTTGACATGAGCTGTTTTTAACCTTACGGAGTCAGAATGAATGCTACTGTTTAGGAAAACAAGGATTAGCAATACCTTGGCTGCTTAAAAGCAAAGCCAGCCTCCAAAAAGGTTAGATATGTTAAAGCACACAGCTCAGCCCGTCTTATTTTATTTTCCCCTAAATGCAGCTTTTCTGATTCTTGTTTTCATCAGCACAGACAGGCACATACTCAGCAACCACACTGCAAGCAACACTCCATTTCCTAGGAGGCACATTGTGCGATTACTGGCAAGTCTTACGGGTTCTTCATAAAGCCCTGCATGAATATGCTGACAGCTCTCTTTATCTACCTCCACACTCCCATAATCTGTAACAGCGTGCTTCCCTCAGAAGAGTCCGGATGTGCTGCACATGGACTAGGGGAGCACTGAAACCATCCTGCTATTAATATACTGTATCTGCTTCAGATGGGTGCTTTTTGTTCTTTAAGTAAGGCCTGGTTTTTCAAGAACAGGTTCAAGCTAATGTTAGCAGTTAACAAGTCAGCTATAGCAACATAACTCTTGAACACATGTTGGTTCAAAAAAGGTCAGGCTACTTACCCAAAGATATCAATTGCATATTTCAAACAATATCTATAAAGAGATCTCAGTATAAATGTCTATGCATCAAAAGAGGAAAAAAGAAAACAGTGGAAGTTTCCTCAAAAAAAAAAAAAAAGCTAAAGAGTATGAACTCAAAGGGTAATGAAAATAACACTTTTACATCCTTTTTCTTTGTAATAGAGCATCATCATTCCTTCTAGTGACTTAAAACCTTACATTGGAACTTCAGTTATAAAGCATAGCACTATTAAGAATTTAACAAATATCCATTCACTATTCTGAAACTGCTAATTTCACTGCTCAATCACTTAAACTCAAAAGTTGCCTACAATTACACAGTTAATGCAAAATGAGCATTCTTAACTTCAAAATAACGTAAGACAGTATCATATATAAAAGCAGGCTGAAAGCTTTAGGCACTAAGGAAAGCAGGTCTGTAACATAAGCGCAGGCTGCTGAGCACAAGTGTTTTATTTTAAAAGAAAAGCAATGAAAACATGAATGCAAGGAAAGGACAACAGCGCTATGCTGGCAAATCTGGATGTGACTTCTTTGACAACTGCGTGGGACCACAGGGGATCTTGGGTAATGCCTGATGTCTGTGTGCACCTAACACTGGAGAGCGTCTTTCCGAGAATGATGCAGTACACCGTGCTGTTTTCTTTGATTAGCTTCCACAGAAGACTCCAGCCTATTTTTTTGCCTACTAACTTGGATCAAGCAACGTAGAAGTCAAATATTCAACATCAAATTTACTCAGACTGAGGTAATAGAAAGCCACTGACCAGAAACCAAGTTAAAGATTAAGCTGTTACCACCCACGCTATACAAAATAGATCAGCTTTCGTTCTCAGAGAGTATCATCACACAACCACATTAAACCTGTTTATGGAGCAGATTTGTATCACCCTATGAATTTTCTTTACAGTACTTAGGTCTGATAAATCAACAGCTGCCAGATTCATAAGTCAGCAATCCTCATTTTCTTCAACTTTCAGCTTTGTGTCAATTACAGTTTTGTCTTTATCTGACCTGATAAGCAATTTCCATTGCTCAGTTTAGAAAGGAACTTAGAAATAAGTAAAAAGCAATGCAAGTCCTGGAAGAAGAGCAAAGAAATAATAGCAAGATACAACAGTAAGTTTTGTGGAGTGTCAAGCCTTTTCAGAACACAAGCACACAGTATCAAGGAAATACAACAGTTATTTGCTCTGCACGCCAACGACACTGCAGGCTCAGCTTTCTCATTGCAGCCATCAGGCCACTAGCCTCCAACCCCTTTGCAAGACTCTGCATTATTGTCTCAAGCCGTGAAGCCACCTGAAATAAAGGACCATCTCACCCCTTGAAGGTGCATTTGTTGCGTGATGATTCAGGGGGCGCAAAAGAAGGGGTTCACTGCTCTGACCAGGTAGGCTTGTATACAGTTGCTCATCTTTACAGGATGGGAAGAAGGCATAATAAAAACAAAATGACCAAATCTTTCTAATACACATTACTTTATCATCAAAAAAGAAAAAAATCAGGTGCTGACAAGAACTGCCCTGCAAAAAGAGAAAGAGGTAAACTTTTACAAGATGCTCCTGGAACAAGCAGGTAACAAGATAACAAGTTACAGGAGAGATGCCAGATATTCTTTTATGTGAAGGCAACCTTTCCCAGCCACAGAAAGCAACCTGCATACACTTTARACAACTAGCAAAAACTGTAAGTTTTCAACTATTTGTATTTGTCAGTGAACATGGATTTTATTGAAGAGCAAGTATCAATTTTCTGATGAACACATTTTGAAAGAATTTTAAGTTCCATTATGACCACTATGAATTAGAGAGCTGGCAAAGAGTATTTTCTTTCAGAATGCTCAGCAATTTTTTTTTTTTTTTTTTTACTGGTTACAGCTGTAAACTTGCGCTCAAAAAGCTAGAAGGGAAACACTAAATCACTACTGTGATTTGAATGCATTTGGGAGAGCACATGGTTACCTCCTGTGCAAAGCCATTGCAATTTAGTTGCTGATGCTAGTAAAACAGTAAGAGAGTATCAGCTAATCCTACTTTCTGTGAGTGACCTAAAGCAAGGTCTAGATTGCCACTGCCACTACAGTGCCCCTGGAAAAGGACTAACATTCGGGCATCATCACACAGTTGAATTTTGACAATTCAGCTGAGAGGCTGGGTTGCTGTCTTGGCTTGATCTGTGGAATATGGTTTGATCCACAAGGTCCATGAACAGCTGASATGTAAAGCCTGTTTATCAGCACTTGCACTCACAGAATGCCTTTCATCCCAAATCTGAGCATACTTTACAGCCCAGTACCATTCACGCAGCCCAGAAAGACTTCCACCTCTGCAAGGGGACTCCAATAGCTCTTTTGCCAGCACCATTACTTTCTGTTATTACTAATGATTATTCTAGAACAGAAGCAGGGAAGATCTCCCATGTACTGAACAGGACAGCTGCTATATATCAAGATATAATATAGGCTGCGTTTATCCTGTATGGTAAGTGTGCTTCATGGGATGCCCTACAGATCTAATGCACCCAGTACTCCAGATCAGGGATGGCTGGACCATGCTGTGGCTCTCTCCCCAACCATATATTTGGATTTCCTTCCAGCACAAGTAGGGCTCCACATGAACTATGAACATTCAGGTCTCATCCTCATGTGGCATTAGCATGTGGCAAGGGTGCATAGCCTGACCCCAGGAACAGCTCTAGGGTCTCAGCATATAAGGTAGCATAGATACAGCTGTAGTCACCCAAACTGATGTACATTTTGGCCACTACAGTCAGCATGCATCTCATGCACATCTGCCATGGCACCTTTGTCACTGATACCACACAAGAACATTTGGTCAATACTGCCTAAAAGGCTGCCTTTAATCRTTTTCTACCATGTGCGTTTTCCTTCTTTAGCACTTCTTGGAAAGTGATTTATTTCACTCAAGACACTGCAGTCTCCAGCAATTTGCACAGAATATATTTGATATTATTAAAGTTATATATATGTGTATGTGTGTGTGTGTGTGTGTGTATGTGTGTGTGTGTGTGTGTGTATGTGTGTGTGTGTGTGTATGTGTGTGTGTGTGTGTATATGTGTGTGTGTGTGTGTGTATATGTGTATTTATTTATATATAAATAAAACTTACATATGTGTAAAACAATCATTAGTTCACTGCACTATTTCCTAGAAAAATTCCAGACTGACCAAAACAGGCATAGAATAAGACAGTCATAACATCCTATCCATGTCAGCCCAGAGTGAAGGGAGAAGGAGATAGGATAATAACTTGAGAGATGACAGAGTAAGTGAGACTTAAAACAAAACTGAAAAGCACATTTATTTCCACATCAGTTTGGGATGGATTAGTAAATCTGAAAATAAATATTTATATATTTTAAAGAAAATAATTCACTTCAAAATCAATGCATCAAAAGAAGGTTAGGAAACATCAGAGAATACATTTCTGGACAGCAGCTTAGCTCTAACTTTGGCAGATTTGTCTACCATACTTCCTCAGCATTCTCAGAAAACATTTACAAACCTTTTCTGTATGCTGGGACAACTGGAAAAGAAAACAGCCTTAATGAGACATCTCTATATGTGAACATGTCTTAGGCATCGAAAGCTCATGAGTTCTGTATTATAGTACTGTTTTATATTATATGTTCTTTATACCACAGTAAGAGAACACTTCATCTTTCCAACTTCTAATTACACATTACAAGTTTTTGCTAGCTAATTCATTCAGCATTAGAAACACARAAAGAAGAATGCAGGGATTAAATTGTTTCTAATTAAACATATATTATTTCACTACCCAAACCTGAGAATTGTTACTCTGCTATGAAATAGCAATCCTAACCTCAAGATTTAAATTATTTAATCCAGATTCAGGAAAGCATGTAAATACATACTTCACAGTAATCCCACTGACTTCTTCCGAATGAAAGCAAATGTTTTCCCTGTATCATTCCCCTGGAGATGTTATTTTTCCTACAAATTAAATCTCAATATCAGAATAGCTGCAGCAGGAAAASACCTGGTATTTGAGTTCATTACCTATGACCGCAGGAAACATACGCAACCTTGTGATGAATACTACACACTTGTGAACAATTAGCAATGTAAGAAGAAAATTAACGTTCCTAGGCAAGACACAATTAGCACTTCTTTTTGAGTTCCAAAGTATTTCTGTGATCTCATGAAGGAGTTCTCTTTCTTGGATTTACCTTGGTTGCAGGTTTTTCCAGCRTATCCTGGATGGCACTTACACTTGTTTGGTCCAATGCATTCACCATGTTTGCATCCTGGCTGGCATATAGCTGCAAAYGGAAAAAAACCTCATTACTCTTCTGTTCCCATCATGGCTGATGGCACACTACTTTCAAATGAATGACAACAACCTAACACATCGTACCATTTATGTTCCTCCCTTAAGCATCAATAAATGTATCAAATACCACTGTTCAAGCCACAGGTACGCTTTCAAAGATAGCCACCACCCCAATACACATGGAAAGAATGAGCCATCCATTAGTATTCTATTTCTGTATAATAGTACACTGCTGTCTCTGGGATATTAAACACTTTTAGTACCTGACCAGCAAGCAGACACCAGGCCTTCTCTAACTCTATGTATATATGTACTATGATTCACRTCATTAAGTTTGGTATACCTGGAATATGCCCTAGCTCTATAGGAAATGTGTACATCAATGCCAGAGTTAACAAATGAACAAAGTCATAGTTCAATCACTGATAAGCAGCAACACAGCTCCTACTATTCACCGATTTCCTCTACGACTTCTTAGGACAATGATATTTTTTATCCCCCATTAAGAAATGTTTTGACTGAATCTATCCCTTTTCAGGTCTTGGGATTCTGGCATGGGAATGACATTTATTTTTTCCTTTGGTGGAAAAAAGGAGTGGGTAAAAGCAAAAGCAACACTGCAATACGCTACTTTATCACTGCATGCATCCAAGTCACTTCTATTCAGAACATTTCAAGCATATATCATCAAAATTGCTGTACAAATATAGTTGAAGAATGTGATGTTCTATTCTGCTTTCAGAATCAAACTTGCCAAGTAATTTGTAATTCCCCACTTGGAGCATAAATACAGAACTCCAAGAAATAATAGTTATAAAGTCATTTTTGGTGCCTCTTTTACTTCAAACACAAGTAAAATGCATAAAACAAGCTTTTAAAACTTCAATAATAAAAAAATTGCTTTTGAAGAAACATAATTCCAAGTCCAAAAGTTTAATAATAAAACCAACATTGCTTTTGAAGAAATATAAGTTCAAGAATTTATTCCTACTGACCTATGATTAGCTAACAGGAATATTTTCAGAGTGCTAAGAATCCTGCACAACTCTGGAAAACATTTCACAGCTGAAACAATTTTAAACAGACATTGCCAAGTATTTTTATTATAGTGTCTTCCTATTACTAGACATATTATTTTAGCCTACTGGAAAACTGAAATATTTACTATGCTCTAAAATGATGCTTATCATGATATATGACAAAATGCAGATATAAAATGCTGGTGATCTTACTGTTTAAGCAAGACAGACACAAACTAGAGAGAAACCAGAGAGTGGCATAACTTGAATACCCCACAGTTAGGATTTATTACTTATCCCTGCTTTAAGTTCATCTTGTAAAATAATGGTATCATTTGGAATTTTTGAAGTAACTAACTAGATCCAGATGTAATTTTAATTAATCTGACAGCAGTCTATATCATAACATTGGATGTATTAAGGATCTAATTTAACAGAAATCTGTCAGAAGGCACTCACAAATGTAGCCTGCATTCTAGCCCAAGCTGTTCTACAGGGTTGAAGTAAACAAAATTAAAATCCAAACAAGAGATTAGTTTTTCTTCTGGTTGTGAAAGAAATATGCAAATGCCTCTTGGATGTTCTAAAACCTTTTCCGTAAGATTCAAAGAATCCAGAATTGGCAATTCCCACAACTGCATCCACAGAAGGGACTATAGCATAGAAAGAGTTTGCGCCATTTAAGTTTTAGGACTGAGTTTGCCCTCTACTATCAGGACATCTTTCTATATGTATATGTACATACATTGTATGTATATGGCCAGTGAYACTCCCTGAGAATATGAGACCTTGTTTTTAATGCATGGCACTGCTCTTGATGGCTTTTCCTTACAAGCTGGTGCAGTTTCTTTCCTAAATCTTTCTTAAGGGATATTTTAAAAGGCAACATAGACAGGTGTTTTTAGTTAATGCAAGATGTTTTCCCTATAAACATTGCCCAGAAACAAAGAAAGAGTATGCAGAATCACAGAAACATCTTTCATTTAAATAGTTAGGGGAAGGGGCTGCTTCGACTACTAAAAAGAATGTTTCAAAAAATATGCCCTTGAGCAATGCTTGGACAGATTCGATTGAAAAGCAGCTGATGCCTCATGAAAAACTTCCAGAGCATTCTACTTGAAAATGACTACCTCCTCTTTTTTAATCACTATGGTCACAAACAGAAAAAAAGATCTTTGTTACATAAGACCTCATTATACACTGTGACTCTTATCTTCATAGGCCCAACTCCAACTTGGGGTTGATGATGGCAAAATAAAGACGATTGACCCAACTTCATGACTTTGAATACGGGAGAAAGAAAAAGATGTGATCCAAACCACAGTAGAAACAAAAATGGCTACWAATATGTTTGTGAAAGTTTCCATGAAATTTCAGCTGCCTGTTAAAGAAAATCCATACTGAGAAGCAGGATACAGCTAGATAATAATAACATTAAAAAAAAAAACCAAAGAGCCATGGGATCAGCTAGTATGAAGTGTTACAGTTCCACAACTGGACCTAGGGCAACTTAGGGTAGCTGACAGTAAAGTCTTGCCCCCCCCCCTTACTTATGGTGAGTGTAAATTAGGAGCAGCTCAGATGGAGAAAACAGATCTAAGACTTGAAGATGAAAAGGCTTATACAATTTAGTAATGGAAATTTTTCCTCTAATTCAGAAAATCCAATAACTTCGTCATTAGAAACGAGATGTGTTTATTTGCAAGCTTGCTTTAATTCTGTCAGTCAACCTAGTAGGTCAGATACTGTACTATAACAAAAATTATATATTAGCATCAGGAAATAAACAGTTTAAAACAAATGACATGGAACTGTCTACAGATAAAAAACAGGGAATGCAGGCTATGTTATCACATCCAACAATAGGAACTCAGGGATCCTCAAGAAATGATCTAGTCCAATACATCTCAACCAGTTTAGCCCTATAGTACATCTGCGGTCATTTGGTGTCTTGTATGGCATACAGCTAATGGATAGGAGAAAGGTAAGTCTTAATTTTAGACTGTCTCCCAAGTCCCAAGAAATAATTAAGTGCACTTAAATTGCATGATAGATGTGTCTTTTGCCCATTTTCAAAAGTCTCAAGTGAAGGAGATTTCAGTGCCTCAAAAGTCTACTGCTTAAGAATCCCTGCTATTATGATTTATAAACTTTCCATGAAAGTTTTCTAGCAAACCACAGCTCATAAAGTCAAAGACAATATAAAATGACATTTTGCACRTTAAATGGGTATTTGGAAATCCATGTTTGCTGCCAAACACCATCCTTGGAAAAAAAAAATGTTTATTAGAATATAGTCTGTGTATCTCAGCTACTTAAATATTCTGTATCTTATTTATACATAACAGCTGAAATTCAATACAGTGTTATGACTGAGAATTAATATATAAAAAAGAGAAGCATTTAGCAGTGAGCTTCACAACATCTGTAATTCTGCCAACACTGTAATTCTGCCAACACTACAAACACATATTATATCATTTCCTATCAGGAACCAAGCCACGCTCACCGAGCAATAGGTATGTCTTCCTATTAATTTTAATGAAGATTTGTACGGTGCTCAGGATTTTTAAGAAATAGGCCACATTCAGCCAAGTCTGTGCACGTGGCTTGGATTCCACTGGCTACATCGATACTGCCTTTTCCACTGCACCTCCACCAGGCCCAGAGAGGTGGCCTAGCTCGCATTCTGTTGTCTCTCGGATGCAAATAATCCTTTCTTCTCAGCTGACTTTCCTTGCCAAAGGGACTAGTAGATTCACTGCACACTGCAGCTCCAGGAGTGACCTAACACACGCCGTGTGGATAATCAACAGGCAAAAGAGGTGCAGAACCTAAGTGGCAGTAAAGATACACTCCTGACTTCTAAAGGGTTCCATGTGAGTAAGGTCAACAAGGAGATCTGGGTATAAAAATAAACCTGAGCCTGACTTTCAGCCTTTCTTTTAATAGCAGGCAGTTATTTCAGTTGTTGGGTATGTCTCTAGACTGTGTGGTGAGGGTTAAATTTCATGTGTTGATTTCAGTGGGTTTTTTCTTTTAATTTTCCACTCAACTTCTATTCTTACAAAATTCCAAACACTCCTGCTCACACACGGATACACTGAGTGCATTCACTTCTTAATACAATTAGACTCATAAGCAGTGACAGAAAATGTCTCCCAACTAATATTCTCTGCATCCTGAAAATAAAAAATTCCCCCACAACCAACCACAATAAAACAAATGGAATATCATTTCCCTCAGAACAACTCGAATTTACAACGACTGTTTAAAAATGACTGAAATAAGCCTAGTCTGTGCACTTTAAACTTTAAACTGCTATGCAACACTCATTTCCTTACTAAACAAGGAAAAAATGTAGATATTGCAGAGTGACACCAGGCTGAGAAAGTCACACTCTTACAGACTTATGACATTGTCTTAAGACAATGAAGTTCAAAAGCCAAGAGTCTGGGAAAGTTGCCAAAAAGAAACAAACTTTCTACTCTTTATAAGCGTAATTTTTTTTAAACAAAAGTTAAGAGCACCTAAGTACACTTGTTCTATAGACTAGCTGGCCACTAAACAGAAGATTGCTTATTTACCGTTGTATTAACCTCAACAAAAAGCTATGATTTCTCCCAGGACTCCTTTCTGAAAGCACTGAAACCGGCATCCTCATAGTACAGTGAAGTGGATTTAGAGAGAGACAAGGAAATTCTAAGCCCAGCTATCTTGCTAATTAGTCAACTGTTGCTTATTTATCTAGGCCATAAAATAAACTACAGCTAAGCTTTCCATTTCACTTGATGCCCAGTTCATTCAAGAGATATCAGAAAATAAACACTGATCTCATGATCATTCATTCCTGTCTGCTTATTTTAAATCATTATTCTGGGCCAGATGCAGAGATTGCTCTCTCTCTTAATTCCCATTGACTTCAGTGAAGCTTAAGGAGGTATCCTACAGCCTTTTATTTGGCCATAAATGTAACAGAGTACTTATTTTAAAAGATTGGCAAGAACATGCTTTTCCCCCAAAATAAGATGATAAATACCACATTTTAAGTTTCACTTAAATTTCAGGACAAATTAAATTTCCTGTAAAAATAATACAGGGAATTGAAACATGAGAGAGAGAGAGTGGTTTGGGTTCAGGTATTTTCAAGTGTGGGAGAAAGAAGTTGTGGTAAAATGCATACACTGTCAGCATGTGTTAAGCTTGTGTAAAAGCTAAAAGCCACCCATCCTGCCACTACTAACAGCTGATGCTGCCTAAGCACGACTAAATCATCCTGAATTATTGTTGTTTAATTGCTGCATAAATTCAAGAAACGAAAAACACATTCAATCAATTCATTATGGGTCTACAATGGGTTGGGTTCCCCCCCTCTATTTCATGGGTATTTTCTCCCTGCACATAGTCCCCTCAGAATGACTCTGGAAGCCCCCCTCTGTTTTTTCTCAGTTCCACTGTGCTAAACTGCCTACCTTCTGAGGGCCTCTATTCCCATCTAAAATTTTAACCTTAATGATCTATTGCTTGATTACCACGCACTGTTTAGTGGAGTCCTAACTAGATGGCTGCACTGCCTGTGCACCTAACTGCTCTTTTTCATTTGTGGCCAATGACAGAAATTCCACAGCTTTCTAGTGAAGTATTTCTACTATTATAATTCTTATTTGGTTCTCCAACATTTCTAGCTATGTCTTCGATCAACTCAGCCTTAAGCATAATTCTTTGAGGACATACCCAAACCTTGCATCTTTTTCTTTGTTTTGTCGCTTCTCTCAATTTCTATTTCTTAATAAAGTTATTTCTTATTCCATGTACCTGCTTATATTATGTCCAGAAGAGGGTTTCACTGAAAAAAGCTGCCCTCAAAGTCTTTAGTTGCTCTTTCTGCATTCCTCACTCAAATCTGCCTCAAAATGACAGACTGCAGATGTTCAACCTGCCCTTGAACTTCTATTTTCACCTCTCTGAAGTCTAAAAATATCCACAAGAACACCTGCATCTGAAACAAACTGTGCTGACTGTCCACCCAAATGGCTTTGCTTCCATCCYCTCTTCCTAAGTAACATATAGCCACTCATTTATTCTGTCCCTAAATCACAGCTCTTTAAAATTCAGTTTGCCCAAATGCAGGAAGTAATTTATGCATCAGCACAGAGACTATTACATATTATTCAGCTTCACAAACCTTTACTGGATCCTTTTACACTGCAGTGCCAACTTTATTATCTAGACTTGCTCGCTGGTGAAGCAGGCTGTCTTTTATGCTGCCTCTTTCACCTCAGTCTCCCTTTCTCCTGCAGCCTAACAAACCATAACCTCAAGTTCTATACCTCTTCTCCACAAAGCCAACTTGGCTTTGAAATACCTGCCTACTTCCATATATATCTAGCAATTCTACAGATGTTAAGTAACAATATGTCATAACAACACACTCAGTAAAATAACAAAAATCTGCCTTATTCACAATTATTTTTATCTAGAAATTCTCCAAGGTACTAGCTAACTCGCAAAATAAATCACTGCATATCTTTCAAAGATAAATACTTCTTTTTTTCTCAATCACATACAAATGCAAGATAATCCATAAAGTGAACCTACCACACAGTAATCAGTAGGTGGTAAAAGCATGCCATACCTATAACTCACATTACAGAATTACTTGTGAAAAAACAACTTTGCTTCCAAAATAAGTGTACCGGAAGTCACATCATCTCTGTAGACTTCAGTAAGCCTGATTAGGGCAACTGGGTATTAATCTTCAGATAATTTGATATGCAAAACATTCCTTACTTTATTTTTGAAAGACAAATGTCCTTGACCAACTTCTGTAGCTAAAGACCGATAATATCATCAGATAAAATGGTACTGTCTAGTGACTGAGCCTTTTTGCAGAAATGAGCATTCATGATAACAAATGTTAAAGTGCATGCATAAGCTTCCACCTAAAATATACAGTACCATTAAGTAACCAGCTCCTAATTTTACATGCACAACCACCACATTTGCCTGGGTAAATCAGTTACTAAATCTGCACATATGAATGTGGTAATAGCACATTAACATGATAAATGGCAAGCGGGGGGCTATTCATTGCAGTGAATTCTTTGCTTGTCTACAACTGCTGCCAAATGTGTTCCTAAACTGCATATGCAAATCCAGATCCCGGTTCAAGAATGCCTTGCTATTCAGACAGAACAACTCTTTAAAGCACGCACAACTTTAAACATAAGCTCAGGTAACACTGAAATCAATAGGATTTAATGAAGTCAGTGAAAGGTAATCAGATGCTTATGCACTTAAACACTCTTTTTAAAAATCAGTGACAAATTCATCCAACAAATATGCAGAATTAGAATTCTTCTCTGGAAAAGCAMGAAATACTTCATGTTTTGTCAAGTTTTTCATACCTGCACTTTGAGTGGTTCATGATAATCACTTAAAGAAGGGAGCTTCATCATCTCAAAAGCATGTTTGCTACCTGCATCGTTCTGTGTGTCTACTGAATTCCAGCTGGTAGAAGCAGACTAGCATGAGTGTCACTAGGTGTGGTGACAGAACAGAAATTGGGCCCTATTACTATCTTCTTTACAACATATAATACCCACTGGCTTCAGTGAAATAAATTCTGCATCACAGTGACAAAGTTGAATTTAATGCACAGCTGAACAGCTGATTGCTTTGCTCCCCTTCTGAAGACCAGTGTTCTCAGCACAGGGATAACTAAACAAGACGTATCGATTCCTAAGCAACACCAGACTATAACCCTGAACACTAATATAAACTGGTGTTGATTTCATCGCACTTTAATATGCCAAATTATACACTGCTGTAGATCAGGGGCTGTAAAGTTTCCCTGTTGTTGGAATGACAAGCTGTAGTAGAGGTGCAAAGCAGACAACTGGGGGCAGTAAGTGCTTCAGCTATCCCAAACGAATCTCCCACTGCCCATGATTCAATACCTTTAAATCAAAATCAGGCCTCTTAGGTCTGTCAGCTTGTAAATGTGATGCTGGCAGCATAAACAATTTGCAGGAAGGAAAAATATTTCTTGAGGCTCGAGGGGGAAAAAAAAAGACAAAGGAAAAGAAAAAGGGAAAAGTGCAATATTTTAGATGATAAGCATGTATCTTTCATTAGATAGGTGAATGGAATAGAACAGCCCCGTAAATTTCCTCCCCCATCTTCCCCAAACCAGATAATTAAAAAAAAAAAAAAAAGAACATCTTCTTGTCATGTATTATAGCTTTCAAGTAAACTTACGACTTAGAGGCCATAACTCCAAGCCATAATCTTGCCAAAATTATTTCAAGAAATATGTTCAGCTAACCTTTGGGCTGGCACCTTAGGCTGGCTATTCTCTGCCTTAAGACGTAGAAAGCTGCAAAACAAATATCCAAAAAAAGAAATTCCAGCTTTTTTTTTCCTGTAAGGAGGATGGACTTGGCTGGGGTTTTTATCAACTTGTTACATTCCTGGAGACTTACACACATTCAACATTCAGAGCTTTTCTGAAATAAAAAAAATTCTGGTACACATTTTAAAACAGAAATACTTCACATCAGTATTTCTTTATGAGATTTAACAAACATGTTCTGATACATAAGAGTAATTAAATATAATGACGTGATGCTATTCTTATTCAATCAACTAAGGCGCTACTTTGTCATGTTTCATATGGGTACATAGTTGTAAAATTTCTCCTGTTTCATGGTTTAAGTTCAATGTTTCCATCAACAGAACAGAAAAGCTTTTCTTAAAGAGACAGTATCCTTTCATTTAAATATATATATTTTTAATGATGCATCTCTATAAAGCAAACATAAATGGTAGCATCTGGATGCTAATTTGAGGGTAATTAAAATGATATGCATTGTTAACTACCTGAACATCTGCAACCAGTAGAGATGCTGGCATATAAATTTAATGGTCATTTTTATAATGTTTAAATTTTGAATGTCATCTAAATTAAAACTAATGCTTAGAGACCTTTTCAGCTCTTACTAGCACATGAAACTAAATACACTATGAAAGTAAAACAAGATGCAAACACAGATCTATGTTTTGGGCTCATATTAAATCAATTTATTTGCCTATAAAATGAAGCACAGACTGTTAAGCTACATAACCTTATTATAAAAGACTGGGACTTCAGCAACAGCACTTCTTCGTATTTTAAGTATTATGTGACCAACACTTAAGGGTTTGCTTTGATTGCAACTTATTCTAGTTAAAACTGATTTCAACTGGTAAGTCCCTTAGTGGCTGTTCCAAAAGCCCACTGGAGGGAGGCTCCCCATGTTGCTGCTGGGCTTTGAGAGAAGCTCCAAGTACGAATATGCTACAGTTGTAAACGGTCAGACCATGTTACTGGTAAGATTTTCATGGGAAAAACTGGACTGCAAAACTATTCTCTTACATATGATGTTCAGGAGGGGTAAAACGGGGGAGTGGGAAGGATACTGTATCTTTAACATAGTAAAGTCATATTTTCATAGCTGCTTTAAAACTGTAACACTTTGGAATTGAAAAAAGGTAACTGAATAAAAATAGCAAAACCTCATTTTCTTTCTTGCATGGCAATATWAAAGCGGTATTGCAATTCTGTATAAAATGTCTTTTCTTAGAAGAATACATGAAAACGCACAAAGATATYTGTCATTTCTTAACAGCCAGGTATGCTGCATATCAATATTCATTAACATTGTCAACACAATACATTCACATAGGCTCTATTCTTGGAACCGCAAATTTACTAGCAAAACTATTACCGACTTTAAGGAGGCTTCCACCAACGGGCCAAACTCCTGGAAGCCAGTATTTTCATGGCTCATTATTGACAAAATCATGGTTTTATTTCGCTAAAGATTTGTGCATCTTGGACTATACAGAATTGCCATATCCATTTAAAGCATTGTTATGTGCAAGGAATAGAAGTCCTAAGCAACACAAAGCCTCTTCTCCCATTGACGTATGAGAAATGATTTATATGGCTAAACTCCCATGAACATTACTGTTGGTTATATAAAATCTCCTTCTAGGCATCAATGAGAGCACAACCATCCCCTCCCCCCTCCCACCACCTTGCATATCTGCAAATAGATTACATAGCACAGATACACAGTCTTTAAGCTTATGAGGACAGGAGCAGCAGCACAGACTGCGAGTTTCTTCACAGCTGTTGTAAGAAGGCAGCAGCATGCACAATTTCCAGCAAAGCATTTGGTTATGCCTGCATCTGCTATGTCAGTTTGTACAAGCCCCCTCTCTCTTGCAGGTCATCTAAGAACCTCCTGAAATAGTATGCATTTTACTCAGTTTGGCTAAGTCTAAATCCTAACCAGACAGCCTTCGATTAACATTTTTTACTGATGCAATACGAAGACGAGGTGTAAAGTGATTTCATTTATACTTTTACTAATGTTCTACTGTACCGCATAATTTCTTGATTGCTCTGTCCCTATACTTTTAAAAACTAATTTGTCATGATTTTACTGTAAGATGGTGGGAAACTACTTTGTTGACCTATTCTGGTTTTGTTTCTTAGGTAGAACACTCAGAAACCTCAGCATGGGGAAATAACAAGACTGAGTTACCACACACAGACACGCTAAAAATGCACACTCATCTTCTTAATCCCTTCTCAGGATATACCTTATAGACTTTGCTATCATTTAAGGAGAATTCAACATTTAGATGAGTGAAGTAATCTAGTAACATCACTACTTATAAAATCCRGCGGGATTTTATTCCTGTTAGACATCTCTTGTTGATCTAACTTTCTGTCCACTGGACAGACTCTCAAGAGTGCTGAAATAGGCAGACCCCTGCTGACTTTCACAGTCAAGCAGACTCATGCCAACAGAGGATCTGACAGTAGGTCAGCATCAATTTATAGAAGCCGCAGATCCAACCTTCTATTTTGTACACGTGAATGCAGCAAAATGAACTATTGCTGCCATTGCCTCTAGCAAAGGAGTTGTCCAAACTGTAATTCAGAATGAAAATTCAAGCAGATTTTTATTGCCCTTCTTTAAAAAAAAAATGTAGCTTAACCTTTTAAATCTACATTAAAGTAGTATCTCTTGCTACCAACTCTTCTATAATAAAATGAGTTTAGTTCCTGGCTGTTAAACTGCAGCTGAAATTTCAAAGCAAAAGGCAGCCTACATCTTTAGTGTAGCTTGACTGTGTATAACTAGCATACAAATGAGTTACAAACAGACATGCAGCCAAGTACAAAGCAGGTGTATTTTGTTCGTGAAAAGATATTTGTAAGCTAGCCAGAAGAAAGGCTGAGAGACCACTAGTTCTAAGAAAGACATTCCAGGAACCCAGATGGAATATGGGCAAATATGTCCACAAAGCAAGAAATAGTATTTTTCAAATAACCCCTAGCATAGCCTGTTGGAAGGTAAAAGGAAGAATTTCTGCTTTCATACAGAAGATTAAAGAACATCACAGAACATATAAGTCTCTGCATGAAATCAATGCTTTTCTTATCCTGTATTTTAGTTTTCTGATAGGCTAACCAGTTTGCAGAGCTTAACATGTGCGTATATATTCATCACAGTTGATTTCTGTACGCTAGTTTCTCAGCTGGTGTCAGTCAGCAATAGTTCCACGAACTTGCACGTGGTTTGGCCTACCTCTGGCCTAGCAGAGACACTTGGACAAGGCCTGGATTATCCTTTCCTTGAGAAAGGTTTAGGGAGACAGTCATCCTTATAGAATATTCTCACAGACATTTCTTTAAGGGGATGAGATGGGCTTCAGCTGGAAGAGCTCTCATTTGGTGTCCTAGACTAGAGCTACAATACAGGAATGGACACACCGAACAACTGTTTTATACCCTGGAGTTGTCATTTCTCACCTAGTTCACAAAGAACTGAGCTCCAGCCCTACCTCTGCTGGGAATTCTCTTACCTCAGACATTATTGCTAAACAACACATTAAAAAAAGGCTGAATTAACTTTCCAAGGCAAAGTTTCTCTGCTAGTGCCTGAAAAAGTGCACCTGTGTGAGATCTATGAAATGATGCATGCCCCAACTCAGTTTTGCCTTACCCATCTGTATACTTTAAAACGCACAGAATGGGTACTGGGTCAGGAAAACACTCCCAGTACCCCAGATACAGTGCCTAACAATGCAAGAGAAATTTATGAATTAAAAGCATAGTGTGGATATTTGCTCTATAATTTTGCTGTGTGCACAGCAATAATGCATAAAAATCCAAAACAATAGCCCTAATTTTTACAAATCTCTCATCAGGCACTTTTATTAGCATAGCTTTTTTCACAGAAGTAGGCTTTTGGGTGATTACTCCCACTTACTGTTGTTAAAACACAAGTAAATTCCACAGACAGGGCAACAATATGGGATTTTTGGACTAATTTCAACTGGGAAATTTAGCAACATCTAACTTTAAAGCCCCAATCCTGTGAGTTCATCAGTGTGGAGAATCAGCTCTACTGATGATGATGTCACTTCATGTGAACTAAGACCTGCTGCTTAAACAAAATTTCTGCTGCTTCCAAATTAGCCTTTTTACACACCAATAAACCTAGTTTATATAAACCTGAGAAAGGCTACTTGGTCATATTAGTGATGGAATCGATCCACCATTCTAAATCGAGATTAGGCCACTAAATAAGAATGGCTGGATTTTCAGTTTACAATGACTTAGAAATGCCAATGTATTTATTTGCAGTTAAATTTGTTTAGCACCTTTGAAAATATGGCTATATTTATATCATTCTCAAAATGGATTTAGCTGCCTAAACCTGGATCTCACTTTAGTGTTCATAACATGTTAGGAAATAAAAATTCCAACCTGCTTCAAAATTGCTGGGAGGGACACCTTCTCAATGCATTTTCTGGAATTGAGAAGAGCATTCGGGAGGGCAATTTTATGACACAGCAGAGAGCATACTTCCACCAGCTGAAATGTTAAAGCTGAAGGCTTCGGAAAGCAGACCTACTTACACCTCCTCACATGTACAAGTCTATATTGCTGTAATTTATTAACAGGAGACAGATGATGTTTCAAAGGAAAAGTGTAAATTAAAGAAGAGGCCTGAACTGAACTTCTTCCTACACATCTATACGAGTGAAAAAGACAGCTGAGTTATGCTGACTTATGTTACTAAGCAGCAGTAAGCATGGTTATGCTATATATACACTCCTACGTTACTGAGTCAAAGTGACATAAAATTAATTACTCTGCACTTCACAAAAGCAAGTTTAGCTAACCCAGTCCAGTTTCCATTTGCAACAGATTATGGATGGATGACTGTGAGAATTACGTTACCATGGCTTAATGAGTTACCACTTGTCAGCTGAGTGACATTCCTACCCTGGTAGAGCTGGCAAGTACCCGCTTAATTCTCCTTTGCAGTTAAACCATTACCTTAAACCATACAGYTGGTTTAAGCTAACACATTTCCTTCTCAATAGCTTTGGGCAGGAGGCACGTCCACCCGTGTTTGGAGAGCAGCCAGCACAGCCCAGCTGGACAGCAGGAAATGTGTCTGAGTGTGTTTGCAATCACTTGTTCATGGCTCACCATGGTTCAGAAGACATGTAGTAACTCTGTAAACTGGGGCAACTCTGTCATGTATCTGAGTCTATATTCTTGCTACTTGCTGGTTCACAGCACCTCACGTTTGTTCTCAGTAAGCTAAATTCAGAGGTGATCAGTACATTCACAGTAAATTACGCATGACTAAACAGGAGAGTCCAAAAGTGCTGGAGCACTCACAGACATAGCAAGGATAGTTTAAACTACTTAGAGTATAGCAGTTGCAGTCTGTTAATACAGAGCTCAGGGCGGTCTTGTTGCCTGAATATTTACAGCCCCTTTTCGGACTCATTTGTAAATTGGGTCTCACTACTCATTTTTAATTTTGACTCTATACTTGTTTTCACTGCATAAATATAACTTATTCTAGAAATGGCAAAGAAAACACTCATTTAGTAAGGAAAGCCTGGCCTGTATATGTGCCATCCATTGCAGGGACAGGACTAAGAGGTCTGTCTTTTGCCATAGAGAGCAGGAAAMACAACTGTGTACTTGGATTTTCAGAAAATTTTCAGTGATATCCCTTTGTACAGTAAAACACTCAAGATCTCCTTTGAGGCCAGGAATGCTGCCTTCTGTGCCAGGTTAATCCTTCATACTGAAGGTCACATTCCCAAGGTGGAGAGTTGACTACAGATTTGCTGTTTGGCTGCCAGCACTAGTAAGATTCACTCTCATTAAATGTAATCTCCTACTATACGATATGCTGGAATTTTCACCACGCACAACTGGGGCAGCTGGGGCAGATTTTCTTGCTTTATTTTTCTAAAAATGCTTTGGCTCCAATTTCAAAAATAGGATGAGCTGCTAAATTTTTAAAAAGGTCTTCACTCAAATGTCCAAGAATCTTGGAAACCAGATACTCAGAAATTCTCAGCACCCAAGTATGGAAAATTGGAAAAAAAAAAAAAAAAAAAAGTACTGAGAATGCAGTGCGAATTGCACTGCTTTGAAACTCTGGTCCTAAATACTAGAGATGATCACATAAACCCCATCTCTGCACTTTTCAGAAAAGTGAATGGAAAACAAATCTGTGAAAAATGAACTTAAATGCAGTGGGAGGAGATGAGAATTTACCTAACTTTTGTCTTAAAAAAGAATGCTTATGGAATGTGAAAAAAGTGGCTAAGTCACTCCAAATGGCTTCATTGACAAAATTCAAAGACTAAAAAGAGCTTTTACTTTTTGATTATTATTGTTTTCATCTTGTTTTCAACTTTCAGTTATGCATCTTTTGCTAATTTCACTTTATGCTATTATCATCTGCCCAGACTATAAACTTGGCAAACTGCAAACCCAAAACAAACTTGGTAGTAGCGAGAAATCAAAAGACAGATATAACTGCAATTGACTTCAGTCTAAATGCTATCAGTGAGCTGAAACTTACAGTCAGAACACAGGAGACAACTTGACTAAGAAAAGAAACAAAATAAGAACATTTTTCACAGCGCAAATTAGTGATGTTTGCCAGTTAGAGTCTTTGTAGTCTTAAACATTTAAATGCTCAAAGATTTTCAAGCAAAACTGTGTTATGAAAGATAGACATAGATTCTATCACCCCTGGAATGGCCTCAATCAACATACTTCACATCCTCCTTCCTTCTCTACAAACATTCATCTCAGGGAAATGACTGTTTCTGTTATGAACAACAGCCCTAAAATTAAAATGATTCATGGTATGGGCTAAGAGATACCAACCTGAGAACTCTGAAACTAAAAACAGTACCGGGGATATTATGTTCTAGAAGTATTTTCATTCTCATTCTCTCTCTCTCTACATATATATATTCATTTTCTCTCTCTCTCGCTCTCTCTCTCTATATATATATCAGTCATTTTATATACCTACTGAACATTGTGTGCTTTTAACAAACTTGAGAGCCAGTCTTGCTGTTTACAGATTTGAACAAAACCTTTGCTTAGAGTCTACAGTTGCATCTCCAATGCTATCTCTCTCTCTTGTCTACATTCACTGTTTTGCAGACTAAGCAACTAACAGTATTTAATACCTATTTTACTTTAAAAACAGCTTAGCAAAAAAAAATCTAGTTTGCAGACACTTGCATCTAAATCAAAATGCTGAGAACCAGTAATTATAGGTTCGTTCCTGAAAAAACTTACAGGAAATCACTCATGTATGTACTGTTAAGCACATGAGCAATGGTTTCCAAGAACAAAGTCTGTAATTTTAAGAGGCTGAGGTATGACACTCCTAACAAACATAACTTCTACACAATGCTAGCTGCCAGCACAGAATGAAGATGTAGTTAATGATGAAGACCTACCTATTTGATTATCCTGCAATTATATCAAAAACTCTAAAAAGATGCGAGAATCTCAGAGAAGTTTCTCTTGATGTGTGACTCAATAAAAGGATGCTGTCAGGCTCATTTATACCCTTAGTTTGGGGTTACTGAAAGAATGTTTGAGCTTAATACCAATTGAAATATTTCCATTGACTTTTTAAATGAAATGTCAACAATCTGGGTTTCCTTCTCAGACATAAATATTCCTGCCCTGCAGTGCCTGTAACATTACACACTGCAGTATTATGTCAGGCTATTACACCAGGCCATGAAACAAAGTGGAAACAAAACAAATTAACAAATTCTCATTGCCTTAACCAAATTTTACCTTATTCAGTTGCAACCATTTATAGTACTGTTAATAACAGATTGAATTTTAACCTGACGACGTCCTTTTAAGTAAGTCAGACTCACACGTGCAAAAGCCTAAGCCCTGCAATGTAAGAATGTGTGTGAATATATGAAAGATATAACTAGGTGTGTGCAAGCCTTTTCTGTGAGTGACTAGAAGCCCCAGCAGCAGTGATACTCACGTTGGCATTGCCCCCAAGATAAACGGGCCCAGCCCCAGCAGCAGTCGATTCTGCTTCCA
This sequence comes from Apteryx rowi, assembly GCF_003343035.1. Taxonomy (NCBI): domain Eukaryota; kingdom Metazoa; phylum Chordata; class Aves; order Apterygiformes; family Apterygidae; genus Apteryx; species Apteryx rowi. The sequence goes on along the minus strand of NW_020450738.1, from coordinate 2,561,179 downwards.
AACCGACACAATCCTGTGGAGGAGATTATTTGTCTGGGCCACCTGAACAAAACAATTCAAAGAAGTTTGGTGAAACATTTTGAAAGTAGCTAAAACTATTCTACATTAAGAAAAACAAAGACAAAAAACAGCAAAAAAACCTCTCCAGCATGGAGACACATACCCTTTTTTGGGTAAAAAATAGCTGCTGAGTATAATAGTTCTGTCATTAATACAGCGTTTAGCTCAGAAAATGTACATGACTACAGGGGAAGAGGGAAAAAGATCATTAGAATGACCTTTTAAAGCTGAAATAACTGACATACTTTGCAATGTGCTCACTACTGCCACTCTCAGGTTGGCGTTGAGTGATTTCAGAAGTCTGAAACACAGAATTTATAATGTGCAATAAACCATCATCATAAAGTTTCAGCACTCATTTATTTCACGATATATGGCCAAGTTTTCTCACTGAAACATTAAAGGAAAAAATCAGAACGAAAACTTCCTATACTGTTAGACAGGATACCAATACAAAAGAAGAACTGTATTGTTCCCTTGTCCTAAAGAAAACAGATACTGCAGTCTGAAACATCACAAAGTAATGCCACAAAACAATGTTGTTGTTGTTTTTTAAACAACAAGGTAAAATAAACACCCTATCTGAACAAATTCTAAAAAGAAATTTGTGGAGAGGGGATTATGTCAGCTGACTCATACACGCACTACACCATTTCATTTAAAGCCCGTTCATTTTCTTACGGTGCACACGAAGCACTCCCCAGCTTGCACTAAGGCAGCCCACTACACCTGACCCAGCTGAGCGTTATTCATCAGGCACACGCTCTCCAAGCATTCATTCCCATCTTGTTTCATGTTAAAACTTGAGCTGCAATCTTCATCGCATTATGTTTCAAGTGCCGCGGGGCATCAATAAACTAATTTTATTTTTGTAACACACGAAGCACTTCATTTTTAATTTTTATAGAAGGCAGTCCTGCTACGGCAATAAACTTTTTATACGCGAGAACGTATTTATACTACCGAGCAATACAACCCCCCCCC
>NW_020450738.1:2489056-2559910 GCF_003343035.1 Apteryx rowi | reverse complement strand
TGCCGCCGCCGGGAGCCGGCCCTTACCTTCTGTCAAACTCGGCGGCCGCCCCGAGGCAGAGGCAGGCGGCTAGCAGCAGCCGCAGGCAGGGCTCCATGGCCGCAGCGGCTGAGGGGCGCCCGGCGGAGCGGAGCGGAGCGGAGCAGAGCAGAGCTGGCGGAGGCGCCGCCGAGCCCCCGCGCCTGCCGCCCGCCCTCCTTCCCTCCGCGCCGGGCGGAGGAGGCGCCGCCGGGGAGCCGCGGCGCCGCCCGCGGCCGGCAGGGGCGCCCGAGGGTGGCCCGCGCCGCCCAGGGCACCTGGCCGCCCGCCGCCGCACCGAGAAGGCTGGGCTTTGCTGTAATAAACTTTCCCGGCTCTGCTCCGTGAGGCAGCGCGGCCAGCCGTCCCTCCCCAGGAACCGAGGCCCACACCTAAAGCCAACCGCGTTAAGATTTGGCCTTCTGTCCCCAGCCCACCCCCTCTCCCCGAATAATGCTTTTCAAGGGAACTACAAGGTGCGCGTTTCTTTCTGGCTCGCACGCGCCACTCAACAGCCCGCACATGTTGCCATGCGTGGTGTAAGGTGTCCCAGATCTTGGCCAGAGGAAAAAAGTGACAAGTTTAAACATTACCCATACACCATGTAACAACCTCCCCGTGCCACTCACCAGCAGTGATTACTACAGCTATATTCTGCATTAAGATACTGAAATAAGGCAATTATTTTTGTTTTGATTTTATGAACTACATCTTTTGGGACTTACTGAGGGGCCCTGTTTTAATAACAACCTCCCACCAGTTTGGTGTCAAAGCTGTTCCAAGATCCCTGCACTTACAGACAAATTGGCCAACAATTTCAATTAGATTACAGCACCAGTTTTGATTTGAGCCTAAATCAAGGCTAAATCTCATCAGCTTTTCTTACAAGGGTCTGGCTATAGCTTGGAACCAGAAAACAAGTATCTTCTGGTTTGGGCTGCAACACAAAGCCAGCGTTTGGATGCCAGTTTCCTGAAATATGATTCCAGGCTTTCATTTTGAGCTGGTGGTTCTGCTTAGAGCATTTTGCACCTTCAAAACACTTCACAAATACTTAAGCAAAGGCAATTTTTTTTGCACAAGGTATCAATTTGTACCAATAAGCTCTATAAAATTGCACCACCACCAGAGCAGTTTTAGGATTTTTGCACAACTTTACTGCAGAAAGCCCCCTCCCAAGGCTGCTTCCCTCCCTTTTGCCATCTTCCCAGGACTATGCTTTCCCTGTGCTAAGCTCTCAGTCCACTAGTCGGACATGGAGAAAAAAATTCTAAAACCTACAAGGTCATGATTCTGCAAGGTGCTTGTTACCTGTGCTCAGGTAACACACAAGCTCTGTCCCTTAGAGGACTGAGCTGGGTAGAAAAATTGCACCAAGGACCTGGTTCCCTTTGTTCGTATTGGGACAAGCTGATGACCAAACACTGAAGACAACTGTCACAGTGGCATTTGGGAAAGACAGCAGAGCATCTGGTTCAGATTAGATCACTGTTGAAATACAGAGCTGATTTCCAGCTCTTGACTGTTGAAATACAGAGCTGATTTCCAGCTCTTGAGTGACTGCAACATTATTTTCACTCAGATATGTGGATGTGGGATCATCCCACAGCCCCTACACAATGGAGTCATTGTCAAGGTGTTATGGCCAAACAGGGAGATACCCCACTGTGATACCTACAGGGATTTCTCTCTGGTAACAGCATCCTGTGGCTGTATCACTACAACTTGTAGATAAGAAAGGTCCACAAATAACACTGCAGGATGGTTGCTAGCCAAATTCCCAAGAGGTGCCAAAAGCAACACTCCAACTTCATTGTGAATAAAGGTCCAGGGCAACCTGACACTTTCCCCTTGATGTCCAAAAGGACACGTCATAAGGTCAATCCCATTCATCCTATAGTGTTACTTAGGTACACAGTCACTTTAAAACATGACTCTCTTAAAGCATGCATACTCCCAAATGAAAGTAAAATTGTTTAATCTCTCCAGACTGCACTCAGAATTTAAGATTTTCTTAGCATACTGTTTGGCACTCTTGTACGTTACATACAGACCACTATGTAACACATACTTGTGTGCTGATGAGACCTGGTATCTAATTAAAACTGTCAGCTCTCGGTTAACTTCCGCTGCCTTTGCAATTTGTTTTGGAATATCAGTGTGAAAAAACAGTTAACCAGTCACTAGAAAATCATATATTGGACCTCCATACCCATCAATGGGACTGAACATCCAGTCACTTACAGAATTAATTTATTTTGGAAATGCTTTATCAATGTCAGTGAAGTTTTTAAAGGAGGTAGTTTCTCATATCCAAGACACTGGAAGGATTACTAAGTAAGTGCAGTAACCAGATCACTAACAAATGAAAGATGTATAAAGCTGTCTTCCCTACCCCACTGTTATGTGGATGTGCACCACAGAAGATGGAGAGGAGATGGAGAAGCTGTTGGAGAAGTATTACTAGAAATGCTTTGGTATCTTGCATTTAGTGAAGCAGTCTGAAAGCCTGGCAAATGTCCAAGTCATACAGTGGGCTGACCTGATACTCATCAAGACATTAGTAATAAAAGCCCAGTAGCAGTCCATCAAGCACTCAAATGGGACTAACACATACCCAACTACCACGCAGATGATGAAGTGGAGCATGGACAAAAGAACTATTGTCTACAAAGCTCTTTCAAAGGTACTAAAGAGACCCTTGGTTGAGTGCAACTTGACAGTCAGGTTTTTAGCTGCAAATTGGCAACAGTGAAGCAGAAACATGGAGGAAGACACAGGATATTTAGAATAGTAATGCTGTACCCTTGTGTATGAAAAGCTTAAAATATGAAGTATGCAGCAACAGCAAATGAGAAGGTAAATTTTGCCATAAATGGTGCTTATTTTACACAAGCATGGTGAACTATCTTCATTCTGCCACACTTCTTTTGCTTTTCTCCATTCCCCCATAAAGATCCTGTGATCTCAAACCACAAGGGACTTGTGTTCCCTGTGCCCAAGAAGCCAAGCTGTCAGACAAGATCCTTATTTCAGATTTTCAAGCCTCATGGTAATCCTGAACTCAAGTTGAGACCCTTCCACAAAAACCAAGACCCTAATCTTACTAAGGTACTCTATATTGAGAGCAGAGGAAAAGTTTGATAAACTTGTTGTAGCTTGTGCCACTAGGAAGTCTGTTAAGTTCTGAATTTGCTAGAATTTCCCAGGGGATGAAGCCCTATGTATGCATTGTATCGCTGCATTCTAGACTGTGAGTGACAAAGACATGCACAACTACACATAAAACTGCATTTTGGTGATGAGAAGGCAGAGAATGGAGAAATGCTCTGAAGAGTGGGGCTTGCTGTTCCTGCTGCTGAGGAGAAGGCAGGGAGGGTAAGGATGGTGATGACAACTGCTGCTTCTGGGATGGGTAGTATGACCGAGAGGCGTTTGGCACAGTATATTATATAAAGCATCATGCAGGAATGCGTTCAATATACCACTCAGGACAGTAGTCGGCATTTTTCCGAAAACATTGCAGCACAGTCTTAAACTCTGTTAAATAATCAATGCTGTGAGCAATATACATAGCTGTTTTTCTACGTAACATCAATTAAGAAACAGAAAAACAAGTTCTAATTAAATGATGCTTACTTATAGTTCTCTCTGATGAAATGCAGATGTTACATGTTTGGGACCCTGTTCTTCTTGAACAGCAATACTTACTTTTACTTCAACTGGGGTAGTAGGACGGTACCCAAACTGGCTGTCTCAGTATTATCAAGATGGGTGCAGTGAAAAACCAACTACAGTCCTAAATACAGGTCTCTAAGACATTCTTTGTGGATGTAACCATTTCTGGAAAAAAAAAAAAAGTCATGAACAGTTTCTGGAATACTCTCTGGCATTAACTGGACATGCAGTACTAAGAAAAAGAGCTGAAAAGATGCAAGTGGTAGATACACATAAAATCACAACAGAACCCATCTTAAATTTATTTTCATTGCTGCAGATAGCTGCAAATTAGACGTAATCACACCAGTAACAGCTATTGCCTGGAGGCAATCTGCCAGGTTAACTTTTCTTTGAGGAAGGCATTAAATTAGCTTCCTCTTGCAAATCTCCCTTTTTTAGTATTAATTTCCTCCTTATTTTCTTAAAGCACATTACAAATATTAATGAGTTAAGCCTCCTATCCAGCTGAATCAGCAATACTTATTGTGACTCCCCAGTTTATACAAGCAGAAATTACAGAAAGAAAGTGATTTTTGCCACAAATCAAATCAATCTGTCATGAAACTGGAAATGGATCTCCTGTTTTCCAATTTAATACTTAACCACAAATCCATCCTCCTTTCTGACTATGTATTTCACCCCCATCAAGACTAAGCAACTTAACCACAAATACCACAGTATCTCCAGTCACTAAAGCACACTATGACATAAGTGTAAAATACATTTCACTTATTTGTAGTTAATGGTGTGCATGATCATATTCTGCACTTGTAGTGCTAATATAACACAAACACTTCTTGCAAAATGGAACAGAAGAAAAGAATCCAAATCTATATTACCTATGAAACCTTCAATGTCATTTTATTTCATTTGGGGCTATGCAATTCTGATTTTCAACCAACTTAACACACGGTGTATTTAACAGCAGTACTTATTAAATAAATATTATCTCAGCTATACAATAGGTAACAAAATCTCTGTCACTCCCACACTAGTAAGAAAACCATGAGGCATCAAGAAGGTGTAGTGACTGCAGCTAAATCAAATTTGGTGTTTCATCTCCTTCTTAGTAACCTTACCTGAAAGGGTAAGAAAGTCAGCAAAACTATCAGACACTGTACTACCAAATTACTTTCTGTGTACAGATAACCACTGCGCTTTGGAAATACTAATTCAAAAAGCTTCCAAATGCTTTTTGTGAATCACATCCGACTAATTAATTTGCTGCGTTTGCAATAAGCTTCTTCCACAAAGACTTAATCCTTCTTTAAAAACTGTGAGTGGTATTTGTGCTGAAGTTTTCTAGATTTCATTACAGTGTGAAGTATTTCTTCTCCCCCATAAATAAACAACAGTTTTCACTTCAAAGCCCACTGAAATGGATTTTTGTTTCATTTTCATATTGCATACATCCTTTAAACAGATTTCCAACTGGCCATGTGATCAAATTTTGCACCAAAAGTACAGCACATTGAACATCAGAAAATGGTGGTAAATTGCCTGCACTGATGCCAGCCTTGTGTGTACCATGCTCTCTGTGGTGCTAACCATGAAGGTCATGCAACTGTCGGAAAACATGGGTCTGAGAAATTCTTTTGCGGACAAGACCACAGGCTACATTGCATTGATCCACATTTGCAGGCACAAAGGCAGAACTGGGATAACTTCTGCACCTGAGAGAAACAATTGTGAATGCCTTCTTCATACAYTGAGTAGAAAAACATGCGTATGGCCTCTGATGCTGTCTAATAAAGGGAGAAAGAGGAGAAAGCCCTTTGCTGTAGAAACCTGATGAATAAAGGATTAACAAACTATTTTGTGCAGTCAGCACTGAACAGAATGCCTCCAACAAGACATGAACATCATCGCTGTCCACTTCAGCCTGTTTCAGCCAGTTACTTCTCATCCACCACTCCAGTTGRGTCAGCCTTTGGGAAAGCAGTCGCAACAAACCATCTTGGTTCAGTGAAAGAGATGTAGGGCTAAGTATCCTAAAGAGCCTCACTTAGTCAACCATCTGTAAAATATGTTTTCCACATAATTTTTGTGAGGTCCTACTGTTCCCATAACATAATGAGTCCARCACAACTCCTAAATAGCTTTACAACATGTAAATCATACTACAGCTCTTCATGTCCAGTTTTACACCGTGCAGCCAACATTCCTCAGGAAAATCAAACACTTAAATACAAAAACATCACACTATGTATCACTAACACATTAYGCCCTAAATCATTTCATAACCACCTCCAATGGCTTTATGCACACACATTACCAGTCAAAGTGAGAAACCAGAACTAAGGCATAAGGGAGCCATTTAGGTTGACTAGCGATAAACAAACAAGTATCACTTATATGGTACGAAAATACACATATTCTGGAACACTCAGCATTAACGCTGTACTTTTTCATGGGTAAAGAGTGCAAAAAACCTTCTGTTCAACAGTATTAAAAAGTAGATGACAGAACCTTTAAAAACAAAAAACAAAACAAAAATCAAAACAGCAGGTTACTATCTGTAACTAAAAGAAAATATAAAGAAAACAAAACAGGAAGAGAGTTGCACATGTCCTACAGAGGATAACAATAAAAAAGCTGTTAAGAATCCAAGAACCACAAAGATGTGAGTTAAAACCAAACTTTACCTTGCACTTTGTGCTATAACTTCTATTAAAGAAAAAGGCAACTAAAGAGATCTCCAACATGAAGACACGTTCCTGACAACAGTCCTATTGTGCACTAATTTGTAGTAAGCAGGCCAACTGTCTGCATGTTATTTCAAATAATTATGGACTTGACAAGAGTCTTCTCTTTCCACTTGACTTTCATGAGCCCAGGCTGCAAGCTAAAGCTTCTCGGACTGCTAAAGAACCTTAATGTGTAAGAATAGGCACAAATCAGCCTGAAAAGTTATTGGAATTATCCTTAGGACAACAGAAGCAAATGAATCTGGTGCAGCATAGATACAATTGATTCTGTCCATGAAATACACTCCTTAAAGCAAGAAAGGCACTGGTAGATGCAGACCAAGAAGGAAATGATTTATGGTAGCCTAAGCTATCAGCTTTGACTTCCATGCAGGTTTTGTATCTTTGTTTCTCCCCATATGTTAATACAGGTATGCCACCCACACTACCTATATCAATTGTGATGATGCCTTTCCAGAAAGAGAGTTAATTAAGCACTACTTTAACTTGATTCTTTGGAATTTTTTTCYATACTGAATCTGAATTGCTACACAAATTTTTGCAAAGATACAATAATTTAATTCAAAATACATAAATCACTCTGGGTCCTGATTTTCCCTCTGTTTCATTTGATTTCAAGTGTGGTGTTATAACTTTGCTTGCCTCAGCTGTGTAAAGAGATGGATCCCCTGGTACTGGTTCCCWCTAAATTAGTCTAGAACTATTGACATAAATGAGTTTAGATTGCTATTCTCGAGGGAAAAAAGGCTTGTCTAATTCATTCAAATCCTCATGTAACTTCTATCTAGTTTTGCCATACAGAAAATTCCTAGTAAATCCTGAGATATCAAAGGTGCCTAGCAGGCAGGAAAACCTACTACAGATGCTCAGAGGGAGAGTTTTCAGATAGTTGTGATATTGTTGACCCAATTCCCCTGTTCAACCCTACGTAACTGCAATTGATGAATGAACTTTCAAAAGCTAAAATACGGTGGACATGCATACATACATTTTAAGACCAAACCAAAGAAGATTCCATACAAGCATAGCCCAGTAATTGTTATATAAAGCACCTGACTGGTATGATGGAACATAGCACACATAGCTGTTTRTGAGCCTTTTACTGCATTTCAGGATTACAGATTTTGCTTGTGGTTTTCATTAGTTATGATTTAGGAGACTTTAAAATGTGCATGAAATTCATGTCTTCAGAATACATTAAGAGAAACAGTAGGATGGAAAAGACTTAAGATGGGCTTAAGTGCTCAGTAGGAAAGGAAATGAAGCAGTTTCCGGGTTATCTATAGGTTTTGGCAGAAAGTTACTGATTCTTCTATATTCTGCTAAAACAATACAGTACCATTCAATTTTACTTTGTAGTGTGTTCTTTCTGAGGCTGTATATTCAAAAACAGTAAGTAACTACAAATAACACATCCAAAACAAAAACAAAAGGCACCAATAAAAATCATAGGCATGGATTTTTATGGATGCCATGTGAGAGAAGACCAAATATTTGGGGTTCAGTATTACAATGTACTTGGACATATGCCTGAACTGTCTAAATATACACAGAATTTTCCTAAACTGAGAATTTGATAAGGTAGAGAATACAGTAGTTCTGGCTGAGATGGATGGCAGCTCTAGACAAGAAACTTTTTTCTCTCAGCAATGAAGATATTCAGCAGAAGGAAAAAAATGAGAAAAATGCAGAAACAGAAAACAAACTGTTACCAGTGGGGTGAAAGGAGATGAAAAACCTAGAAAGAGACTGGAGCAAATCTGTCAACAGCTTTAAAAATTGGTTAGCAAACCATGACAAAATAGTCTAGGACAAACTAGAAAAAGTCCAAAAGGGACCAGTACAGCTTTGAATAGTTGGATGCACTAGTAAGAGAATTAATGAAGAGGTCTATACATAAAGAGAGAAGATGGAACTGGTACAAATGGATGAAAGATGTTTCCTGTCCCAACTAAGAAAGTATATTTTATTCTTGTCTCTTTAGTTCTAATACATGAATAACCACAACTGATAACTGTACCTGGTCCAGTAGGGGAAGTATTAAGAGTTGAAAAGACAGGAAAGTTTATAGAAAGCTCTACTGTTTTCCAAGAACTATTGCTTATATTACTCTCTAAATTATTTTGCAGTAATCTGAACAATATAAAAGCTGCATGTTTAAACTGACGAACTGTCAGCTCTTGAAGGCAGAGGGAAACTATCCAGATAAGTGAGGTGTCATTTTTCCTTYGAGTGAAGTTAAAGAATGTCAGCTGCCCATCAGAAGATTAGATTTGCAAGCTTGTGTAAGTCTCAGTTTCTACTTCTAATGAAACTAAAGGCAGTAATCTTATTTTTAAAAAAAATACATTTTAAGCATGGAAAAAAAATCAGAAAGCACTCAAACAAAATCCACTTAAAGCATCAGATTTCTGTTTGTACTGCAAATGACATAAAGGATGCTAATCTTTGGTTCCTGGCTCACAGAAGCTTTTGATTTGGGGATTCAACCCAACAAACATTTGAATCCAAACCTAGTTTTATTCACATGAATCATTTTGCCAACATCAACAGCATTACTGACATGCATAAGAAGTTGGGTGTGTGCACACTTGTAGGATAATACTGTACATTATATATGGCTCCTAAAATGACTGCATTGGTGGGCACTAGAGACATGTTTCATTAAGCAGAYAGGTTGTAGAAATTATTCCCTAGAATCCTACTGTATGTAGAAGCCTGACTGCTTTTCTCACCYGTCACACAATGACAACACAATCAAGGGTCTGGAGTACAGCTTAGAATTAAGCTAGCACCTCACTGCATTTATTGCTTTTAGTCATTTCCTCCTACTCAGCTTCATGGGTGTCAACTTCAGCTTTGATTTTCTTGGTTAAAACTAAAAAATTTTTCAGTAAAGAAGGGTATTTTATACCCTTCCCCTACATGTGGAAGATGCATACACTTAGGAGAGACAAACAGCACTTACAGAAAACTTGTTCTGCTTCATGTAAGGTACAAGTCTCCTCAATTTGATCACCTAGTCATAAAGTATTACTGTCCTAAAATAGCTTGAGAACAATAATTACAAGTTTTGTCCTACAGCTTTTTTCACCATGTTGGCTCTTTTCTGTAGACGGAGGTAGATATTGAGTCATAGCAATTTGGTGCATGTGGATGCCTACATTTTCATGGTCAACAGATGACCTTCAAAAAGAAGTTAGCATTCTTCAAACTCAGCTGCATAGTAATGACAATCCTGAAAGATTTAAAAACTTCTGATAAAATAAGCACAGTAGATGTCTACATGTCAGAATCCTGCTGTGTTATCCTCAGAACTTGAGGATAACTTGAGACTCCTGTTTCTTTCAAGCAAGGTAAGTGCTAACATCAAATGAATTAYATTTGTAAATGTCCTCCAGATTGATGGTATACATGGCAATAGCATTTATTTATTCTTGTAAAGTAGCTATTGTGTGTACTAATTGTATACAGATATCTTGCTAATGTAAGATTGTCAAATGCTAAAAACAGCTGCAATTGCAAATTCTCTCAGTAAGGATTCTTCAGCTGGAACATGTTTTACTTTAGATGGCTTTCTGGTACTTATTACAGAGCATATAAAAGTAATCCAATTGTAATACAGATTCATAAACTAACTGAAGGTTTCAAATTGCATAATTGCTTTAAACCACTTAAAATAGCATTTTCTTTTCCAGATTCATACTTTGAACATGAAATGTTATTGCAAAGTGGGTGATGCACCTATTTATAACGAGATGTTTGTGTGTAATGGTCAAATACAAAAAAGAGGAATTAAATGTTTATTTTAATCTTGATTTTCATCCAGTACCTCAGGTAATTTATCCTGCAACCCTAATTATATCCCCCTATATAAGCAGTGCAAACATGAAAACTGAGAGAAAATCTATTTGCAAGGGCTTTTTTTTCTCTTCTTTTTCCAAAGTAAAGAGATGCCTGCGGTCAAATTACTTAATGAAAAGAATTCAGTGTGTCAGCAATCAACGCAACAAAGAAAACATGTCCATTTACAGTATTGTTTAACTATTTCTATAGTTGGTGACCGCATTAAATGGGTATTTGAATGGGAACATGCCAGATGAATAAAAACAACCTTCATGGGTGCCAAGTATTAGCTATTTCTAGAAAATTAGCTAAAAGCCTGTAAAAGCAATGTGCAAAACTACACATATCTACTACAGCTACTGGCCTCTTAGGCTGCCTGAGTTGTCTATAGTTTATTCTAAGTGATTTTGTTTGAGAAAGAAATGTCAATAAAATACACCGGGAGTTATTACCAGTCTATTATGCAATCCAAGTTTATATTGAACCACAGCAATATATGTATCATAGCTCAGGGACTATAACACAGCAGGCATATGAAAACTAGTATCTATTCATGAATGTAATCTACAATTTATACGGAGGTACATGAAAAATAACATTAGTTGTTAAAAAACTGTAATAACCAGAAGATGTGCAGTTCAATAACCTTGTAGTAATTTAAGAATTAAYTGAATAAAAGTTAATTTTAAGAAGTCCGTCACTGCTGACCTCAATTAAAAGTGCCTTGACAAACAAAGACACATGGGATTTGCAACAGTGAATCAGAACTTTGCTTTTTCTGGTTTCCAACAGCAGTCCAGACTGGAGGCCTCAGAGAGAGGAACTAGGATGTTTTTAGCGAGCAGCGGTTGGCTGAAAGGTGTTGGCCTAAGTTCTAAAACATGAGGCTTCCATCACCCACAACTCTTTCCTGTTGGCTACTGTAATCGCAGATAACTTCGTTATCCTTGTTTAAAAAAAAAACAAACAACTTTATTTAAACTCTTGTTTTAAATCTTGGCTCCAGTGATAGTTTGCCACAAGGAATTCCACTGGCTAAATGCAGATGCCACAAAGAAACACGCATATTAGAAATATGATCACTAACTTAAGTTTGCAAACTTACTGGTACACCGGAGTTCTACATTAAGTACTAAATTGGTTATGTTACCCCAGGCCACCATTCTTGTATTTGCTTTGCAAAATAACAGGATTCTTTGTACAAAAGCTGTTAAAATCRCTAACATGATTTTCTTGACTGCTGTATGTTTTTAGTATGTATTTTTTTGTAGACTGAATGCAACCAAATAGTAGGTCAGCTTGTCACAAAAACCACATAAGCARCCCTTTCATCTATCAATCCAAACAGCCATAAATAACCCAGAAATGATCCACAGCCCAGGAAACGCCAGATGAAAAACCTCTCTCCAAATATGTTCTGTGGGTAGGGGGAAAGAGGGAAAGCAAACTGCTAGAGGGAGTGAGTTCCACAGCTGGAGCATCTCAGATAACCATCCTCCATTCGATTCACCCTTCCCTCTTCCACATTTATACCCCACTGCTCCACTCCACATGCCTGCACCAAAAGTACCTCAGTTGTCTTGAAAATATTAGACTAGTCTGTATTATAAAAATCAGTTCTTTAGTGGAGTAGTTRCTCCATTACCTTTTTTTCCTTTTAATCAGTAAATTAAAACAGAATTCTAGACTTCGTGTTTATTTGATAGGCAAGAAAATACACTCACTCCCTTCATGTTTAACATTGTCCATCATATCACAGCCACAGCCTGTTTCCTCCACTTTGAGGCTGTTCTCTAACCCATCCAAGTCCCTAGAACTAGATGGCCTGTATTTGAGAGTACTGAGAGAGTTGGCTGACATGCTCTTTATTGCCTTTGAAAGGTCATGAAGATTGGGGAGGATCCCCAAAGACTTCAGCAAGAAGGACAATGCAGTGAACTGAAGGCAGGTTGCCCTCACTTCTGTCCCTGGGAAAAGCATGGAGCAAGTCCTCTTGGAAGCCTTCCAAACTGATGATTCCCTGTAACYGCGTAGCCTCCTTAAGAATCAAGTCTCACCTCCCAATTCAAGCTCTAAAACCACAAAAATTCTCTCTCCTTTTCCATACCTGCAACATCTTTTTGTCAATGTTTATCCTGGCATATCAATCCTTAATCCTTCCAGAATGACTTCTTGATTCACCTGTAACTGGAGTCATGCTAAAGTCTTTGACATGCTACTGTTATAGGGTGAACGATAAAATTACAGCAAGCCTAAGGAAAAACCACTGAAACTGGGAAACACATCAAGCTGGGCATCAAGACARTGCACAAGATAAAGGAAAGCTAACTGTGAGCTTTCTGTCCCTTGGCACAAGATTAATTTACTTTCATATTTTTGCCTAGATATGTCTTTTACTCTTTATTTCTTTCCTATCCCGGTGTTGATTTCCCTTTGTTTCTTGTGTCCATTATTGGATGACTGCATTTCTCTTGAATATAACTTAGAATTATATTGCTATAATTGAAGGCATTTTAGCTCCAATAGAGGGTGATGTTGGTAACAGTTTAGAGTAGGGTAACTTTATTTTAATAAATTTGAAAATAATTCCTTCTAAAACCTCCAATTCAAATTATAATGACAAATCAAAGGTTAGAACATTAAAYGCAGCAAAAGCAACCAAAAGCAAACCAAACTCGTAAAAATGTTAGAAATGACAAAAATGACATATTAGAATAAGGGGCACTTTAAGTACACTGGCATGTTATTTTAAATTGACACTTTACACTCAGAAAAGCTGTTCACAATTAAAAACATGCATGGAATGCTATTCCAACACACCCAAAGTGATAATATGGGCTGGAAAACTAGCACCGAGAGAGGAGAGAAAAAGAAAAATGGGAGCTATCATAACACATTATTAGAAAGATAAAATAACAATTACTTAGGACTGATGAAAGTATAAGAATTTTAAGATGAACCAAAATTTTTGATGGGTTAAAGTGCTCCGAAATACTGACTAAGGACAGTTTCTAAAATTAGACCTTGGTTATGGCACAGGAAGTGAACACAGCTAAGAAGCAGAAATGCCTTTTCTTCTTCTGGGTGCTGCATCTATTTCTAATGCTTTTGCAATTAACAAGCTSTAGTTTTTCCAGATTTCATGGCCATGTATATCATAACAAGATTATTAAAATTATTTTAGTTCTCACATAAATAAGATGCTCCTGTTTGGCTTCACTATTCATCTAGTTGCACTCTGATTTTGAAAGCAGACAAAAYAGAGATTTTTTTTTCTTTCAGAAAAAAAAAAAGGTGACTCAATCCTCACCAATTTGCAAAAACCACATAGGGCGCTAGTGTTGATGAATGGATACCGAATTCAAGATGACACATACTGAAAAGAAGGGATGAGAAGAAAAAAGAGAAAGGCAAGACCAGCAGTAACATTATGAGTAATAAATTATTTACACTCCAATATACTTGCTGCAAACTAAACATAAACCACAGCTGGCAGAGGAAGTGTATAGGGTCTAAAAAGGCAAACAAATGATATCACATCAGCATGATGCCATCACATCAGCAGCATTTTCCAGCTTCAGACTTTTTAACTGAGAACCAGTTATGGTTGTTCTCTGTAGGTGGTTTCTATGCATTTTCATCAGTGGGTAGTGTATACTTTTTACAAGATTTTCATGGCACGTCCAATAAAACTGAGTTGCAATACATCTTACTTCTCCTTGTGCCATATATAGGTGCAGTATCTTATGACCTGCTAATGAAATGCTTCCTTAGCACTAAAAGAATGAAGTCTGCATTGCGAGCATCTGTCCTATTTGATTTGGGCACACTTGGTACATCTCTCCGGGCTAGCACTGTATTATTATGCTTCGGTACTTACGCAAGCCATGACCCAGCTCACTTGCATGTCTGTGAATGTACAAAGAGCTCATTCTGGGTTAATATTTTTTGTTCTAGTTCCACACTCCATGCCCATTTTCCTTTCTGCTGTGTGCATGTCTACTTTAGCAACTTACAGAATGCATAGGATTTCTACCACTGCTCAAGTCCAAAATACATAGAACAGTTCAAGAGCTTTTCCTCTCTTTTGATCTGGAGGTCACAACTGCAATATTGTATACAGATTCTACTAGCTAATTTTTACACAACCTCTCAGAAGATCAATTTAACCCAAACATTAGTATTGACATTTGACACTAACTCAGGTGTTTTTAAAACAGAAGCTCCTTAAAACAGATCTTAAAATTCTTCAAATACCCACAACAATGGAGTCCAAATATAGAAGGGGCTCTGGATAAAAGAAAAAAATAATAATTAGGCAGTCAGGTTTCAGCTATGTAAAGTCTGTGGATGAAAATCTGTCATCTTCAACATCATTGAGAGGTTGCCATTATCCTCAGTACAGATTTCAACCTTCATATATCCTGAATAAGTGCCATTCTAAATCTTTAAGCTCAAGGAAAACAATACACTCAAGGGAGAATGATAAATTTATTGCAATGAATATAACAGTAAAACTGCTGAAGCAATACAGGCAAGCTACTAGGCAAAGACAGGGGCAGTGCCATGTACTGGAAATAAGAGCTAAAGTAGGAACAGTGGAGATCAATTGCTCACAGACTGCAATCAATTAACAAGACTAATTTAAGGTGCATTTCAACTCACATAACAGACTCATGTTTCTGAATGATACTAAAAAACTAAAAAAACTAGTTTAGCGATAGAATTAGTAGTACTATCCATTAAAAGTATCACAATGTCATTTATCCAACCTGTTTCAAGGTCTCCATCACAGTTGGTGCTGTACAAAYTTATAGAAGACCTGCAACAAACAGGTCTAAATAGTCTAAAAGGGAAAGAGCATAGCGTTAGTCAATAATTTAACCTCTAGAATCACATTATTTAATCAGTTTATTTAACTTATTAATCAGTTAACAAGAAAACCTCAAATAGTATCACCCACTTTGCATAAAAAGAGCATCTCCACTAGCACCTCTGAAAAAAGAAAGTATGTGAGAAATTTAAACACTTAAGTCTAAAATAATTTTGAGTTACAAGTTAAGATATATACCACCTGACACACACGAAGTTAAAACCCCATTCTACTTTCACTCAAAAATGACCTGAGTGAAAGGCTTATTAGTTTATTAATAAAGGTTTATAAAGGTTTATTTATTATTACCTTCTTTATAAACATTTATTTATGAGTTTATTATAACCTTATCCTAAATACTTTTCCTTATACATGAGGCTGATCATGAGAATTTTCAGAATACAGGTTATCTTCATTAAACACATTCATTTCAAGGACAGGGGTGCAGAATGGGACACTTCATTATTTCATTAAATKTCTGAGTAAATAAAAGCTATAATCAAAGAGAGAATGAACCTGGTTTCAGTTTTACCACTTACATACAACTTTAATCTACTATTCATTTAGAAAATCTAGTGTCTTTTAATGACAGTTGTAATAAGCTGAAACTTGCTAAGGGCTAGCTACTGAACTGAAACCATGAAAGCCAGGTAGTTTAAGTGGAAGCTTGAGCGTGGAAAGTTCTGAGGTCTGCTTCCTTTTATTAAAGACGCAAATAAATAAAACTTTTCAAACTAGATATGTAGAGGTACACATACCATATCTAGTCTTTCCTTTTTTAAAAAAGCAAAAGAAGCAATAAAATGGAACTACAGGAGCTCAGACTGAGACTACATCAGGAGTCTGAYGGTATACCAGGCAAATGCTCCTAGACAAAAACAATAGCAGTACTTTGATACATTTAAAGGAAATTTTGARCTCTGCTCTTCTTTCTGCTGACAACTAAGCAGCTAAGCACCAGGATAATTCTAAAACCATCACTTCAGCTGTTCAGTTACATTTTTTTAAGCAATGATCTTCTAGCCCAATGCTCTTAAAAAAAAAGTTAGGAATGATAATCATAGGCAGGGTAAATTACTAATCCTAAAGCAAAATCTTGACTGAAAATAGCTGACACTGATAGTGCCTAGCCAAGCTAATACGCATATAAACCCATTATAAAATCAGCTGTTGGCCATTTCAATGCAGACCACTAAAAGCCCATAAATTTACATATGTACACACTTGTGCACTTGACACCCTGGGCAATATCTGCTTCTTGTTACAAGACAGAGCATTGCATTATAATGGCATGTCACCTAGGAAGGTAGCAAATAAAAAGACATTTCTGCTTATCAACATTCCCTTTAGAAATGAGAGACCTACCAGTTAACTGAAAATTCAAGCACTAATCAGAAACAGAAAGCACCAATCTACAATTTATTGCAGCCCTTCGAATGAATCATTTTGCATGTGTTGTACAAATAATCAATAGGGGATTTTGACAACATGTGTAACTTTCATAAATAGAAAGATTGGTTTAACAGAATAATACTTACACTGCCTCCAGGTTTTTTGTTAAGATTAAGCCACAAAGAAAACCTAGGGGCCACAGCGTTCATACCCAGGAATGCCCTTTGTACATTACTACCTATGCCTAAATATGGCAATATTAACACCTCTTGAAAGGTCCTCACTGAAGAAGCAGATAATTAACATGATAAGGATAAAAAGAAACAAGGGAAAACAAAGATACTCATACCCACAGATAACTAACATACTGAGGAATGCAGTTCGGTTTGGTCATCTGTTCCTAATTATAAACTTAGTTTTTCCAGCATTACTGGCTACAAGGGTAACATTAAGTCAGACTGGCAAGACAATGGAAAATTATGACTATGTTAGGACAACGTTTTGTTTGCCCTGCTCACCCAGRCAGTCCCAGTGGGGCCAGACACTTGACAAAGACCAGTAGTATACAGGCCTGCATCTTGTACATCAAGCTAGTTCCTAGCATAACAAGCTGCTGGAAGCAAACCCACCGTTGCTCACTTACCAGAATCACAATGTCCAGTCACCTTGCTTACAAACTTCTTGGCCCTATTCATTCCATACCGTTTATGCATTAACAAAATAACATATCTAAACATTAATATAATTGAACTCACATTTCTAGAGCAAAGTACACAGCACAGAACGGTAATTTAATCAGTAGCAAATCAGCCATGGTTAGCTGTTAAAAATATGCTGCTTATGTTTTTTTCATGTTTCTCTTCAGTTTACAATAAAGAAAACATCAGTTCACCTCCAAGCATAGTTCAGATTTTACTATTCATAGTAAGGTAACTCCATCCTTAGCCATGAGAAAGGCTCTATGCTCCTGAGAGGAAAAGAAATAAGAGCCCATTTATACTGACAGTGACCAGGGCAAAAAGCTGTGTTACGAATGGGATGCAGTCTCACCGGCTGGTAAGGTTTCAGGGTGACGGATAAACAAAGTGTCATCAGAATACCCACAACCTATGAAGCAACCTGTCACAAAACTTACTTTCCATAGTTTGGACCATCCAAGAAAACCGAATGCCACGATGCATATAAATACCACACTAAGTTTGCTGTTTCTCTCCATTGCTTCTGTAAATCATTTTCTTCCTGTGAAGCCTAGTTCTATGCTGGACAGAAGATTTTTGCTGCATCTGTGGGACTTTTCCTGTCTGCATTCAGAAAATAAAATAATTTAAGTCATAAATAGRCACACCTATGGGAAACTGTCTCATTAACATGAAAATAAGTACTTAAAAAATGACCCAAAAAAMCCCCAAAACCAGAGACTGGTATTTGGATTCTTGTAGGACTTTAGCTATTTTTGATTGTGCCAAGTATCTAATGATCTCTTGGACACTTGTTCAAATGAGGTTCCAMCTCTGTTTCCAAGAAAGACTGTTTCTTCCCGTTCAAAAACCCCAGCTTTATCTTTTATTCAGTGATACCCATGCTCCCCATGGCACGTCTCAAATGCACTCCCCCYTCCCTGTTTTCTGGTAGATTCAAAAACTATAGGCTAGTCAGATAYTGCAGAAACTTTGAAATACGTAACAGTACAGATTTTTGGTCTACTGAAAGCTAATTAACATTGTGCAATATTAGAACATGTAAAATATTCAACATCACCATATTTAAAACCAACATATTAGTATCCGTTGCTTGGAGCACAGCCTTGTGAAAATCCTTACCATGAACCACAATGAAGCTTGCATCAGGTGCCTTACCTTGATGAGTTCTTCCTTCAGCACAAAAGGGTAGTGAACAGACATTTTCTCTTCCAGATATAATACCTGGAGTCCCAAATAAGTTAATTTAACTGGAATAATGTTCAGACTTGAGACACAGCTATCTTAATTTTAAGTTCTCTTTGGGCGAGCATGAGAGAAAAGCCTGGAAGCAATTGGTGCTGCCACATATTTTGTATTCGATCTACATCCTTCTAACCCGCAACTCCTTCTGTGATTATAAAAAGTTTAAAAAAAAGTACTACAACATTATCTACTCAAGAACTCAGGCTAAAGGTCTGAAATCATACCTACTTGCATGCCTTTGTGCTTCCAAATAAAACAGTGTGCAGCTTCCTTCAGACTTCACATAAAAAAAACAAATATTCAGATCTTTTAGAGATATAACTTTTACAAGGAATAAAATATTTCAGGGTCCCTTTTCTCTCCAACATCTTTTGCTGTCCTGTAGGTCTGTTTGCAACACTCACTGAAGATATGTTCACACTGATGAGACTTTGAATATATTTAAACTAATCCACAGCAGAATTCATAGATGTACTGAACCCGTAACTGTGCAGGAAAAWTTTCATTTTCCATTGTGATAGTGTCTACAAATGATTTGAAATTAGAGTAGAAAAGTGTCCTCTAATCAGAGCACAGAACATATATTTTCATTTTACAGCAGCACATCTGTGGTTGATCTTTTCACATAGTTCCATAACTGCAACTTTTTTCAAATTTTAAACCAAATGTGAAAATAAATGAAAATGATGTATATAGACAAATGATTTGTTCTTAAATATTGCTTTTGTCAGTGAGTCTCTTAAGAATGGGAAGCAATACACTTCAGCTAGCAGAGGTGGCAGTGAAGTAGCAGTTTGCTGATATCCTCACCATTTCCTGCTGTCTGGTCAATGGATAAACAGGGTTCTGCTTTCTTTAACTACACACACTTTCAAATACCTGATCACAGAATTCCAGCATCATATTTAAAGATGATAAAAAAAAAAAATTTTTAAGGACTGACAAATTAGAATGCATTTTTCTATAAGCAGAATGATACCAGAAGTATTTCTGCAAACTTTATTAAAAACAATCTTGCTACAGTAGCGTGGAATTCTTTAGCAAAGTCAAGCCACCACCTGTTGCACAGCCTGCCCTCAGTAACACTATAAATTTGATCTTTTCAGTTCCTCTGTTGATCTGCATTATGGGCAGATAAATGCTCTGCCTATGGGCACAAATGCTGTTTTGAACATGAATGCAATTTTGAAGCAGCCAAGACAGCTTTACTGAAAAGGAAATCGCTTTCCCTTCAATGAGACCAACTCTCTTCYGAACTTTTGCTGGTGGATATGATTCCATGGACAGGTGTCAGATCGAGAAACTTCCCAGTAAGAGAACCAAAAGCTGCTTAATGACACGTTACAAGTACGATTTGTGATGCTTTGCAGGCAGTGCACTTTCTAAGACTTTTCCTGCTGCTTCCTTTTTCCAAACACAATGAGTTCAAGATGCACGATGTCTGGCTCCCAGCTCTGCTCGTATCTGCTGGACATCATCATGCACCAAGGATTTAAGTTCAACTTCAAATTAAATGCAAGTTTCACACTCTAAGTAGGGGTGCCCACAAGCATATTGTTCTTTGGGGAACAACTCTCTGGCTCCATAGATATCACTYGGACAGAGTAATTTCGTCCTTCTGCAGCCCATGCCCGATCCAGATCCACAAGCCCCATGCACTGCTTTCCTAAAATGAGAGCAAAAGAAGAGCATAAAAAGTCTAAAAACATAGAAACACATATCAGAAACGTGCACTTCAATATTCAATGTCAGGAAAACATATCAGTAAGTAATATAAAAAAACCCTAATCTACTTAAAAATAGACAAAGCCAATGTTCCTGTCTCTTTTCTCTTTCTTGACAGCACAGTTTAATATATTTGGGGTCAGAGATAAAGGGGAGACACAGGACTATTCATTCTGTTTACCATTAGGATATAAGTCAGGTATTTTGAACTACCATCGGGAACTGCCTACTTCTCTTCCTTGAWTATATACAGAACTTGAATACCCAACATTATGAGCTCTGGTATGAATCTGTTAGGTGCTCTGCAGAAGTTTATGGTAGATGGCACAAATATGTCCCCCTTAATATCTTTGGATTTCAGTACAGCTGATGCACATCACACTTAAATACAGTACTCACGTTCAATCTATTTTTTGCCTTTTCACAGTGAACTGATGGTCAGAAGTATGTTCTCCTCCCCAGCTCAACTCCTGAGTTACAAAAGAAATTCACTGCTTCTACATCACCCAGATGAAGACATTTATACTCCATTCTGTTGGTGGCTCGAAATTTGAGAGAGGCAGTCATTGGATAGGAAACACTTTAGTGATATGACAATAAGGACAGGCCTGAAAAAGATCTTTCCAACTCAGTCCTATATGGATTTATATGTTGCAGGTAGAAATTATCACCTTATATATCCAAGAAGGATTGATCTCTGTCAGGTACTTGTTGTGGTACTCTTCTCTACATTTGGGTTTTCAAAGAAAACTACCTTCTGTGATTGGCCGAACAAAATGGCATGTACACACACATGCCACTGACAGCAATATCATTATTATTCAGAGTTCACTCAAAACAGAAAATATGAGGTGGGTTGGAGTGATGTTCATGAAAACACTGAGCATAATTACAGYCAAGTTCCACTACTGCATATGGTAGATAAAACAGATGTGTACAGTGTAAACAGAACTTTTTTAATTTAATAGGGAATTGCTGTGTGTAGTGGAAGTGGGTACAATTTTATATTTTTATATTCACAGAAACTACAGAAATTGGTGATATAACTCCTTTGAAAAATTTGCTGTTTCAACCATGATAACAGTCACAGCCTGTATGCTGTACTTGGGAGTACAGCGGGGCTTCCAGAAACAAAATGGTCTGCAATTTCACTGAAGCTGTATAAATTCAGTGGGTAATTGCTAAAATACATTTTATTAATCCTAAAAAGTTGAAAATGAAGCAGAACAAGTCATTTTCCACCATCTACAATTAAAAAATGTGACCAGCTGTTCAGGGAATATTTTCATTAAATGAAATCTACAGAGGTTTCTCAATAACTGATCATGCACTGCACAAAAGTAAATAAATAAAACCTCACCATGGCTGTAACACTAGTCTGATTCAACCTTTACTCTAATTATCTGAAAGCAAAATTTAAACTACTCCAACAAGACTCCTGCAAAACCAGTTTCAAAGCTGAAAAAGAAACCTGGAATGGGAATAGTCTTCACTGAAACAAATTAATGTCATGTGGAACTTAAAAGAAAAATTAAGATTCTTTAAAACAGAAAAGCCAATGATGTTTCCTGTGGGGCAGGAAGAGCAATAAGATTTATGCTCTTTTTTTGTCATGGAAAAGCACATGAAAGTGAAATTTGTGAAGAGAAGTTGTAGTTTCAGAGGTAGAGAACAGACAACAGTTACAATCTTTCAGAAAAGTTGTTGGGTCCTTTTCCAATTTTCAGTTTACCTGGCTAGCAGCAGGAGACAAGGTGGGGTGCTACACTGATAACAGAAACACTGCCAAATTTTTTTTATTCCAAATACTGTGATGATAGCAAAAGAGCAGACAAATTTATTATAAAATAGATAGTTATCTCAGAATCTGTATTATTTTCTTTCTGTGCAATAAGTATAGGAAGTAYTTGAAATTCTTCAAACAAAGCTTTTTAAAAACATTATGATTATTTGCTCCTACAGCTTTGATGTACTTCATAAGTGTTTTTTGCAAGCCAAGAATGCACAGTTACATCCTGAGAGCTCCCAGCCCCTTCTCTCTCTTTTCTGACCTGGAAGCTAGTTTATAGCTTCCATCAGAACATTAATACCATACAGGAGCATATTATGCCCCTTAATAAGTCAAAGAATACTAGAATCTTGCACATAATGAATAAATTGCTTTGTTTTGCTCACTCCAAATTTTCTGTTCTTATATTTTTATTGATTTCTATGTTGTCAGAATTTAAAAAACATTGCAAAAATATTCAAGACAATAAGATGTGAAGTTACCTATAACATATTTTTATAATGATTAAATATTTGAAGTTTTAGCATTTTGCTGTCCTTCTGAGTAATGAAATTCTCTCTACATTTATGATGTCTTCTTGCATATTATTTTTCTCAAAAATTTTTGACACCTGATTAAGCAAATGAAATCTGAGGGATGAATTTGCCTTGGCCATGCATTGCATGGAAGTGACCTAACAGAAGGCAGCTGCTGCTACCCAAACCCATAACAATGTACACACCTGACACAGAAGCGACTGCCGAAAGGTGAAAACTGAAACACGCACCGTTTTAGCTGTGCCATAACTGGTCTTTTCCCAAGGGAAGGCTGGCACACTAGGTAAGGAGTAAGCCAAACTTTCTTCTGAGCAAACTCCTCAGGTTACAATTATTCTTCATTGTTAAAAAAGAACAGCAAAAGAAACATAAAACCTTCTAGGATTTTTTTAATTGTGCTCCTAACAATGAGGTGGGCTGTACGGGTTTGTGTGCTCTGAAGCCTGTCAATACTGAAGCTAGCCCCACCGCTGCTGTTTAGCCTGATTGTTTCCACCTGGCACTAGGTGTTTGCCCTGCTAAGGGAGCTATCATCAGTGACCACAAGCACGGTAAAGGGAGCACGCAGAAAACCACTACTAGGATTAAGGTGTGCTTTTAGTGTGAGATAGACTGGCAACAGTAGGGCTCTGCTGAGCTTCATAAAAACATCACTCTTTTCAGGGAATGCTGCGAGAAAGAACAGGTGCAGAGGCAGTAAAAATGAGTAAAATGCAAAACTACACCCTCTAGCTCATACTGAAAAATCTGAAGGAAGAAAACAGTTTCAACTACCATAGTGGGCAAGAGCAAGGGGAAAAAGCTGAAAAACTCAAATTTTTCTAAGTATAATGAGAAGACAGCAACTTAATGCCCTGCTGATAAATGTAGTATTTCTTCCTTTATAAAAGAAGGTAAGCACATTACTACGTATAGCCTACACAACAGCTGCTCTATAGAAATTCATACCTATTAGTCGGCGTTCAGGTGGAAGCTGAACAGCTGTCTGATCTGCAAATCTGCAAAGAATCATGTGCTCCTAGAAAAAAAAGTAAAGAAATCTGATCCAATATCATTCCACTCTTCCAAACAGCAAAAGAAAAATCTGATTAAACACAAAGTACAAAAAAATGCTATCAGTTGAAGATGACATTTCTAGAAAAATTATCTGTGTGCAAATCCTAATTTGCATGCTGCCCTTGCTTGTGAAAGTGTGTGTAAATCAAGTGTTTATAATCAATCCCACATTTCTACTCAGAGTATTTGTTCCTGGTTTAAATTCCTCCAATTCCCCACAGCAGTGCAGCTGGATGCAAACTCTACAAGATAGCGTTCTTCAGAGGCATACTGCAGACTAATTTTTCCTTCAACTACTGATGAGCAACATAGCCTTCTTTTAGCACAGTCATCACTGGGCAGTATGTCTGCATTAATGAGCRGTCAAGACAGAATTCTTAAATAGGCAATTTTAAATACTGGATGTTTCTCCTAAGCAGTTACTCAGAATCCAGGAAGAATCATCTTGTTGGGAAAAACTTCCTCTGCTCTGCCAAATCAATTCAGGATCAACCTAAAAGGTGAGGCAAAAAATATCTGGCTGTGRATGGGAACATTTCCTGCCTCAAAACAAACATAAATCACTTTCAAATTATCCCTGTTTGACTTAAAGCTTGTGCAAGGCTTCCAAAACACRTACTGTTGATTTCTTCCTTCCTTGCTGCCCAGAGGTATGGTGCGGTGAGGGGTAAGCGCTCCCCTTACTACCTGCCTGAACACCGCAGAAGCAGCCCAGAACACCATCCTCACTTGCCTTCAAAAAATGCTGCCYAGGCTACACAAATGATCTCTCAAAGATAAGCCAACCTAAGCAAGGTGAGTTAACCAGATGGTGAGAGGAAAAGCCTTGAAAACATAACAACGGAATTGATGCTCTAATGACAACTGTGCTATTTGGGACAGCTGCAATATTAAGCATGAAGACAGATTAATCAGAACCATTTGAGAACTGTACAACCTCCCCAAGTCTCCCACAAGGAGAAAAGAGAAACAGATAATAACAAAAAACCTCTGCTATGCAATGTAGAAAGCTTCCACAGCTAGCTTTGAAAAACGAGTTTGTCTCTCTCAAATCAAAAGAAAAATGTTCTTTGATTCTTGTCTAATATACAATGATGATTTTAAAGGCTTGGTTCTTGTAATAAATGAAGAGACAGCAACTTCAGCTAAAGATACCTTAATTCCAACTTTTTACTAGGGAATCATAAACATCTAAAAGTCTGCATTTCACAAAAACAACTGAAAGAAATCCTATCTTTATTAAATAAAGATGGTAGCTCCTTCCACAGTATGCTCCATCCAATCCCATAAATTTTCTAGACACCCAATTGCAAAGAAGTTTGCTCATACAATGTACCTTTTTAATTAAAATAAAATATTCTTGCTACCTGAAACTCAAAGATTACTGATTTAAATGAATATACATTATCTTGAGACAGGGATGTTTCTTCCCTAATACAGCTGATTTACACAAGGGTTTTTGGCTCACAGCTTTATAACAAACATGCAAGCAAGACAAGAACATGCTATAACAYGTTTAGGACTTGGCGTAAGTTTTGCTCAGTGTAATTTAAATAGTTATTTGTGTAGTACAAAAGAGCCCAAAAACATTAAATCCAGAGTGACTACTGCAGGAGAGGGAAAGCCAGAGGCAATGTGGCTGCTGTTAGGCAGGTTGGGGAGAAAAAGGGGCTGGGACTGGCTGGTTTTGGAGAAGGAGAAGAGGCAAGTTAGCACAGAACTCCCCATCAGCCTGTAGGTACCAAGCCAATCTGGCTCCTTGCAAAACCAAGCTCTTGGCTTGTTAGACTAGACCAGAGCCAAGGTGAGCCTCGCCACTCAACCTGAAAATCTGGATTGAC
Source organism: Apteryx rowi (assembly GCF_003343035.1). Classification (NCBI taxonomy): domain Eukaryota; kingdom Metazoa; phylum Chordata; class Aves; order Apterygiformes; family Apterygidae; genus Apteryx; species Apteryx rowi. The sequence continues at coordinate 2,534,463 of NW_020450738.1, read as the reverse complement.
TCTCAAATGCGCAAGAATGCCTTGGCTTTCTACAGACACAGTCTGAAAAGTTAAAGTCTGAGTTATGACTACATCATTTTCCCATGATATAATCACCAAATTGTCACACCCCCTGTTGGCAGAAATGAGGAGAATAACATTTCTAAAGTAGCAAAGGTTATAACTATAAACTGCCCAAGCTATATGTGTGGATAAACAGTTAACCTGCCTTCTCCAACACCCTCAAATTTTATTAAGTTTTCAAAACTGTATTTCAAAAGTAACTGACTTCTACTTTTCAGTTCTCCTACAGGGAGCAAAGCAAATAGAGTCTCCAAGCGTATCATGGTAAAAGTCTACAGCTACCATAGCCTTATTCTTTGCAGCTATAAACTAATGAATTATGGCATAATGTTCTCATAAAAAAAAGTTTTGGAAATGCCAGACTTCTAGATGTCTTTTTAGATCTCACYAAAACGGAAGATAAGAGAAATGAATTTGAAATGGGAACTTGGGGGGGGGGGAAGGACACAGACAGTGCCTGGTTAACACATGGCAGCTTTGGCTACTAGCCAATAACCTTTAACAATTTATTAATATGAAATATAAAAATCACATATAGCTAGCAGTATAACAAAAGTTATTTATATCTAGAATTATCTGAGGCACCATCCAGCCTAGGATGCATTTGTATATTCTCTTACATTATTAAGGGAAGCAATATTTTTAGCATTGTTATTGGCCCCCTAGGCACTTCTGCAACACAAATAAAAAGTTGCTGGAACTTCTATTGTGGTGATAAGTGCTGTGATTTAAACCTCCATGGATTAACAGATTTAAAGAAAAAAATCTTCACTGACTTTTAATAAGATTAGACACACTATCCTAAGCTAGGTTTCCTTGATTTTGTACTTGTTACCCTGTCCTTCTGTACTGTCAACAAGTCTACATTTAATAGTACGTTAGTAAATAAAATTCTGAACTCAAACCTGAGTTCTTCTTGATTTCAGCCATGCTGAAAGAAATGTTAATTAAGAGAAAAACTAAAGGCAAGTCCAAATCCACTGTGCCACTTTTAACATCTCAAATATTACTTGAAAATTTATTTTTCAAATTTGCCAAATAATTTAATTTGCAAATTTATTTCCATGTAAATTAATAAAACATAAACCTGATTGTCATGAAGATAAGATTAGTGCACTATCAAATAACTGAACTTTCCCTTATAAAGTGGCTGGAAATTTTCTAAATTTTTTAAAAATGCCCTGTTACTTCATGATCAAAAGGGACAATCTCCATTTTTCTGCTACATATAGCATCTTTGCTACACCCACTGTTCCACAAAGCATTTGGAGAGTATAAATACTCTTTCCTGCACATTTCTGTAATACAGGATTATTCTGCATCATACTTCCAGAATTCATAGGCTTTTCGACATTCTAACTGCTGAGACCCCGGTCCAGGATTTTACCAGTTCTTAGTAAAGTTCCGAACACCTTGCTTCCCTCTAACGCAAACATTTTCTTCCCTTGACACATTAACTGTATCTAACCTTCAAATCTCTGAACTAGTTGCTCTTCACCAGCTCAGTTATATATGCTAGACACAGCTTTAGGGATCTGTACCAGTTGTCTTCTGGCCACTTCTCTGCTCCTGTCCTTTTTCACTCCCCATCTGTTATCCTCCTTCTGCCAGTTCTGCGTGCTTCCTTGCTTCTTTCTCTCACTTCTCTCTTGGACTATCTCCACCTAGACCCCAGCTCCCCGACTTCTCAAACTCATGAACCACACCTATAGTTTCTGCCCATCAATAAGCATACATACTTGAGAAACACAGGTTTCCCAWATATCAGATGAGTTTTTGGATTTAAGTTCTGTGAACTATCATGTGAATTAAAATTATGGCGAGGAATTTAAGAAAAGAACAAAAACAAAAATGAGGGCATTTCTAGTTCAAATCCCTAAATACAAAACCACAAAGATCCTTAAAGAAGATATGAGACCTATCCCAAGAAATACACAAAACCAATAAAATCTTTCTGTCTCTGTGTGAACTAGCTGTTGAACAAAAGCTGCTAACAAAAGTTGATTACAGGATTAACTATGTGTTGGTTTAACCTCATGCTAGATCAAACACACTTGAATATGTTTTAAATCCTTTTGAATGAAGTTTTAAAAATTATACTGTATAACATTCTTGCTGAAGAGTATTATCTCTTCCTACTCATAATGTCCAATCTTCTGGCCATAACTTAGAGGGAGAAATCTGGTGTTTATCAGAAAATAAGATCCCTAGAAGCAATAATTCCACATAAAAAATTATTGTACATTTACATAGTACAAACATCAGTATTTAAGAGCTAAATAAATAAAATGATTGGTWACCTGAAATTGTTAACTTATATTTGTTGAAATAGCACTTCTATCCTAATAATATTTTAGCAGAGCTCATTTATACTTTAAGATAATAAAAAAAAAAGTTCTTTTGTGGAGAAACCATTTTATTTTATTGAAGGAAAAAAGCCTTAAAAAAGGGATGGTGGAAAGAAAGCAACACAAGGACATCTGCATTGCTAATCATCATCACATGTAACACATGCTCCCTCTCGCAGTTAAAAGATAAACACTGATATTTAATTTGACAAGACCCAGTGAAAGGCAGGAAAGGGCACATAACCCCCCCAACTCACAGCAGTATGTTTTACATACCTTGTAGGATAAAATTGCTTTGAATTGATGGCTGGAAAAAAAAAAAAAGACCAATTCAATCAACATTAAAAAAACAGAGATGGAAAATAGAAGCAATCCTTACATATCTGACTACATTTTAAGCAAAACAGTAATATCCGTAGCCTACAGAAAGGTATTCAAAAAACTACAACAGTTCCAGTTTACTAGAATAGAAAAGCACATTAGGTGTCATTTTATTTTTTCTATTGTATTCTTCATAGAAATTCTCTCTTTAAATCATTATAAATRCTACAGAATTTACTGTTTTTTCCACATTTTCACATAAATACTTTATTTTACATGTATACAACCTCTAGACATGCATATATCTTATGTGTGTCTTACCACAAAAGTAAGCTATCTCTAGGATGGAACCTGAGTATGCAATCTGGCAATATGTGCATAAGGGCAGGCTATCATGTTTTCTAATCCTATAAACTTAGAAAGAAAGAAAAAAAACTAAACTGTTACTCAAGCCTGGGTTGATATGCTATGAACCACTTATTTCCTACAAGGGCCAGGGCTTTAGATCCAAAATGCTGGCAAACACAAAACCACAACAATTTACATTCTTGCATCATCCACAGCAACGAAAGATTCCTAACAGGAAGGGCAGTCTTCATTACCTGCAGATGTAACTGGCCAAAAGTTAAACAGCATCTAGTCAATTTTAAAACAAGTCAATAGAGAAAAGTTATATGACCGCTAACTTTAGAAGGCTTTAATTTTTTTTTTGCCTCTTCCTTAAGAATACTTATTTTACTGTGTTAGAGGAAAAAACAAACAAAAGGGACATTTATAAACAGATGAAAGAATCCAATTGACTAAGAAAGCACAGTTAAATGCAAAGTTCATCCAACTGAAAAATATAAATATTTACTCCTCAAGCACTTTTACGACAGCACACTTGGATGTTATGGAACAGTATGAAAAGTATTTAAYATGGAAGCATAAGCTTTTTTTAGATTTGTTGATTCCTTTTAAGACAGAATGTTTCCATTTCTTACTTTAGCAAATATACCTAAGAAAAAGTTGTAATTCCTACTAGAATTAAATCCAATCCATCTTGGACATCCAAAACACAAAGCTCAACTTTAGAAAAATAACTCTCTCCCCCATCTAACTCTGCCTTGGAAAGCTGTTATCTTCTGCCACTTTATGCCTACCTTTTACACTATATTTATATAGTATAAATCACAGTATATATCAGAGCCACTAAAATWCTTAAGCCTAAGAAATACAAGCATCTCCAACATGGCAGATTTGGAGAAGACAAAATATCTGCACAGTCCATTGAAGAAGTATTAAAAATACAAACTGAAATACAGGTGAGCTTGTCTACTTGAGAATAAATCAGAAGAACTTCACAAGCAGTAAACTGTGGTATAAAGCAGACCCATTTCTTTAAGCTGATCGCTTACATCTTTCTCTGACATTAAACTGTTAGTTCCCCTTCTTACARTACCTTTCTTGAGTCTTCTATTAACACAGTGATTTCAAGGTAAGAGGTCTACATATTACACATATTCCCAAGTATCATATCTACTGTATTGATGCTATAAAGTCTTTGTGAACTGCTGTGAATAGATAAATCCAGAAAAAATATTTCAGGAATTAATAATGTCTCCCCCTTTCCAGGATACATTTGCAAAGAGAAAGAGGAGGAGACAGTTGTATTAAATGTGAACCTATTTAGCCTGGACACTTGCAATTATTTTCAACTGACTGCTTGTAATCTCTTTTAATATTTTCTTTCTTCTTTTATATTGGCATTTTAAAATTTATTTTGCTAGCCTTAGTTTACCTTTGTGGATATGTAAACTTCACTGTGTTTTGAATGAAGCCATAACAACATGGGCAGATGACAAAGGCTGCCTGAGCCTTGATGCAGTGTTCAATCACCATGTCCGTTGCCACACCGCAGGCATGCAGAGCTACCTGCAATGAAGAAAAAAAAAGGGGGGGGGAGGGGGCAAATTTTTATAGCAGTGTTGTGCATAAAATCCTGCTGCAGTGTTTTCTTGGTTGATTGAGTTACTTAAATATCCAAAGGAGAGCCTGCAATGAAAGCTATTAAAGCAAAGACTTGGTCCTTAATTCCTCAGCTTTTCATTTCTTTTATTTCTATGTCAAAGGAACTCCATGACCCCTCCACTTAAGGAACTGTCGACACTGAACAAGGGTCACTCACCAAAAGCACTTAACAGGCAGGTGCACTGCATCAGATCAACTCAATTGAAAACATAGCTCCAGAAAAACATTAAAACATAAGCAACCACAGTGATAAGTCAAGTTTTATTTCAAGCAAAAAGCACCTAGAAATACAAACACGTGATCCAAAGACAGATTTCAGTATGAAAGGACCAGCAAAAACAGTAAGAGAATAACAGATATAGCTGAAGGTCACATTTAAAGGACAGTATTTAAGCATAAGTTTTGATCATTTGATTGTAAGGTACTGTATAGACAAACTAGAGAGAGAGAAWGGACAAGAGAGCGAGAGTGCTCTGAATACATTAAATCTCCTCTCCAGTGTATGGAAAAAAAACAAACCCAAACCAGCTACTGAATTGCATATGAAAAAGAATACTTAAATAAGCTGAACATGAAACTTACAGAAATTAAATGACAAAAAGTCATTTTTAAAAGGTCATTTAGCACYGCATAAGAAAATAATTATGTAACATCATCACTAGCACTGGAAAAAAAGATTTAAAGACTTAAGTTAATGATTATATGTAACAGCTTGGAGAACATTTTGGCATATCCATCATTGCTGTTATCTATAATACACTTTTTTACTGAAAGAATTTAGGACTGCAGTTTAACAAACCCTCAACTATTTTTTTTCCCCCAAGTGCAACAATATGCTTTCATGAGACTTTTTTGCGAGGAGCTCCTTATTTCATAAATGTTGGTAAGATTAGGGCCTTATCGTACTCTGAAACTATATATATATATATATATATATATATATACACACACACACACTAAATGGTTGCATCTTTTCTCCCAAATTCACCTCTCAACTACATATATGATTTTCTTAAATAATAATTTGATTTTATATAAAGACTTTTTGTGATTGCAATTATTTCCAATACACACTGATTATATAATGGATTAAATGATATTGAAGTGGTAAAAGTACCAGCTTTCAGCCTATCTTTGTCTCATAAAATAGACAATTATTTTTTTCCTGAATAACTATGGTTCAACAGTTCTCTACCATCTTGAAAATGTAGAGCAGTGTTGCATATATACACAGATGAAAGACGGCCTCCTGTGATACCAACCTCATATCTGGCACTGCCAGAGCTTTTAGATCTACTCAACCTCACCTTGAGACTGTGCCAAACTAATACAGTGCCTGTACACAGCATTTCTGTAAAATTCCTCTCCATGTACATTTTTTGAAATGGATGAAGGATTGTTAATACGATTGTTAATATGTTCAGGGATCTGTCTCAAGTGTCACATACATTAAAATCTATGAAAATCTACAAACTGCATTAAAAATAAGTTATCTCACAACAATTTTTTACTTTCTCTTCTGCATGTATTTCCAAAGATTAATACAAACAAAGWTGCCAAAATTCACCTTCAACAAGCTCTTTTTATTTCGAACATTTTACTGTTTCTCTTATTTATCCYAAACCTACTACCACAGTTTTGTTTGACATTATGATGAGATACAACAGGAATTATGTTACAAAGACTACAAGCAGCAATAAGCAACAGGGATAGATGAGTTCTCAAGGAAAAAGAAACCTGTCTCATTTATAGTTTTTATTAAAAGAAAATAAAGCAAGGAAAGCAATCCAAAACATAATGAGTACTTTAGATTACTCTAGCAGTGGGGAAAAAATAAGCCATTTACTCACCCCTTAAGGATTCTTTACATGCCAAGAGAAAACAAAACCAGAAACAAACAAACAAAAATAACAGAAGAACCCAGAATGACTCACAGAAGTGTTCTAGGAGAGTTCAGAAAAGCCTTGGGGGGGGGGGGGGAGAAAAGAACAAGGTGGGCAGACTAAGTGGCAAGACTAGGTTAAGATTTATAGTTAGTAGGGAAGGTGTTTCTGAAACTGTATTGATTTGTTAGTACTGTGGGACACGTACTTATGTGTGAATAATTAAATCAGCTTCAAAAGTCTTGAAGCCTTGATATAAGAACCAGTTTTCTAATAGGATACCATTAGGACTGTTCCTCAGCAGGTAAATTCCATCTCTCTCTGAGGGTCAGTGTTCATCATACGTGAGATGAAACACTTCAAGCATTTAAAACTGATGTTTGAAGTTAACAGACATCTAGACTAATAACTCAAAACTTTGTACATTAAATGAATTCATTAAAAAAGTCTGCCAATGTATTCTATGGACAGATCAAATTGCAGAAGAGACTAGACTGATGCCCTGAAGTGTAATAGCAATTTATGGGTATGAACTTGGGAGATGCTAAGTTTCACATGTGTTACAGCTTCTCAGTTGCATTCAACACTCTTGGCCACTCTAAAGAAAGAAGGATTTCTAGACTTTTTCCATCTTCCCTAAAAAAAACCTTGGAGTCTAAAGAGACTGGATAATCTCACTCATTCACATACAAATAACAGACGAGATGATGATAAATTTCTCCACTGTCCTTCACCTTGGCCCCTTAAAAAATAAAACTTATGTCTCTCAGCTTCCTCTGAGTTTTGGTTCTCCTCTTCTGTATCTAGAGCAGAGGTGAAAAGCCTGCCTCTGTTTTGCTAGGCRTCAAAAAACCCTCCTATGTATTAAACCAGCAACTCATTTAATACTACCTACTAGGCACTAYGGTACAAGACAAAGCTGCTGCCAGAAAGGGCTTCAATCTAGCAGTGTTAATTTCTCTGCTGCAGTGAAAAAAACAAAAAGAAAACTGCAAATTTCATTGACATGCCCAGATGGAAGCCACAGGAGATGGTTCCTACAACACTTTTTTTTTTTTTTTTTTTAACTAAACTCAATTCTAGAGATGCATTAAGAAAATACCAACCAGAGTCTTACCAAGCACAGTCATGCTTTGCAGAGGTAATTACCAATCATGGATCTAAATCAAGAAACCTCAAACAAGGCTGGATTTTTCAAAAGCATGCCTGAAACTTTGTTACCTTCTTGCCCTTTCTCTGCCTTCTCTATTTGGCTTCCAAGCACCCCGGAGCTGCAACCATCAACCAATGTTTATACTGTGCCTCCCACAGCAATCAGACTAAATCTGCTAGGTGTCACTACAGTGGTGCTCCCAAACATAGTTTATAAAACAGGGTCAGTTATAAATATGTTATTATTATATGCAATCTTACTCTGAACTTCATGGAGAAACAGCATTCTCAACACCTGAAACTTCCCAAAATCCAGGCACAGAGACCACATTATACCATCTCTAACATGCACTCTCCTCCATGACTAGCTCTGGTTGCTGTCCCCTCCAGTCGCCTTGGGACCATACAGTGCTGCAGGGCACAGTTTCTGTGTTCAGCAGGGCTCAGGGGTTGGAAACAAAACTGCATCCTACACCAGAATGATGATGGTGCTACGCTGGGTGAGCTAATGAGATGCCACCCCACACTGCAACCATGAAGGGAGGCAGAGCTTTCTAGTTCTAAGCAAACACCCTACTCAGGGGAGCAACCGCTCCATCCTTAACAAGTTACCTTTGATGTCCACACTGCCCCTAAGCACCACGCTTTTCTTACAGTAAGTTCAGTAAATACAATATGCTGAATCCTAAATTATCATTCTTAACTGTAGTGAGGTTGTATGTAATAGTTCCTTATTTAATTTCCCAGACAATTAAACAACAACTTCCTGAACACTACAAAGAATCACATAAATGCTTTTATACTTCGAAAAAAGATCACCGCATCACTGACAAAAGCCGTTCGCACATCGGAGAGCAATACCCAGCACACTTTTAAGTGCTTGAATCTGACAAGTGACTCTTTAAATGGTTTTTAAGTCCCAAAGAAAAAAATGTTGTCTTTTGACAAATGGGGAAGACAACGATAGTAAGTTCTTAAGTTTTAAGGACAGCAAAAAACTCCCATTCTCATTTGTACCTTATTAGACAGGAGAGAATCCCAAACATCAAATGAAAAATCAAGAAAAGTCAGGCCTCAAGTAGATCTGCTTCTGCAYCCTCTCAGCCCTGCAGAAAATGTAGTGTGCCTTTCCCTTAATTAAATATTGTGCCTGTTACTTTATGCAGCTGTGCATATTTGTAAAATTGCGTTTTTTCTATGTGTTTTATTCACGATAAATTTAGAAATAAGGTTTAAAATGGCAAAGCTCACATTTTAAGTTTCAAAGTCAATTTTCAACTACAGCAATTGGAAGTAAAAACTTYGCTCTCAGATGTGGATTAAAATGAAGACAGTTTTTGTTGGAAACTGCTAGATGAAAGCTCAGCTGAACAGACCATTAATCATCAGCTGAACTGTAACCACATGCAGATGGTAACAAATATTGTCATCTCAAGCAGAATACTACAAAATTAATAAGGAAATGTAGTTATTTCACAATGAAAGCTTTCTGTTGATATGAATTTAACAACAACAAAAAAAAGATAGTTTAACATCAGAAAGAGATTCCTAATATCACAGCTATTTTAGATGAATCATGGAATATAATTATAGCTACATGCCCATTTCCCCAAGCAGAAGCCAAAGACTTCTGCTTTGTTTGTGTGTTTGGAAAAGAGACATTAAACCATTGCCGGATAAAAAAACAGTAGTTTTGTTGAGCCTGTATGAATTTCAAACCAATTGATTTCTTATTTGGGTTCCTCGGAATCAATTTAAGTTAAGTGAAAAGTCACAAAATTCAATACCAAGTTTTCTCAGGGTGCCCTACATATTAAACTTGCTATCTAAACTAAATAAAAAGTGAGAACAAAGGCAGCTAGCATGTTTAGCTCACAAATCCATACATCTGCAGACACAGGAAAGTAACGTGGCCAAGATCCCTTCCCTGAAGACAGCAATACCGCTAATGCAGCGCGAGTCCACCGCCCTGTACTACGCTTCTGGAGCCGAAAMCCCCCCGCACGGCCTGCTGCACACAGAAAGGCGGGAGGAAAAGAGGAGCGTTTCCTGAAACCTCACCTTCACTTCAGTATTCTTAAAAAGGAGAACAACTCAACACACCAAAAAAAAAAACCCAAAACTGAACTTTTCAACTTGTTTCAGCTTGTTCCCACAAATTAGCTAAGACRCTACGAGTACTATAAAATAATAAATGTTTAAAACAACAAAGAACTTTAAGACTATGCTGGTGTTGGCATGTAAACAAACACTACATGCAAATGTTTGGGAAGTTTTCACTTTTAGATTGAAATCCTCTAATGTTTGCTGGTTGTACTACATCATGTAATATTCCAATTTAATAGCAAGTTTGCCATTCAGATAAACTGCTTCAGAACCTTGATCTCCATTACTCCAATGATTTAGAAAAGCAGCAATTTTATGTGGAGCAAAAGAGAATTAGCTGGTTGACAGGTTTTTTCTTAACCTACTTTTGAACTCGTGGCAGATAACAGGTAAGAAAATAGCTAAATAATGTAATATAATTTTATGTCAAGGTAACTAAAAACGCATTTAAACACATTTTAAACTAATACCAAAACTAGAGAGCTCAAGGTTAATTTTTCTATACATCTCTATATTTCAAGCACTTTTTATATAGCAACAAGAAGACACATGACAATTCATTTCAGAATGAGAATATCAGAAAAGATCTATGATTTAATATTCACTTGAGAAGTCCATAACCACATTTCTTGTCACCACATCCACCCTCGCAATTATGCTGTATTATTTTATTGACGATGTCAAAGTTATACAATGAGTGAAGAGCTTGCAAACTTCAGAAGATGGGTTTATAAATGATGAATTGCCAAACTTTGTAGATCTCTGTATTTTATGTATTATGATATTATATTGCCATTTTCCCTTATATGAGTAATAGTCTTAAAAAACGGGAAAATAATCTGTAAAATACTTCATTTACCATGTAATACAATCAGGATTATAGAAATTTCTATCTGGTTTGAGCTGTATATATCTTCTAGAAATTAAAATTAAACTGTCTCTATTATTTCTACAGGGCATCAATAATATGCAATTATGCTACCTTGTTATTGCAATGCACTTCATATTTTTATTTTTTCATTTTTCTTGCAAATTATAATAATTGTTTCAGCAGTCCAAGACCAGTGCTTATGAAATAATGATACAAATGAAGCTGAACTTTAAATTATTTTCCAAACACTTCTGTTACTAGCAAGTAAAACAGCCAGCTCCAGTCTTATTTGGGGAAAGGTTGTGTAGGAAACATAAGTTCATCCTGAAAAAGTGAATCAGCACGGGAGGCAACTAATTCTGAAGCTGAGATTGATATACGACTCCTGAAAAGGGAAAGTTCCAGCTTTGTCTATTGAATAGGTCACAGAATCAAGTCAAAGAAACTTAAAAAAAAGACCAGGATATGAAGAATTTTCAACTGAATTTTTCTGACACACACTTAACGTATTTCTTGCCATAAAACTTAAGGAAGAGTATAACACTTTCTTATTTAATAAAATCTCCAAGGAAATACTTAACTTATTATTAACTTTAAGAAAAGGCCAAAGAATTAAGACAAAAATGAGCACAAAACTGGAAACTGATTTTACCGATAAACTATAGTAACACATTCTGCACAAAGAATTTAGTAAATTATTCAYGAGATCATGATTTTTCTGAAACAGAGCTAGAGTTCATCCACTGTGAGATTTATGTGACAATGCAGCACAGAGAATCAAGCTGGAGAACTGGAAATTTACACTTGGAAGAACTGGGCTAATATGATTTTATTCTCTCCTCTTTCTCCTGCACTGTATTTCATTTCCTTTTTTAGATAACCAAACAGTTAAATAGCCCTGGAGGATGTAYGCCTATCTGTACCACAAACCTTCAGCCTTAAGCAAACTAAGCTACAGCCATAACAGGTCCTTGGATGAATGATTTATGGAACAACCAGACCACTAAAAACTAGGGACACGCTGTAAAAGCTCATATTCTATTAACAGAAGCTCAAACTGGAAGATGGGAATCCTTATGGAGTTACAAGAGACTGTTTATGCCTTATTCTTCACTAGGGCTGCAGAACTGTGGAGAGACGGACATTCACGTTATTTACTTTCAGGAGCTAAYACGCATGCTCTGAATCAGCATTCAAATCATCTGCTTTGCTCTTGCAGAACTCAGGTCCCTTCCGTGGTCTGCTCAGTTACAATAATGACAAGACACCTAAAACAGAGTCAGAGTAGCACCTGTTGACCGCAACAGAAGTGCTCAACCCGAGTCCTACAAAATTAGGAYATCAGTCTGCCTTTATAAATCTAGCTTGAGTATACCTTTCACAATGAATATACTTATCAATATAATAATCTCTCTTTCATGATAGTTTGCTCTCAGTTTTGCATAATGTAGTCTTGTTTGCTTTGCTTTAAAATGCATTTACTGTCACCTAAAATACATCTCTGACCTCACTTTACTGTGCTCACTTTGTCCAACTCTGACTTTGACTCACTTTGGGTAATTTCAAGTGACAGTAGTCTTTTCTCCCTTCTTTGGCACCCTCTCTAGAGTACATCTGTTATTAAATCATTAATTTTAAAATAATGTTACTAAACCAAGAATCTACACTATTTTTATTCAATATGGCAGGCAAAACTTATCTATTTTGTACATGATTGGAGCAGCCACTTCTTTCTTCACTCTTCATATAATGACAAAAGTGATGCCAGTTTCCAACAAATAATAAATAGAAAACTAATTCAACTAATTCAATGGTTAATATAACACAAGTGCTTTGTACAGCATCAGAAATACTTGTCTGTAAGAATATATATAATTTTCTGTTCTCAAATATTTTAGTTGTTTTAAGAGTAATTAACCAAAAAGAAATGAAAAAAACCTCTCACTTACCCCAATATTAAAAGTCCCATTAAAATAGTCCAAATTTGCTTGAATGAACCAAATGTTGTTTAAACCTAGTTCATCACTTCTGTCTTTAGCACGGATCAGTGACAACTCCTTATTTTCAATGAGCACCACCTAGATTTCACACACAGGAAAGTAAGGCAAAAGTAAACTGACAAATCAAAATACATTACTAATAAGCACATAACTTCGTAGTTCAGTTGAGAAAACTTCTCCAAATTGTTTGTGACAGGGCTTGAGAYCTCCTCCAAAGTGATCTAGCAGGGAACCCAATAGAGAGTGAAGGCATTTAAGACATACCAATACCAACCAGATGGTAAATATTTTATGTTTTCCTATAGGTACAGCTTTCATTTTCTTTAGGAAGCACCTCACAACATTTGGGATTAAGCTAAAAAATCTGCAGAGGTTTTAAATTTAAATCTCCTCTGCTGCCCGGTGTTTGCTTCCGTAGGTTTGATTGAAGACTGGATGATTCAACTCTACTGCTACTTTCTTGACTTCTGCATCAAATTTGTTATTAGGATGAAGAACCATTTTCCTCCAAATCAGACAATTTTGAATTGCTCCCCAATGACAACCAAAAGCTTTAAACTCAAAAGGGTGTATCTGAAGGATAAAAACACCCTAGAAATCTAGTTTTCTAAACAAAGGAAAGTCCAAGTTACTGGATAAGGCAGAACAGAAGTAAATAGGGTATATGGGGAATAGTCCCTGTCCACCAYGTCCTTTCATGAAGATGCTTGCTTCCAGCCAACTCAGTAACTCCGAGTGAGCCTCGGTGGTCCCTGGGGAATTCTTCCCCTCCTCTCTGAGGCTTGGCTGCCTGCTCCTCCCTGCAGAGTCTTATTATTTTCACTGGTTCCCAGCTTTGGTCTGTAAGTGCTCTGGACCTTTCTCTACCTGGAGAATGTCCAGGAGCATGCCTAGGAAAGGTGCAGTCTCCCACTCCTTTCACGGGGTCCCATCTCACCCAGTCAGTTCTCAAAGCAATGTAACACAATTATGAACAGAATGAAAAAAGCAAGTAATGTCCATCACACTGTTCGATGTTCTTTCAGAACATTTTCCAGAATAACTGTGATATATTGTTTATGTTAAAAACAGAGAACTATATAAAACCAATATAGGAAAAAAATCTTGTTTTTCTACTAATATAGGAAAAAAAAAGAAAAGAAAGGTGCCAGGCTTTTTAATAATTACCAGAAATCATTCTCTTTATAGAATCTCTTAATTTTATCTTCATCTCTRTGACACAGCATTACAAAATTAGAAGTTACTAGTAAATTCTTCTGGCATATGATACCTTTCTTCTAGAAAAATTTTACATCAGTCTGTGCATTATTCCTTAATTGGGCCTGTTGAGTCACAGGCAGAGCAAAACATATTAATTACCAGTACTAACATATAAGGATAGCTTCTTAGGAATTTCTAATAGCAAACATCTTAACATGTTATTTCCTTATTCTCCTTTATTTGGGGTCCACTAGGCCACATCTGAAATACTGTATCAAGTTTTGGACTCCCAAGACAAGAATATGACCGAGYCCAGTGGAGAGCCACCAAGATGGTCGAGGGCTTGGAGCGCTTGTTCTGTGAGCAGCAGCTAAGGAAACTGGGCTTGTTGAAGAGACAGTTTCGGGGAGGGGACCTAATAGCAGCCTGCCARTACCAACAAGAAGGTTATCAGGAAGAYGGAGCCAGGCTCTTTATGAAGGTGCATGGTGGGAGAACAAGATACAACAGACATAATTGAAATGGAAGGTTCCGAACTGATGTAACAAAAGAAATTTTCACCACAAGGACAGTYGGGCATGGGACCAGGTTGCCCAGTCATGTTGTGGCACCTCCATTCTTGGAAGTTTTCAACACCCAACTGGACAAAGCCTGATCCAAATTCAGTGTTGGGCCTGCTTCGAGCGGGAGTTTGGACTGGATGACTTACTGAGGTCACTTCCAGCCTGAATGGTTCTCTGATTCATTGTATTGTTCAGACTATATGAAGTCCCCACGAGGAAGTCYGGGTCTGATCAGCAAAACTAGTTTTCAATAGTGTTTGTTAAGTGAACCCTAGAGTTTACACTGCAAGCAGCTGGAACTGAATAGCCAGCCACTTGGTCACTCAAAGCCKGAAGTACAAGACAGCTTCTTTCAAAAGGGCAGAGAGCATATACTGGCTGAAGCTGGTGGAATTACATGGGGACTTACGTTGCTAATAAGCTCTCAAAACCATTAAGATCATGAGAAAATGGGAGTAGAGACACTGCCAGACATTAGGCTCATAACAAGGGTTTCATCTTCACACTAACTTTACAATACAAGCTTAAGATCTTTGTTAGAGAGGGATAAGCTCACCCGTGCACTTTAACACTCTAATTAGATGCTTTGCTGAATCAAAGCATACCCAATTAAACGGTTGTACACTAAAGSAATCTTCTTTCTTTTCTTCTTCATTTTTTAAGAAGTACTTTTTTCTAAATTCTCCTTCTCAGGGATGGCATCTCCTCTTTTCCCAACTAATGTAATGTGATAAATACCTTTACATATGCTAATGAAGAATTTCTCACTAGATCATAAGACTTAAAATTAGCAGTTACGTCTTCATGCTTACTCGCCCTGGATGCATCCCTTTTCAAGATGATTATCAGAGATCAAAAGCTTACACTGTCTGTACTTCTGATTTAGAACTTACCTGACATGATGGCATCATGTGAGCAAGAACAATTCCAACATGGCCCTGTGAAAACAAAAATAAACAACAAAAAACAATSTATAAATCACTTTTCAGTGAACCTGTTCTTGACCCATTTCAGGCTGAGCATCCCATAACCAGTGACAGAACCTCTGAAAGCAGCTAAAATTTCAGAGCTTGGGCTTTTGCTTTGTGGCTGCATCCTTCAGGAACTGCAAAGATAAAGCCAAAAGAAATTGCATCTTGTAAAGAAAATATACATTACCCCTCCACTGCAAAAATCCACAATCACATCTCCAGGCTTAGCAAGCTTTTTCACCACCGCTACCAAATTATTCAATTGCTGCTGTTTCCTCAGAGCCCGGTCTCTGGACATCTTTCCTGGGGATGACAAAGAAAATGCCTAACTAGTAATCAGCAAGTCCCAACATTGATAATTTTAAATGACTCATAGCAAAGCATTGAAAATCCCCAAATTTATGGCTGAGCCAAAAAAATATGGCTAGAAGACTTRGACATCCAAATCCCCTCTAAGCTAAATTCACAAATACTTGGAAGAGCTTTCTCTATACCTTAGCATATYTAAAATTTTATTTTCCAGCTGTTGCTGTTACTGAACCCTTAGGTACAGGCTCTTCTAAATTGAAAGCAGTAYTAATATAATATAATCAAAAGTGTGTATGTTCTAACCCATCAATATTTCAAACCAATGAATCATAGTCAGAAATAGAGTTCAAACACATTCACAGTTCACTTGCCAAAATAAATCCCTACAACTACCTTTAAGCATCTTGTTTTAGGAAGTTGTACTCTTTCTCCTGTCAATTTTTACTTTTTATAATAAGCAGCCCTCTTTATCTGAGTGACTATCTATGCAATAAAATGCTTCTCAAAGTTGACTAAGAATTCTGTGTAGCAAAGTCTGGCTTCTCATCACATCTGTAGYGCAACCAGAAATGGAAAAACAACTAATTTCTTTCAAACGTGTTTGGTAAAGTCCAAAATATAGCTAATAGAGTGCCAACAGACCTATTTATTTAATAGACTTTTTGTTTGTTCAGGAAGCAGAGTTTGACGTATGTTGATAGTAAAAATRCATCATTCGTAAGCTAATCTTTACAATAAGAAAAAAGGTGCCGAGACAACTCTTTTGAATGAGGTTTCATGAAGGAGGTTTAGGTGCACCAAATAAGCTTAACATTCTACTTTCTCTGAAATATGAACACAGTCCCTGCTTTGAGCACCACATTATATTTGAGTATGGCAGAGAAATGCTTGGGCCAGTAAGCGTCCACTGCTCCAGTTTTCTATGAATTTCTTTGTTAACTTTGTCCATTAAAAATACATTTTTTTCAGTACTAACAGRAATAGTATAGAACTAAAATCAGTGAATTTTCCTGATTACTACAAAACCAGTTCAATTTTACCCCATAATAAATCACATTTATTATACAGTTTATTAAATATCTATCCTGAAAGTTTCTTATTTTGTATCATATTTTATTATAAACAACACTTCATTTTACAAATAATCCATTAAATTCAACAGACTCCTCAGATAAAATTATCACTACACATTGCTCTGTGTGGAACCAAAGAGGATTCACTTTTCAAGATATTACATTCTACTCTGCCAAGGCAAAGAAAACGAAAAGCGACACCAAAATGTAGAGGAAATAAGGTAAAAATCACTCTGCAGTTACTGCACAGATAGTCATCTAAATAAACAGAGTAACAATGTTTAAAAAAACATTCCTAGGTGACTGCACTGCATGGTGACATAYTGAAATGTTTACTACTTCTTAATGGAAATTAAAAGATTGAACACAAACTCCAAACATACCAAAATCCTATTCCCCTCATTTCTTATCACTGTTGCAAATCTAAAATAGTAGTTTTTATAAAAATAAAACTACTGTTACCTTTCTGAAACAATCATTTTTACTCCTTGTGAAAGATACTACAAGRGTCCTAGAAATTTAAGCCTTCTAATGACAAAAATGCACAGAAGTTCTGTGGATATGAAAMCTTTACCAAACTATGCAATATAATAATCTCCTTTTTAAGGAATCACCTCTTTCACCTGAGAGAACATGCTAGGAAAAYCTTTTATTAAAGTTTCTCTACTGGAAGCCATAACTCCTCTTGTGCACCAAATTTCTATGTGAACTACTCCATARCTTGCCTCAACTTTCACGCCTCTGTGATACGCTGATGTTCAAATGTTCTCAACACCTACGATTTTAACYGAGTCAATGGAAGATGCAGACTTTCCAGCACGTGTGAAATCAAGTGCTGTTAAGGTATTTGACAAGGAGCTTGAAATTCAATTTGTGAGATCAAACCCATCATTTGAGGTAGACAAGTATTGTGACACTAATACCTGCGGAAAATCTGATACCTGACGAACACACAAATACATACTGTGCGTGCATTTATATGTATATGTGTACACACACACACACACACACACAAGCACATGCCATAGTGGATTGTTTGGGTTTAAAATAAGTAGCTGTTGTCATGTCCGCAGGTTTAATTCCACTGAAGCTACCTGGGTCAAAAAATGAAAAGAAAGAAAAAATCTGATTTACATTCGTCAGCTACGTCCCACACACCTGAAGTATATGTGTGGTAAGGGGGCATGTTTAACAGGAACTTTTATCTTGATAATACAGGCTGGGGTCTGTTTTCATGAACCAACAGATCTTGCAATCATTGCTTCAATTATTTCAACTACAACTGATAAAGTACTTAATAAAAATAGTTGTTGTTCCAAAACAAAAAAGGAATGACTGGACGCCTTCCCCTTTTATGGAGGTATCAAGTCATGTTTGCACTCTTTTATCTGATAAGCAATCGAGCAGCCAAACAMGTACAGACCTCTCAACTTGTACAGCTTCCTTAGAAGCCCACTAGAAGCTGTCCATGCAGAATATCRAGGTTTGGCTACGACTACACAGCAAGAAGAGGCTGGCAAATCTGAGTTTGTATTAAACAACCTAGTTTGGACACCGACAGCAACACAGCTATGACAGCTCAGCATTTAGGGCAGGTTAAACCTCTGAAACTTATCCAGGTTCCTGGATGCATTTTGCAGCACCTGAGCTGCTGCTAAAACAATGCTACTTTATAGCATATACATATATACATTTACTTTGAGTAGAGACTCAAGCTACTAGCTCAAAATTAGGTAGGTTTATCTGTATAAACTACAGACACACTTCTACCTACAGTATAAACCCCCCCTTCCGATATGCCAGTCCAGAGCTAATGGACAGCAGCAGCAACTGCAGACACAAATACCAAAGAGTGGTAGCAGGGATGTATCCCCTGATCAATACTGAATCAAGTTGCAGGTGCAGCTAGAAACAGAAAAATAGGCTTTCTAAAGCACAATAAAAGCATCAGTTTTTTCTTCAACAGAGTTCAGTACGGGCTTGTCCTTTTAAGCTCAAGACAGCCAAAGTACATAAGAATCCCTTGATGAGAAAAACACTGTGAAGACAAAAGGTGCTTAAGCATTTGCCAAAGTGGGTTTGAACACAGCAGAATTTGCCTCAGAAGCTTAGGTGGCTTCATTTAYGCTGAAACTCATTTTTTAAATAGGGGATGGTTCTCATGAACATTATCTGAAGAAAACCTATGGGTTTACTTCAACCTTCACAAATTTTCTTTAATTCAGTGAAAACAAATACTGAAAGTTCTTAAAGCTCATTCATAGTATAAAGTTGCAAGCTCCCCTGGTAAAAGCCTTCAAGAATTCAAGGCATCCTGAGCTAAAGTAATCTCTGCAATTAATTTAATGGGATTTGTTGTAAATGCCTTTTTTTCCCCTGGTGACTTTTGTATCACTCTCTTATATCCACTTTCCTCTTCAATTTTCTTAACTATAAGAGTGACCAGGCAAACAACTTTGTTTCCAGTTCCTCCCTCTCGACACACTTTACTACAAATGTTCTTCTGAACCACTTCTCCTGCCTAACAGTGAGGGACAAACCACACTTGTCAAGCAACAAGTGGCACAAAAATTCATGCACACACATGCTCTTACTTCCCTATCTGGCTTCCTTGTTTTTATTGTCCAACCCTAAGGCTTTCCCGAGACATCTGAGATTTATTAAGACCAAGTGTAATCCCTGAAAAACAACACCAAATCTTCATACTGTTCAGAGTCAGAAAATAGGTTCGAGAGTCAGTAAAGTCAGAAGTAAAGCATTAACAGGTTTCATCAGCAAAGTATCTACTCCTTAGTCTTCAGTTAGAAGACCTTCTGAATATTAAACTAATAAGTACCTAAAAAAATAGCCTATAGCCTTTAAAAACCTCTCCAAAAGTTAACTCTTCACTGCTACCAGCAAACAAGGCTTCATCCCCCCCTCAATGTGAAGATAAGTAGTAGCATACATTTCCTTAAAAGACAAAGAAAACTAAGCTCAAATCAATAGGTCTTTTGTCTACTCCTGTATTTTGAGCCTGGCAGCTAGAATTACAGAAACGCGGAGCACTGTGACACAGCCCATGGAGAGTGTTAGCACGGCTGGTCACACCAGTCCTTCATTGCAGCAAAACAGCAGTGAATTCAACTAAACCACCCACGTCTAAAAATACTACCACTCACTTAGCATTTCTCAAGACCTATAAAGGTAAACAATGCTAATTTTTGTCTTCAATAACAATACGAGAGAAGGTACCATTGAAAGTTCAGCCCTACAAGGCAAAATCTTTAGAAATGTGATCTTTTCCTAGAATACACTGAAAGGCCACTATAAAAGGCTTTGCTCAACTTGTAAGAACTCAGCTGACCTACTGCCATACATTCCCAGAAAGATCTATTTTTATTTTTTATTAATGGTCACAACCAAAATATTTCTTCTGGATTTGTAAACCTAAGATTGCTGTTAATTCAGCCCTTGTCAAGCAGCATTTCAAAGTCTCTGTGGCATTTACAAGTCTTGCATTTTGGCCCACAGAAATATAAAATTTCAGCAGGCAAAAACCTGTTCATTAAACTTGAAAAGCTACTAATGTTTCCTTAAATAAGCAAAACACAAATATCTCTAAGACCTTAACCCTTTTTAACTTTGAAGTCATAACACAGTATAACATAACATACAGCTACTAAATACATATAATACATGATGCATAGATCCTATTAAAACTTATGGTAGAATATTGAATACTTTTTTTTTTTTTTTAAGCAGAAGGCTCTTTTTATTAGGTACTCCATAAGCTTCAGCTACTGGACTCAACTGATTCTGTTCTTTTCACTAAAACTCAGAGTATATTTATTGCTATAAATTTATTAAGGAGATCTAATCTTAGTACAGCCAAAAGGCAAAACCTAAAAGTCATATAGTTTTATTATTTTATAAGCCAAACAAGTTTTTCTGAAATCTGAGGTGTTTTTTTCCAGTGGTTCCTTACAATAATCCAGCATATTCTAATTATTTCTTAATACTCAGCCCATATCTCTTTCACCTTGATGTATCTCCTGGCTACACTGTTTTCACTGGTTTTGATGGTGGGGGGGGGGAGTCGTGGCTTTTTGTTTGCTTGTTTGGGGGCAGGGAGAGGAAAGTGTTGGGTTTTTACCGCCCACCATTTTTTTTAAACATAAAATATTTCTCAGATTAATATAGCTGTACAGCAGTTTCCAAGCAACTCTTAAGACAAAGAAGAATTTAGACAGATGAAACCTGCCAGCTTGGCTGAGGTTTATTTGTAAAGAAATATTGTTCCTAGTTAGAAATAACAACATCTTGTTACAAAGAAATCTGCAAAACAAGCAATAAAGGTAAATTTATGCCATCAATTAGTCAAACACAAGCAGCAGAGACAAAGTACGTRCAGTAGTCACCTTGGTTACTTGAACAACATCCTCCTCCGACTTCAGCTGCTTTAAGCAGCCACTTCAATTCAACGGAAGTGCAGGCTGCTGCTGGAAGCTGAAGTTCAGCCCTCCCGTTCTCCAGCCCGGGCCACCTTGCAGCTGCCCCCTTTCACTGYGCTGACCTGTCTCCCTTCTGTCAAGGAGGAAAATTATTAGCCTCCAGCCACATCGGTTTCCTACTCTTACCACATGACCACAGCAGAGCAGTGAGAACAAGTAGTAGGAGACAGGCCAGACCACTCTCAGCAGCATCTACGAGTATGTCAGGATAAAGACCCAGCTGAACGACAGCCTCAGATAAATGCCACATCAAAAACCACAAACTTGCAAAAAAGACATGAGAGGCAAAGCATATCTCAATCCTCCTCTCCCTCCCACTCCTGTTTCATAAAGAAGGAGGGAGAAAACACTGTTAAAGCAAATAGGATGACTTGTCTTTTTTGAGCTGTACTTGAATTCAGCGTAGCTAATATTCAATTTGTGCTTTTCATGCTTGGGCATAACCCAAAGTGGGGGACCTGAGGAAGAAAGTGCGATTGTTGAGAGAGGAGTTTGATCCCACCCTCTTATCAGGAATTGAGCATCTCCAAATTAATATAAACCTGTCTATYTAAAAGCAAAAATCTATGTTCTTCAGAGTATGGCTTTAGCTTCAGGAATAAAGCACGTTCTTACTCCAGGGTGGGTGTAAAACTATTAAGACAGCAAAACATCCCTGATTCATTCCTCATGGAAGTACAGATCACAGATCGACACTAACGCTGGCCTTGCGCCAGTCAGGCTCTGTATAAATCATTTTCCTTGTATGTGATCCCTTATTATTGAAAAGCTTTGTGAGATAATTCAGCCTGGCTGTTTGCGGTAACACTGTACTAAAAGAAGCGTTGGTCCCTGGAAGTCTGCCTCTCCTTTACAAAGAACGTTCTCCTTTACTAAGTGCATGAAGGCGAAGGGTCAGATTCTGAGCTCCAGCGTGAATGAAGCATTCAAAGTCTGGCCTTTAACATGTAACTCAAATGAGCAATTTTGAAGAGCAGTTTTGTGCATTTTTTACTACTTCACACTGACATACAGGACAACATAATTTGTTAGCAGCGAGCTTTCTTCTTCGTCTTGAGGATCCTCCTGCTTTCCTTTGCTAAAAAAAATAATAAGAAGGGGACACCTAAATGCAAGAACCAAGTACTTGAATCCATTCAAAAAAGGTAGCCTGATCCAGACAGTGGTCCAAACAGTGATCCAAACAAATTCAGTTTGACATGTTAAATGAAGTTTTATAAGCTTATGAAAATAAGAGAGAAGCAAGGCTCAAAATATCCAAGACCAAGAAATGCAAAAACTGCTGGATCTGGTCATAAAAGTATTTCTTATCGTGTAGGATATTGAAACTGTAGGAATTGACACCGACAAAGGCAACATCAGTTGAATTCTCAAAAAAAAAAGCTTCACCATTTTTACATTTTCTACTACATCAGCTTCCTTTAACAATCTAAGAAAATTAATTTGCGCAATAGGTGGATTTTCTGAATAACTCTCACAGAGCAGTAAATGGAATCGTTTAACACAGAACAGCTCTGTAGAATTTTAAAGTAACTATTTAACTAGCATTTTCATTATAATGAGGAGATATTTCTGGGTTGTCATACCTGCAGCAATGTACGAAGATTTAAGAGTCAAATACACATTTAGGAAGACCAGGGAACAGAATCATAGAAACAAAAATGACCTATTTTAGAGCATCACAAAATATCAAATGGTCCTGCAGCCAGAACTCCATGATAGAAATGGTGTTTAACCATAGGGAAAATTTTTATCAAATCTCAGTTTTTTGTCTTTCATCTTTCTGATCTTTTTGCCTTTCCAAGGCCYTCCTCCCTCCTAAGGCATATGCAAAAGGCACCTTGCAGGTGGGGAAAGTATATGCTTCTTAGTTCTGCAGAGGATCTCATCCAATTATAATCTGAAATAAAGAGAGAGGGCTCAGAGATCTGCAAAGACCACTGAGGGTAGTAAATGCTCAAGCCATTTCACAAAACGTATCTGCAAGGCRCAGCA
Source organism: Apteryx rowi (assembly GCF_003343035.1). Taxonomy (NCBI): domain Eukaryota; kingdom Metazoa; phylum Chordata; class Aves; order Apterygiformes; family Apterygidae; genus Apteryx; species Apteryx rowi. Next base: position 2,511,105 of record NW_020450738.1, on the reverse strand, counting down.
GAAAGATGCAGTTACACTAGGTGACCGCAACCAAACTGGGCTGTGAACTAGAAGCGATTCAGCCCTGGCAGCACAGTGTTAAACCTGAGCTCCTTTGTCTCTAATACTGCTTCGGGGGATCCTTGGCTGGTTTCTTGGTAAGGTGCTACTTCTGCACCACAGGGAGTAGATTTTGCCCACTGCTTATTCAGGTACATCTCCTAGAGCTATACTCCATGTTTCCACAGTACACGCATGCCCCAGTTTCCTCCTTGGTTTTTCCAGGYACTGTGACACTGTGCCAGAGAGCAAAACAGCATTTTAGGGTAGAAAGAATTGTTTTGTACTTAATACAGACTGCTTGTAACCATCCTTGCACTTTCTTCTCGTGGCTATGACCAAAGCCGCCTTTTGGCCATGACCAAAGCCTTCAAAGTATAAATCGCTTCCTCTGTTGAACCAGGTATAAATCCCTATGCAAAACCAGACTAGGAAAAAGAAAAACTTCACTACTATTATCAGCAAGGGACAATATCCACCATCCTTTTCTCTAATTCTAGAAACAATATTAGATGAATCCTAAGGTACAGGCAAAAAGCAACTTGCAGGTGAGAGTTGAAAAACTGTTTGCTTGACAATATTCAATATAAAATGTTAGTAAAGCATAACTTTTTAGCATTAACAGTGAGCAATCAGCTGCCTCCTAACCCTCCTATGTAGATGACTCAAAATAATCTATTTCTAGTTTTAAATTCTAAGACAAATACAAGCCCATTCTACTATATTTAATTTATTTGTCTTGTTTGTTCAAAGAGCCTAAACTGTATGTTCAATACAAGTTTAGATATCTTGGTGTTAATACTGTCTCATTTGCTTTTCCTTTACTTTTGGAATTGCTACTCTGACCTTTATTACCACATGTTGAATATGTAAAAATACRTATATATGTAATACATATAATACATAAATAGTGCTTATAAGACATAAAAATGTATTACATTTTAAGCAAAAACAATGCAGATATTCAACATTAGTTCATACATACACACTAGAAATATTCCAATGTCTCATTTTGTTCTGCTTGGACTTTCTGCATTGGCTTAACTTGATTTCCTTTTAAATCATTTTTTCCACCGAGTTAAGTTCAAAAGTAACTGAGTGGGGTCAAATGCTAAGAAATTCAAAAATCTGACTCTGATTGTACAAATATTTTCTTAATTCTGTGCGAGAATTTTAATGCATTAATCCTATCATGGAATATCCTAGGAACTTCTTTATCACAGAGATAAGCAAAATGAAGAATAAGTGAGTAATGAAAACTAGCAACATTCACTAAAGACCGTGCTTTTTTTAAATTGTTCTCCACACCTCCCCCCCTCCCCTTTTTAAACCCCCTCTTCATTCACACTTGGAGAAAGCAAATATCAGCTAAAAGATTCAGGGAAAATACTATTTTATATTTCTGGTTGCAAATGAGAAAATAACTCTGTTCTTCCCAGTATTTAGTACCACCTTAACATTTTATGAAATTATTTATTATACAGTATGCCTGTTTCAAGCAGACAAAGATATCYGGCTGCCCTGAGAATATTTTTATCAATAGAAGTAATCAGCAGCCAGATTTATCCAAACAGTTCTGTGGAAGGCTTTTTCTGAGTGGATGTTTATTACAACATATTCTGGAACTATGAAGTTTGGAAATACCCCAAAGACTTACATGCCTTTACTTGCTGGTAACAGGGCATATCAATGCTTACTTTTTAAAACATGCAAGTAACACGTACATACCCCAATGTCTACAGTTTCATACACTCCTAAAAGCAGCAGTCYCTACTTAAATGAAGAAAATTATCATTAGCCTTGGCATACAGTCTATTTACCTTTTGGTATTAGATCACTGGATATTTTCATTGTTACTTTGTTTTTATTTTTCTTCAGTTCATCCCAACAGTAATTAGATCTTCAGTAAGGGTGTTTTGGGKTTTTTTTAACCTCTGATGAGGATCGTACAAACAAAGGGGTGACAAAATCCAGCATTTGTTGCCTAGAGTCTTGTTGTAACTAAGAATATACTGCTGGTCTGTGTTTTACAATTTAGAATGCATTCTGCAAACACCAGTAAGTTTACACACTAGAATATTCCTGGCAAGTGTAAGAGAACTCATAGCATTCATGAAGTTACTAATATGCATACATGTAGAAGAAGGGCCTTAGTGTTCACTTAAAAAAAAAAAAAAAAAAAAGGCAAAAAACCCCCACACAAATAAAGACCATAAACTACCTTGCTGGACAATGTATAACATGCACTTTCAGTTGACAAATAAGGCCAAGAAAAAACTTCAGAGTACACATAGTACACATTATTTTTCACTATATAAAAGCCTTTATGATCAAATGCGGTGATATTTTAGCTAGTCAGGAGAGTAGGGGAAGAGAATGCTACGAAGTGTGGCTTAAAACACATAAGGCAATAACAAAAAGGACAGGAAAGACGACTGAACTCCACAAGAACATTCTACTGTTTTTTAAATAGGAATCCCTTCCTGCTGATCTGACTAACCAATCTGCTCTTTATTAAGGCAAGCTTTGTAAAATAGTTTTATCACTTCAGGCATAAAAACCCCCTTCCTCTCACATCCCCTACTTTGGTGTATTCTGAACAGGCCAGACAGCTATGAAAACTGACCTTTGACAACCTAAGCAGGAATGTGGCCGGCTTCCTTCTTTGTGTTAGATGAATTTAAACAGCAAAACTCTAAGTCATCTTTACAAAATAAAGATCAACAGATGCCAGTAATAAGAAATGAAAATTAAGGCTGGGCTCCCCTTCAATGTAACTGTATTCTACTTACAAAAGTACTTTTTTTCAATTGGCACATTCAAGACTGATCTAAATATCCAACAAAAACCAATTCAGACAAAAACAACTAACATCATTTTTACATGATGATGCCAACAGCAATCTTTAGAAAAATCTTGTATCAGYCCCTCTCCAAAAATATTAGATTAGTTCCAAAATTCTGAGCTACTACACATTTGAGCTAATCAACATTACATTCTGTTCATCTACCTCCTGATTTTGAAGCCTACTCACATTCATATTTTCAAACTATTTTTTTCAGAATCCCAGAGGCTATGGAACTATTTTGTTTTAAAATGAAAGCAAGTACTATTACACAATCAYGGGATTTCAAGGAAGATATCAAGTACTGTGGCATGACAGACTAGTGAGAAAAGAYAACACTGCGTCAACCCTTCCACCACCTAGTTTTCTCCCTCTGTTCTCCCCTTTCCTCATCTGCTGCCTCTCATTCACTTCTCTTTTCTCCTCCCTCCCCACCTTCATCTTTCTCCCTTACCTTCAATTTTAGGGTCAAGATGCCATGAAGACAAGTCAATGTGTTCAGAATGCATCAGCATTTGTTGGTGTTTGGAAAGAAAACCTCACAAGYTGACCCAGCTTTGAGCATTAAGTTGGACTACATGACCTCCTTGAGGGTCCCTTTCAACCTGAATTATCTTATAATCCTATGAATAGGTTATGTTACAGGTAGTAAGAGTGCTAAACACCTTGCTCAAAGAGTGGGTGTCAGCGCAAACACAATACGGCAGACAGATTTCTAACAGCTTTACAAAAATGAAGTTGCTTCAAATTTACACCTTTACAAGTATGATCAGAAGGAAACCCAGTGATCCTGGGTTCCAACTTCCATATCAAGACGATGTCCATCTCTCTATTTATTTGCCTAAGTTTTGTATGAGCTTACTGTTAAGACTGCAAAAATTAACAAGCCAAGTAATCCATAACCTTTTGTATGCAGGGGTTACATTAAACTGAACCCCCTCTGTTATACCTTATACTAGTTCAAAAGTCATAATCCCTCCATAGCCCATTTTTATTAAACATCGAAAAGGGTATTAGTTTTTAAGCAGTTTATGCTCTAGAAAAGGATATAACTTTTAAGGAGAGACCCTTTTATAAACTATTGGAACCCGCTTCTGCTCTTACCAGCAACATCAGTTGCAGCGAATAGCAATAACATGTTTGAGAGAACAGAAGTAACTAATAGTGAAAAAAATACACACACATAGGACTCATTAGCTGATTTTTGTTTTAAATAATAATAATGAAAATATTTCAAGTATTATGCTAAATGGCTGTAAAATGTTCCCATTCAAAATGCACTTAAATTCTTTTCTTAAAGCAAGTAAATGAAATAGATCTGCGATAAAATAATCAAATACAAATAATAATCAAAAGGTATATTGCTCTTCAATCCTTCAGACTTGTTTTTAAACCTTTTTATTGGACTTCTTGGCTTCTTAAAGCCAAAATTAAAACCATTGGTGTAGAGCAACAGGTTGCCATTCTTTCAAGGATGGTGCACTAGAATGTTATTTTCCAAATTCAACCACAGATAGATGATTCTGCATCTCAAAGATCAGTGTGTTGCTAATCAGCTGACTAGCATTATCTTGTTCTTTCAAAAAACTGTATTTGTAGATACTGTATTTTTAATACTCTCTTATTTATGGTGAAATACATCAGTATGAATACAAAACCAATGCACTAATTCTGTCCTACTGAAAGCCTCATGCTTTCTTATTTTACTGAGGTGAATTTACCCCAAATTTAACTTACTTAATATCAAGCATATATAACTTTTTTCTTTCTTAAACGTGAACTGGTATCTGACAAGACTGGGAATACTGATGTTTTAATTTTCACTCAAGGAAGCAAAACTTTCACTGTCTTTCCTATCTTCCATTGTGTGTGCTACTGAATATCACTCCCATCAAATGGTCTCTCCTCATGTGTATTTCCTAAACTTCCCTTTCCTTACCCATTCCCCTCCTCTAGTCTTTGAAGTTCATCTTCTCAYGTCAGGCAGCATCGCTTTTGGTCTCGTTTCTCCTGTCCTCACTGGGCCTCTTCTGTTGCTGCTTTTGCTTTCTATAATCCTACTACACTTGGGCAGCCAGGCAGCCCCTTTGCCTTCATCTTTTGCACCTCATCTGCCCAAACCTGCCTATCACTTACTTATAGCAAAGTATTTGAGTAAGAGACAGGGGAAAGAGAAAAGTAAATATCAGTACAAACCTTAAAAACCTCAAAGAGGATACACAAAACTTTCAGCGAAGAATAAAGGAAAGGGAAAGCAACTTCTGCTGTGCTTAAATGYGGAAAAAGTGTTTTTAGGACAAAGCGAGCACTGTTTTACATACATGCAAGACAACACTACATCTCAGCAGCATCCAGCCTTGTGAGATAGGGGTCTGCTCACTTTCTGCAGAACATCTTCAGATGAGCGAGTCATTGGCTAACAATGAAAYGAGAACCCAATGTACATCTTTACCTCCCACGAGCCTAAGACACTGATTGAGAGTCACTACCTTGCTCAGAGAGGGGAATGGCTAACTCCTGCTGAATTCAGTGCTCATCAGGAGCTAAGAGCAGTTGTCTCTTGCAGAAACATGAGAGCTCCTTCCCCTGCAAGAACCAGAGATGGGCTCCTGTTGAGGTCAGAGCAAGGGCCAGAAGCCCTTGCCATTCACCCTCACAGCTGTTCAGCAGGATCTTGCCTCCAGGGAACCAGCTTGGTTCTTAAGAGTCAAGCCCATTCCCAGTGCACTCAGCAACACAGCAGATGTCCCTTTCTGAGCACCATATGCTGAATATGTAAAATGTTAACTAAGGAAAAGAGCTAAGTGCCTCTGTGCAGTAAGGAGTAACAGCTCACGAGTAGATGAAGCAAAGACTAWAAGACACCTTCTGACCTGTGTCATCTCATTAATTCCACCCCCCCACAGCCTTTAAATAAACAAAAACCCTTTTAAAATACTACGTATAAATTTTTTAGATCATTCTTGTCTCTGGTTTGCCTCTCAATAGGATAAACAATCCTGTTTCAACTATTCAGAAACAAGGGAAGTTCAGTAGGGGCCACATCTGAAAGAATACCTCTAAAATACTTTGCCTGATAAAGTAACACCTTTGCATTTCAGTCATTACAGATTAAAACCCAAACTGCAAAGGTTTTGATGACAGATTAGTAATTCATTGACATTTTAATAAACAAATATCCACATCTTTTCAAAATGTCTGGACCTGACTTCTAAATGAAACCATACTGGTTGCACATAGAAAGGTCAAATTTACAGTCTTCTACTTTGTCTGAGTTACACTGCAATTATCATGGCACATATAGCTTGATCCTGTATAAATCYGGGATTTATGAAAATTTTAGTTGTTGTATAAAATGAGCTTCTCTGGTATTCATATGGTTTATGTTAGTTAAAAGGGCTGAAAAAGCATTCAAGAGTTCTTAGGAAATATTCAGGAATTATATCCATCATAARGTTTTAATTCAGTATTAATACAACTGTTTGACTACTTACGGTTTTCCTTTCCTTCATCTTTTTTTTTTTTTTAGCCCAGTTTGGGGGAGGGGGTGGCAGGGGGGAAATCAAAGCAAACTGCAAGTTAAGCATTAAGCACAGTTAAATCCTGTGAATACCTAGCTAACTAGGATACTTTCTGCACAGCCTTAAAGCAGGTCACCAACTTTAGATAAGTGCTCTCTTTGAATCTCTCACTTATGTCAATATCTGCTTTTGTCAGGTTACCAGTCCACTATTATAAATGCTGATCATCAGCATTAAAGTTCATATAACCTCTAATAAATAGACTTTTGTCATAAGAAGTACACATGACAGACTGAAAAAATGTTTTTCAGTTAGCACTTCTCCTTCCACAGCCCTTTCCTATTCACTRCTTTCTCATCCTTCATATTATGAATGCAACGATGAAAATGAGTAAGCCAAAACTGGACGAGATGCCAGTCCTCTATCTGTAATTAAGTTCTTGTCACTGAATGCTAGATATGCAATTCTGCAGGTGGCGCTCCACAGCTAAGTGTGGTTACCAAGTATTCCTGAGATGTTTGTGGTTCTTTGGGTAAACTAATTTGGGTCACAATCAACATGTACTCTGCTTTTCTTTTGAAGAACTTTGTATGGTATCTCTCCTTAAATGCGCAATCCAGACTGCTTGCTCAGCAACTTTGGCATTTAGCATTCTGAGAATAAAACAGGCTTCGTAACAAGTGGGTTCACAAAGACAGCGCACAGGTACCCTGCAGCCTTTAGAGCTGTAATAGATGTATTATCCACATTAACAAAATAAGGCCTTTTGCAGAATGCACCTGTTCAACCTGTTCCTTTTCCCAACCCACCCTTTCAAATCCTTTCCAAAATAGGTAAAGCACAAATTGATCTTAATACTGACTCTAATGCCATAGAAAACTGACCAATGAAATAAACACAATAAACATCTCCTCCTACTTTGCAGCAGTTAGTGGTTGATTGCTAACAAACACTACTTCACTGAATGCTTTTCAAAAGAAAAATTGTGAAGTTAAACAATTCTGTCACAAACAAAGATGATCAATTTTTATTGAGTGGTCAAAACAATGCAACATGCAGAAAAAAACATTTTATGTCATCAAGTTTAGAAAAAGAAAATATAGTAACTTTCAACAAATTTTAATGCATTTTTGAAGGACTAGGTGTAAAGGAAAATGCCTCTCAAATAMCATGAAAGTTACCAGATTATGCTATATGGGATTTACTCACAAAAACTGTATTTTTAGAAGATTTTCAGCACAAATATAAAATGCCAATTAAACAGAGAAATCTGGATATATCAATTCCGAAAGCTGAATAAASACAGAAAAGATTTTAATTTAATTCCTGCTAATCCAATGTTAACAACACGTTAGGAATATTGCTGAAASGCTACTTGTGCCTACAGTTCTCTAATACAAACAAATGTCTTTTTGACATAAGAGCAAAAAAAAAAGTCTTGCCTTACTGATAGTATTAAGAAAAAAATAACTCCAGTTTGTACAGATTTTCATAGGTTAACTCATTTCGCTAAAATCTAAAACAGAAGTAAAAATCATCTTGAGTTTCCAAGACAATGAATGAATACAGCAGGTACTTCTTGCCTAATCAAAGGCTCTAATAACGAAATAAAGTGCCCCTTTTACTTGTGTGTTAAGCAGCTTTTGGCAGGGTGGCCTTTTGTATTACTCTTACATAGTTTRTGAAAGCAAATAGCCAGGAAAATCCATAAACCCTTTCATCAACCTTTGAAACAGAGACCAGGATTTAAATGGAAAAAACAAGTTAATGAAACTGTGGGCACCAGCCCAGTCCACCACTACACTCCCCAAAGCTTCATATTTAAAGAACGTTAGGAAAGAAAGACAGGATTCGTTTAGCCCTTACGTAGCAAGCAGTTCTGAGCAGCTGGCTGCTGGACAAACAGCAATACTTTCAGCTTAACTTCCCACTTTCTGTCCTTTCACTATACAAGTTCTCATCACACTTAAGGCCATCTAACCAAACAGTAATGTCATACATAAACTTATGTCCAGCATGGAAACTTTGAGTTAATTAATTTAGAAAGGGAAATACATAGCATCTTCCTGCTCTTTCTGTGGCCACAAACCTCTTCACCTCCTAATAAATCTTGATGTTGGATTTCCAGCTCCAAAACATGAAWAGTTCATATACCTTATAACAATGCTGGGCTGTGATGGAAAGTCTCAGCTAAAAAACACATTCTTAAACATAAAATTTATTCTAATATATTCATATATTTTTCAGTCAGATAGTACAAAATATTAAATAATATTGCATATATATTTCTGACAACTGACTGGGGGAGTACTTTGCATCATTAACAAATGTAGACACTCAAAAATCAGTATATAACAGTGGAAAATAGAAGATACTCCGTGTGAAGTTATTTAACTTTTAAAGATGCATGGATAACTTACACAAAACTTAATGCACYTTAGCATCACTTCCTCCTTAAAATTTCTTCCTTTATGTTTAATGTAAAAGTATTAAGTTTTTGTTTTCTCAGCCAAACAATCACAGTCATCACATGACCTTGATGAAAAACAGTAAATAATATACCACCGCTCATTTCTACCTTAATCAAGTAAATCAAGCACCATCTGTGCTAGAAAGAGGGCATGAACTACTCAGAATACTCAAGTTCAACAGCATTCACATTATCACAGCTAAGACTAAGCCTAACAAAGAATCAGAGCAAGAGCAGTATTAGACATGTAAAAGTGCGTACTGCAGGATGTGTTTGGTATATTTGAACAAAGTTTGCCTTTCACACACGTGTGCATGAACAAGCTGGGTTCAAGCAAATGCACAGGAAGCTAAGATTATAACAAATTAGTCACCCACCATAAACTTCAGTCTGGGGGTACAGTTTGTCAAGTTTTCCTATTCATAAACTTCACACAGGAGGACATGAAAGATTTCTACTGCATCCCATCCTATCTACAATTTAGCCRCTGCCAGACAGAATTCTCTCTCTGGACCGGTTCGTGTGTAGGTATACACACAACAGAGAAGGGAAGATCCCAACAATACCAGGCACAAGGCTCCTCACCAAAGTAGCTACACAGAACCAAGAAACATGGGAACTATTTACATCTGCATATACAACACCCATAGGAACAAGGTATATGCATGCTCCTTTGATATTTCTGAGACAAAAATCCAGAAGATGCCTAGGCCGTTGTACACCCACGGTGCAAAGCAAACATTTAAAGAAGAGTGAGCTAAAGAGGTATTGATATTGGGAGCAAATTCTCTGAAAGGCCAGGATATAAATCTGTTTGACAGTAGATAATACAGACACAGCATGGCACAAAGCCTAAACTACACAGAAAAGTGTCATCAATCAGATCAATACTGTTATACAAATATAATCCTTTAAATGGGTGTTTCTGGTATAAGAGTGGGATTATTTTGAGTGGGTTATTTTATTTAGATTAAACCATTTCTTGAGTAAATCAAACCAAAAAGGCAAGAAGCTGGAACAAGAATCTCTGTACTGAAAGGATTATATTGCATATACAGGGGAAAAGGCTCCTTACTTACAGTAGGACCATAAAGACTATATGTGAATATAGGGGTATCCAGAACTGAAATATTCAGTAATTTTACGGGGTACTTTTAATTAAAAACATCGAGGAGAACTTAAGCTGTGATAGTAACCACARCCTCCATCGAGTACCTGCATAATGGTGAATACCAGCAGAAACGTGAAATCTAAATAGCCCACAGTCACAAAACCAGGGGATGAAAGATAAAGTAATTATACAGTTTTTAATTCATTTCTCCCTTTCAGTTCAAAAGAGCCAAGTCCCTTGATAATGAACAGTTGCTCTAAAGCCCAGTTATTCTATTGTATTCCAGCTTCAGATGGCTGATGAACACAGGTCCTTCCTGCCTGGCATTACACTAGTTTGGAGGGAAGGGTTTTTTATTTTTTCTATCARTTTTTTCACGATATGACCTGGTATTACACTAGTTTGGAGGGAAGCTTTTTTTTTATTTTTTCTATCAATTTTTAGACGATATGACAATTTAATAATCTACCAAGTTTTATACAAATCAAGTAAAATTTTGTTAATTAGATCCGTGCATTCTTGAAGCTAAACAACTCATTTAAGCAAGCAAGGCTAATCGTCAGAATGGGAAGGTATCTCCAGGTGACATCCTACTTCTAAAACACATACGTTTTGTGATAGACTCTGCTCATGAATGTATTTCATTTAGAAAACCAACACAAATACTCTTCCCAATAAATATCCATGGACAACGAAAATAAAGTTATTTTTCCACTGAACTATTCCACCAACTATTTTTCCACAGAAATCTAACATTTTTCCCCTCTTCCCAAAATGCATAAATTATTAATTGGAGTATATATCAGAAACATTTAATAGAAAATTGGAAGTGAAATTAGGATTTATTTCAGTATCATAAAAAACTGCCTTTTCACTACATTCCTTTGGAAGACTATTTATTTCACAATGTGTATGCTGTGAAAAGCAAAAACAAATTTTCACCCAGATTGCTTGTATTCTAACTGGAGCTCTCTTTGCAGTCAATTTTAAATTGTGAGAAAGTAATGCTTTCCAAAAAAGAAAAAAATTGCAGAAGAGTGACCCAAACATGAAATGATGCAGATTTCTAGGACATGATTATATTACTTCTTCGTACTCTCTGTATCACCAGGGTTTTGTTCTGTAACAGTTCAGTTGACATAACACTTGTGGTTGACTGAATGCAGTTTGTCAAATTAGATGTTTCACAACGTTGTGCTTCCTTTTGATATACACAAATTAAGCAAGAATTGTCTTATAAACGACCAGCACCATGTTGGCCGGTTCTGTTCTGACCCACTTTCAATAAATCTGACTGCTGCTGTACCTTCTGAATCCAGGAGAAAAGCGCTTAACATGAGGACTCTCATCCTGGTCACTGACCAGACATCTACAATGCTTCAATTTACAAGAAGACRACAGACCAGATTGCTGAAAGAAGTTTATACCCCTGACAATCAGCCTTCAATAAAACTTCTGGCATTGGAATGCAATTAACCATAATACAAAGTAGAATATGGCTTTTCTACTGCAGCTGCTGTAGGCCCCAGCTCCAGCTTGAAGCTGGAGCAAAGAGAAACGTTCCCAGCAGAATACACCACGGAAAAGAGAACTGCGGCACAACGCAGCAGGTTAGAAGATGACAGCCAGTGATTACCAAATGCAATTGCCAGGGAAAGCCCTAAAAATGCTTCTTAGTCTAATATGGCTTATTTGTGCCACTGTAAATGGGCCCTATTTAATCTCTGCATTTTTTTTCTTATCTATTTAAGCCTATCTCCAAGAAGAACATTGTTTTATCTGGGAAAATACGCATTCTAAAAAAGAAACCATTCTACATGATATCATTGTTGTTGATCCATTTAAAAAGGTTAATATCCAAAATAAGAAAAAGATATTTAAAAACCTTTACATAAGTCAGACTAAGAATTATGATGATAAAATTTTCCCAATATAACAGAACTTTACATGCAGGAAGACACTTTTTGTGGAAATTCAGAGTAACTACCTGGGAGAAATTCAGCCCATCATTTGCTTTTAAAAAGGAAAAAAAGGGTAAATCATACATATCCAGCTAGACCAACTATGCACCTGGAATCAGTGAGTGGTCACAACACCTTAAGATCTAATCTACAGATGCTCCTTCAAAAAAAGCTAAGCAAAATAACTTAAATTTCTAAAACCAACAAGGCTTACTGTTTGTAGTACTTTGATTTATTTCATCTTATCTTTCCATTGTGGAGAAAAGTTTGAGACATTCCACGTAAATTAAAGCGTGTTATGTCGTTGTTCATCCCCTGTCCTCCCACCATCTCTGCCGAAGAAAGGAATAGCAGGAAATAAAAGTGCATTTTATTACCATGAGCATTTGTTAAAAATATAATCATGAAATACGCTTTGAATTTTATTCATGCAGCAGCAGCTAGATGTGTTACGAATGGGCTAGAAACCATACTGCAACAGACTTGATTTCACTTTAAAGCTGTTTTGAGTTAATGACCAAGAGATTACAGGGCTGCTTTTTTTTTTTAATTAATGAATTATTACTGAATTGAAAATACTTCAGAAAAGTAATTGACAAAAATGAATTGAGCACTGTGTTCTGTCCCTCACTGACACACAGAGAAATTAAGTCAAACGGGAAATTAATATAGCATGGATCACTCTGGTACGGAGCGTATTTGTCACGCTAAACTGAAAAAATGTGTTAAACAAAATGAGAGCATTAAAATTTATTTCATTGGCTTTGTGTATATTACACGTAGCACATCTAACTGAATCACCTTAATGAACAACATAAAATTAAAGCTGTGATTCTACTAAAGCTCTTGTTGCTCAGCTATTACACATGACCTCAACAGGACTATTCATATAACAAACTATATGCATGGTTGCAGCAGGGAAGAATAAGCTCCAAAAGTTATTGTAAAAATAAAATTTACTAAAAAAAAAAAAGTTTCCTTATAGATTTTTAAAGCAATTTAAGAAAACACTGTTTTTTAGCAAGTAGTTCCTTATGGTATTCATTGAAATGATGAACAACTTGTGCAAAAATAAACAGCTCTATGTTTGTAAAATGCCTCACTAGATATTAACTTATCCTTGCAGGACCTTTAGGAAAAAATATAGCACAAAATCTGCTTACCTCCCAGATAACAAAAAATGAAGCAATATATTTGCATAGACCTTCATGCTTAGAACTCAAGAGAAAGCCAGGTGAAACTGAACCTACAGGCACAACCAGGCTGTTCTAGCACAAGGTACTGGTGTAATTTGCAGCCCAGACAGCCCTGCTGTCTAACATGGCAATGGCTACAAATCAATCTTTCAACAAAATTTCTGACATTATGGCTCAAATAAGAGTACAGCATTTGTTAATCTCAGCCATATGTTTTACTTCTTCCCTATAAGCAGGATTTAATTCTGACTATAATCTTTACACCATAGTTAAAAATATAAAGAGATTAAAATAGATTTATTAATCATTAAACAAGATGAAAAGATTTTGGAGATACAAACGGAGAAAGAACACAACCTAAACTTTGTTTACACAGCCATTAAGATTTAAAATCTCACGAAAACTTGACTGAAGGTATGATTCATTTTCTGTACCACATTTTACTTAACATCATCCAAAATAATTTACAGAAAACTTATCAAGTGGGATCACAACTGGCCAAAGAGTCTGGTGACAAGCATAAAAGGAGGAATGTCAGATATGTGCTGCAGATAAGATGGAGAGTAATACATGTGGCCAGATGTTTTTCAGATATCATACAACACAGGCATAAGAATTGCTCTGTGTCAGCTCAAATTGGTTTTACTTTTTTTTTTTTTTTTTTTAAGAGTAACAGACTACTTTAATAAATCACTTCCAGTCTTTCAGAAAAGAAACTAGATTGTAGTCAAAAAATTACAACAGGACTATTACGTTACATACGGCAATGCACTACACAAGTCTTCACAAAAATTATTCTTATTCTACAGCAGAATGCTGTGCTCATAAGATTCTTTGAAAACACAGGGACACCAGCAATTTTTGAATGATAGTCATATACCCATATATATTAGCCCTCRTATTTTAGATCAGATAAACTGAAAAGAACAACATGAACAAACCATAATTTCTGTGGTCAAAATTCCTCAGAATTGACACATGCCAGCAGGCAGTGGTTACTTCACATAAATCTGAATTACACTTTGGGGAGGACAAACCTGAACTTTATAAATGTAAGAGTCCAGCAGTGGGTAAGCAATGGAATGCTCAACTGAAGGATTTTGCTACTCCTGTTTTTATAATTTTTAAAAAATATCACTAGAATGAGCAAAATCTAACGTAAGAAAGCAGCAAACTTTCGCTTTATTCATTACTTCAAAAAGTACCTCTTCCCTCAAAAGCTAGTGCTATCAACAAAGGCCTTACACAGAGGTCCAAAACAATCTGACCCACAGTCTGTTATGGATTTGTTGTAACGTATTTAGCTTGACTGGTTTTGAACCTGGACTCCAGTGAATACCCATTTGGACAAAGTATAAATCAAAAGAGTAAAATTGCTTCCTCAAATCTCAAAACTACCAGTAAGAAGAGATGTCATACTAAAAGAAGGAACGAAGTAGTTCTGCAAACCTGGAGAAAACTTATGGGACAAAAGCTATCACAAAGCTATCATTTAGGCGCCAGACTTTTCTCAAATCTTTGCCATGTTGTGCAACAGAGAAAATAAAACTCTAAGATTAAAATGACTAATAAATGAAACATTTCCATTCTGAAGTTACAGGAGCTGGATGCAAAACTTGGGATTTGCTACACCATTTTCTATACTTGAAACATAGCAACATATTTATTTTTCCTTCCTTCCTGTTCACTATAAGAAACACCAAAGAATGCAAACAATTTCAGGATTAGCAGACACAGAAAAGCTGTACAGCTACTCTACAGTTCAAGGGTCTAAATCAACTACAAATATGAATTTAGAAGCTGTTCAAAAGTAAACAGTCTTCCTTAACCCATTATCTTGATTCTAGAAGTTACTTATGAAAAAATACCTCTAAAACCGCTGGCTACAAGATATTTTGCAGTACTTGCTTACAGTTTTACATTTCCATGATAAATAAGAATGAAACTGAAAATAATGTCCAAAGCCAAGACAAAAACTGTAAGTAAATCTGAATCACATTTTCTGAGACATTGGCAAATAAGAGTTTGGAAAGCTTAATTCTGAATATTATTTAAACTCCCTTGCACAACCGAAGTCTTTTTTTTCTTAGTTCACTGATCCATAAACAAAATTATTTTAAGCATGTCATAAATTTCTTACCATACACTTTAGTATTAAAGTAAGTTCTTGCTATTTGCTTAATATAATACCACATTGGTCAGTAACAAGTTTCTGGATTATAGGTGAAGCAGGCCTGGGAATCCCAACTCTTTATTTTGTAAACTGTTCAAATTAACTGTTCAAATTATCATCAGGATTCCATAGACTCTTCAACAAGCAACGCCTAAATTCTTAGGCTATGTGCTGCTGTAGAGAGGTAGATTTTTAAATTCCAATATTAAACAGTTGCGCTTTCTGGATGAAGCCATTTAGTGAATTCACTATGTCCACATTTTGCTGTTTCTTCCTCCTTCCCTTAAACTTTAAAGGTGGGAAAATGAGGAGAACAGAGAGGAAACATTATTCTAAAGACAGTTAAGTCCCACACTCCAGCCCAGCCACAATATACAGAGTCCAGCATGATTCATGCTTGCATTACTACAAATAATACCTAAAGTTTCAACTTTATTTGAGCAGAAAAAGATGGGTCATTGGCTCAGATACTAATGTGGAAACAACGTTCAGGTTCTGGCTGTACCACCTCTCTCCTGTGCAACCTCCTGAGGCACAACAGCTAAGCGCAGAACCTCAGCTGTCAGTGGGTATTACTACTGTCCCAAGTCACAGGTCACCCCTGAATTTAGACAGCTGAAAAGCTTTAAGTTAGGTATCACAGCAAGAGCAGCAACATAAACATCTAAGATAAAATGATACAATTAAGACTGATCCCATTTCTGGGGGAAACTTGTGCAAGAGAGCTACATTTAAAAATAACATGCCGAGAAACAACTAACTGTACTGCAACAGCCTGTTCATCACAATAAATTTTAAGGAACAGGCAATTTTTAGTGTTTCAGAAACTGCACAAACAAGAGGAAAAACAAAACAATTTGATTCCACAAAGCAAACAGGAAGAGAAATGAAGATGAATGTTACAAATATTTTCTTYGGGTATTTTTGATTTTATTTTTAGTTTCAATGTGTGCTAAAAAATTAAACACACATTAATCCACCTAATTCCCTTCTGTCACCTCTTCTCCCTCCCTCTATAAAAATCACCAGGTAGTGTTAGGCCAAATCTAATCGACATTCTCTGCGAAAAGCAAAAGTCTGTACTGAGTAACATCAAAACATACATCCCAGCTATTATGTTAAATGATTACATACAGACATATCTATGTCATTATCTTGTAAACAATTGCAACTGCCTGGATAAAGACATACTGAAGACTTGCTGCCATAACACATGTACTTTGTTCAAAAAAACATTATTATGACCTTGGACTTCCTAAGCCTTGATAATTTACAAAGATCAGACACACAGTCATCTCAATCCAATTACTTCGGACACGGTCCTGCTGCTGAATTAATGTCAAAAGAAACAAAACACTAYGTTGTTTCTATGTTAGTCCCAAGTTGGGCTGAAGACAATCTCACAGAGCTTGTGGAAAAGAAATTTTCCAGTAATGAGATGGACAAACGAACAAAGACTGATTATATGCTCTTTCAGACGGTCAATATCGGAAGCGAAGAGGGACTTGATATTAGAACTGAGATGTCCTGAGAAACCTGTGCTGAATTCTACACCCTTATCTTTTCTTCTTTAGGAAACTGGTTTGCAAATGAACCAAGTGAAATTAGAGTTCAATATATGGAGGAAGTGGCAGAATCCGACCCCCCCTAGGAAGAAAAGGGGACAGGTACACTAGGCAACAAGCTCTTCTTGGACAAGGACTCTATGCGCACATGCAGTATTAAACACAACAAAAGATCCTAAGTCAGGTGGAAGTTGAACAAATTATTAGATCATGCTTCAGTGCTTCTAGCACCAGATCAAAAATGCAGCTTCCTCATACTGCAAAGCATTGACACGGTATCACCCTGAGGGCTCAAAGGCAATTTTTTTTTTTTTTTGACATTTAACTTGTACTGGAAAGCTTTAAGCTAGATAACATGCTCTCCATCCATAACACTGAGTTTTCAAGCCAAGTCAGGTTTCAGGAGTCCTTTCATAGCTAGCATAGCAGTATTTAGACATAAATTCCAAATTGTGTGCTAATTTGTCACAGATATAGTAGCATGCCAATGTCTAATTCAGATCAGATTTGTACTGCAAAGAGATCTGGCAGTGAAACCACTGCTTCTATTGAGAAATTTAAGTATTATAGTAATACAAACAATAGAAAAGTCCCTTGCCTCAGAACTCTGCCTGCCAGCAGACGTTTACCACAGTTTGAAAGCTTGGAATAAGTAAATATTCGCAGACTGGAAGTGAAGTAAGTCACACCAAAATCTCCCACAACAAAGGTTATGGCAACATGACTAAGGCAGTCTCTCATACTTATTGACCCGGATTTTTGCACAGCACTGTACTGCAGAAGTACAAAGCAGTGCTCTTTTGAACAGAAGACACTTCAAAGTCATGCCTTCAAGCAGATATATAGCACAAGAACAAACAGAAGGCTTATCAAGAACAAGAAAGCTTTGACTTTTCACATGCAGCAACATCTTTGTATCTAACAGCTCTGTGAAACAGAACACAGAACTAAAAGAACATAGTCAAACTTTATTTTGGTTTTAGCATTGTTGCTTCATCTCTCTTTCCATTTTGCTAAACATAAAAGTCACCTTTTTGAAGGTCTGGTAGGATACTGCATAGCAGATTACTAATAAAAAAAAAAAGTTAAACTTTGCATTGCAGAATGAACTAGGTTTTTCCTCTCATTAAGAAAAATAGAAATTACTGTTTCAGAGTGAAAAGAACTCACTTCCAGTCAAACAAGCACCATCAATGCTTGTGAACTGCCACCCTCGGTGAACAACAGCCTTCAAGCAAACTGTTATCTTCTGCATTTGAAATTAAAAATTCTCCACACTTCACACCAAGGGTACATATGTTTTAAAATTCCACTGAAATATTTCACTAGCGGACTTGAAAAAATACTCATCAAAAAGAAAGACATGTTGAGAGATTCTGTGGAGAAATACAGAGATACTGCAACCTCTGAAAAGCAGCAAATAAGAAATTTCATTCACACTGAGGCATGCGCCAGTAACACGTAGTTTCTCAAAAGTAAAATTAACGTCAAAGTTGTCATTAACATCCATAAAGTTTATCTTGTACAGCAAGCCTGGTTTGTCAAGCTTACTTATGCATATTTGATACCCTAGTTCATTCTTCTAGCTACTACTTCTGAACAGAGACATAATTATACTCTTTGTCTATATGCTATAAATAGCAAATCCCCATTCATATTATTGAAACATGCACTTTGAGAATAGAAGATACAAATGCAATTATTTGTATCTTTTTTAAAAACAATAAAATCATCTAAGTCATATTTAATAAGCTGGACTCTTATTTATATTACTGTATTATACATATGCAAGCATTTTAGTGTATCATGTAGAATCATTCCAGATTTAACAGCATACCTAAAATAAAAGTTTGGGTTTTTTAAACCATTATCAAATAATCTAGAGATTATGCTGGTGAGGTGAATAGGCTTGAGGAGGAATGGACAGATCCTGCAGGTCAATAATCGGTTGTGCAGCTGTGCTGACAACAGGGATTCGGCTTTTATGATCATGGGACCCTCTTTGAGGATAGAGGACTGCTAGGAAGCGACAGGATCCACCTCAGGGTGTGGGGCAAAAGCATCTTTGGCAACAGGCTGGCCAGCCTGGTGAGGAGAGCTTTAAACGAGGCACAATGGGAGAAGGGAGATGACGACCCACAGTCAAGCGAGGAAGCGGCGGACCGGCTTGGCAAGCAAAGGGTGCAGGGTGACAGGGACAAGAGAAACCTCGAAAAACAACAAAACTGGGCAGAAGGGGGCCCAGCCCAAGCGTATGCATATGGTGTTATGGGGGAAGCTCTTACACCTTTCATGCAAAATCAGCACCACCRGGTGCCTCTCTGAAGTGCCTGCACCCTAAGGCACACAGCACGGGCAACCAACAAGAGGAATTAGAGGTCTGCAGGCCGCTGCAGGGCTACAGTCTCATTGGCACTAAGGAGACATGATGGAACAGCTCAGATGACTGGAGTGCTGCAATGGAAGTATACGCACTCTTTAGCCAGGATAATATTCCTAACACATTAACAGTGAGAAAAATACATCAGCCTCCCCTCAGCTTTAAATTATTCAAGTCTCCTAAATTCTATTTCTACACAAGGGGAAAAAAAAAAGCATTTCTATAAGAACATATKCTGCCTTGTCTCATTTTCAACAAATGCATCTCAGTCTCAGTTAAGAAAAACCTCATTCGTTATAAAACTTAACAAAAAAACTCCCAAGTATTCTGATAAATACTGGGTATCACTCAATATCAAATATCAGTATCACTCAATAACAAGAAAACACCAAAGGATTTATTTTTCAGTGCTGTCATTTAGTAGGTCACTCACCATCAAAAAATGGCAGATTTATGGCAAGGTCTTTGTTTTTATTATCTCTCAGGTAATTAACTATGAAACTCTTGTTATATATCAACCCCRTGTCATCCTCAGTTGCCACGGCTTTAATCTTTTCACAGGATAGTCTCTGCCTACATTCAAACATGATCTAACACACAAGACAGTCACAAATACGTCTGTGATGTTAGTAATAACTTAGCAATAACCCAATAAAGAAACTGCTTTGGCTTATCTATATAAACCATTTACAACTGCACCTAGAAATTTCAAATATAATAGTGAAGCTACATATTTCTAGCTTCTACTGCCATTGATAGAACATAATCTGTACCATAAACTGGGTAGCTCGAATAACCCTCCCTTCGTAATTTTCTTTACAAAGAACCGTAACAAAAGGTGAATTCTTGAATGCAAAATATCTGATTAAATTCAACCATAAAGTTGCATTTGATCTCCAAAGTGTTATACACAACCAGTTCTGTACACAGATAGTGTGTGTATTAATATATATATATATATACGTGCATGCACACACACACAATTATAACGTTTTGCCTGTCACCTAAGCAATAACAATAGATTCCAAATTCATTGCCACAAGACCTTAAATTGCTACTACTTAGGAATTTATTTCTCAGGTAGCTTCTGTTGATGACAGAAAAACATAAGAATGACCATATAGCACAATATGCCWAATATTACTATAAAACACAATGGAAATAAGTGGTGCGATTTGAACTAGTCTATCTACAAATTATCTTCCTTCCCTTTACAAAAGGAGCCTGTAATGCTGCAAGTAATAGCACAGGCTTCTATTCCAAGAGCTACCAGCCATTTAAGTCCCACCCAACCTGCACTGAAAGATGTARACCCATGTAGGAGGATGATGTATGAAATGTTAGCACGCCTAAGTCCAGAGCAAATACCAGTATTTGTCAATGTCTTTAGCTGATGGATAAGGAAAGGCAGCCAAAGTTTTCAAGTGCAGCTTTAAATGTCACATATGCAGTCTAGAACCATTTACAAACTGAGGTAACTTTTGGTGTAGCCTTCAAAATATCAGGTCCAAAGTCTAGGGTCGAAAGGAATATTTGTATGATGCTGAAAAGTTAATGAGKTTTTTTTTTTTTTACATATATATTTTTCAACACACYCTTCCTAGCAAAGGATAGACTGCAGAAAACATGCAGAGCAACTGTGAGCCAAGAACTTTGTCCAGTTCAGCATTTCTTTATGGAAGCTGTTGGAACAGTYGAAAATTTATACTGCTAAGAGGTATCCTAGTCTTTGGAGGGCAGTGGGGAATCTTATATTGTTTCTTTTTCCTTGTCACTAGAAGTGCAAGAACACAGGAAAGATCAGTAAGTGGGATTTTCAGAAGCATTTAAGCAGACTTAAGAGCACTTCAACAATCGACACGTTCAAAATCAAAAAGTCTAGGTAGGGTGYGTTCACAGAATTATTAAAACAACACTATCTCAACTGGTCTACGCACAATATGATTTCAGCATCAACACTAAGCCCAACAACTCAGTGACAGATCTGAAATAGTCTTGAAGGAACTTCCTGGCACAAGCTGAAATAAAAGACTTGTATCTCTCTCTGTATTGCTGGATTTTTAGATAAAAAAAACAAACATAAAAACAGTGGTCAAATTTTACTGCTTTACATTAGATGCGACTGATTTTAATATTGGGATTATTTTCCTGTTATTTGTAGCATTATCATGTGAGCATAGAAAAATCAGCTGAACTACCTACTTGCCTTGGCTCTTCAATACTTTACAAGATTTTAATGGATGTGAATTCCTTCTGACATTGTTATGGCAAGATGCCAGAAATTTGACATGAGACATGCACCAAAAATTAACTTTCAGAAGCTATTCCAGACCATCTGGAGAAGACGCATTTCAAGTACAAAATAATTAATACCACCTTCACTAAAACACTAAGCATAAGTAGTCTGGCCTTTCCTTCAAATAATTAAAAGCTTTTAAAGTATCAGATTATTCAGAAGACATTATGAATCACTCAAATTACTTCTAGATTTATTTTTTCTACTATTAGGGTTTTTGTAACATATAGCAGTGCCTTCTTTCTCAAAACTGTTGATCAGAATTCTAAACGCACAACTGTAGCCTGAAACCTCACTTTCAGGAAGAGCTAAAATGCAACTCCTGACCTTATCCAATGTGGGATTGTAACCAATTCAAGCAATGCATTCACGGTTCTTAAACTGGAAATCTAAAAATACTGAAACTGCAGATGGAAACAATAAGTAACTTCAAGAGACAGAAAAATTTATCCTTATCTCATATTTTGTCACAACTGATTTACAAGAATTGGA